>NC_143447.1:15397916-15745000 GCF_987193195.1 Phasianus colchicus | reverse complement strand
CCAGGCAGAGGGCAGTGTGGCTGCTAATGGCAGAGAGGGCTGTCTTACGTGCACAACCTTTATTAGACATCAGTGAATCAGGGCAGAGGAATGCCAGTGAGGTGAGACTTTGTCAGGTCCTGCTGCTTGAGGAACAACCAGCTCTTCCATCCTACAGTGAGCCCTCTAGGCTATAGGTTATGCCTCTCACAGTGACAATTACAAAAGGATGCGTTTAATAACTAAAAGTGGTGCCATATTTTGTGCAGGGCAAAGTCATTTCCAGCCACTGGGAATCATTCTGGGGACTTCACCAGGCAGAGCAAACATCTGTGTGTCTGGGTGGAGCTCCATGGGAAACATCTTTCTCAGCCCAGGAAAATATTGGATATTCAGCCTTTTCCTATTCTGGAATCATGAGTCCTTTGCAGGGTTTCAGTGAGTGAGTTGCCAGGGATTGGGACACCTGCAAAGCATGCAGGCCCTTCACAGTCAGAGCAATCTGCTATGATGCAGTAGGGGGACTCATCCCAACCTGCACTGAATATCCTGAATTGAGCTCTTCTCGATCAGCATTTGGCACTCTCTTTTGAATAACTTTCTCTAAGCTGATTTCTGAAAGAAATACAATGGGAGAAATTCATTGGAACAATATATTTAATCCATTAAAAGGAAAAAAAAAAAAAAAAAAAAAAAAAAAGCCCTTTGAATATCTTTACACTGGACAGGAATGCTCACAACAGACACCTCCAGGCATACATTTACTGTGAAGTGGCAGCCAGTGAGCTTTTTAGGCATCGACTAGATGGATGCTGCTGGATTTTCTTCGCCACCACTGGGGGGAGGCTGAATGTTCTTCCCCGAATTGCTTGGCTGATGGGAAAAAAGCCCTATCGCATCACCGGAATGTTGAAGGCACTTCAAAAAGACTCAGATGTTTAACTATTGTGCTAGTGATCATACATTCACATTGGGCTGCAGGCCAAAAAAAAAAAAAAAAAAAAAGAGAGAGAGAAAGAAAAAAAAAAAAGCAAGACTCTTGCAGCTGAAATGCTATAAAGTGCTGAATTTTACCTTAGAGCTAAACACTCTTCAGTGACAAATTTCAAAGGCCATATGTATGGTATTTTCATGAAAAGCAGGAGACCCTAAATTTCTTTGTTTAACTGGAAGCGATTTCCCTCCCTGAACACGAGGCTTCTGTAGTTCACCTCATTCATTGTGAAGCTACAAATTTTTCTTTTTTTTTTTCTTTTTCCTAGCACAGAGAGATCTCGAATGTAGAAGGGAGGGCACTAAAACCAAAGAAAAAAATATACTTATTGAAATGGCAACAGGAAAATTTGAAAATATAAAACAAAAAATATGCTGTCATCTTTGTTTCTAGGGCTACTTCAGGCACACTGTGTGTTGGAGAGTAATAGAAGAGAGAGAAAGGTGATAAAGGTCTTTTCTTTGCTGTTGTTTTTATTGTACCCCCAGTACAATCAAAGTGGAGACATAATCCATCAGCCTTTCTGCTGTCAAATTAAAGTCTTTGAATGAATAAAATGGAAATATTTCCATATAGAATCAGAATCATCAAGATTGCAAAAGATTTCTAAGATCATCTAGTCCATCCATCTGCCAACTATGAATATTGCTCACTGACCATGTCCCACAGTGCCAATTCTACATGTTTCTTGAACACTCTCTTGGAAGTGACTCCACCTCCTCCCATGATGCCACTTTCTGAACTATGTTGTTAGATTTGAGTGGTAAAATTTTGAATGTTCCATTCTTTTTAAGAAACTGAAGGCAGCGAGATTCTTTTAATCTATGTCCTGTATTTGGACCCTCAGAAAACATGCTCCCATTTTTTTCCTGAACTTATAAGGTTTGTAGATGTACATTTGCTTTTGGTAAATGGAAGTTAATTTCCCATGTAATCACATGCTTCCAGGAGAAGGGACTTTAGGAGCTATTTTAAGAATTGGCACCAGTAGGAATATTTAGATATTAAGTTTACTATGAAGGAAGCTGGAAGAAATCTGTACGTAGGAAGGCTTGCTGAATATTCACACAAGTTACTCCAGTGAATCTCATTTTCTAGTGCTGTCTTCTCTTCCTGTCTCTTCTGAGCAGCAAAGTTTTGATCCCCCTGTTTATGTAAAGTTCACTCTTGTCCCAGTATTTGTGTTCCCACTCAGGAACAGCTTTTTGCATGAGAGTCTGTTCTCTGGGAAATTGTGTTATATCCTCCTGACAAAGCAGAAAAGCTAAAGGTCAGTCATTTGGGAAATGGAAATGATACCGTGTCCGATCAACGCGCACCGCGTGAATATTAGTGACTGAAAGTTCACGAGCTCCATCAGAGCCAATGTTTGCTTACTTACAGCATCTGCCCCAGCTCTGTGGATAACAGCAAAACCCGTGACAATGATGGGGATGCTGTCAGAGCAGAGACAACTCCTTTCCGCCATGACATGCTGCTGGTGCCCACCCTGTGCCATCAACCAAAGCTTTCCTGCCCCTGGTGACCCAACCTCATCCCTGACCAAAGATTGCTCTGGGATTTCTTTAGAGCCACTTTGCAATGGGCATGATTGATTTTAACCTTTTCCAAGCCTGATCAATGCTATTTATGTTCAGTGGTGGTTGAGACAACAGTTTTAATTCTCAAATTCTTTATATATCAGAGCATCCAAAAATGCAGACAAAGTGCCAGGAACCTGTTGCCATTAGCTCATTAGGCTTTACCTGGCACTTGGGAGTGCAATATAATTAAACAGAGATGGATGCAAAAACACACACACAAAATCATATCTTCCTTTCACCAGCTAGTTGACTGCTAGTTGATAGACAGCAGTATTTCCTATCAACTCCGACAACGCCAGAGAAATGCATGCCCCGCATTACCGTTACCCTTTTAAATATGATTTGCTTAAGTCAGCTCATTCCAGGGCCCTGACAGCTGCCTGGGAGAAGGCCACCAACTTTCCCAAAGCGTGCAACCATCCATCAGGCCGACGCCGGAGGTTGTGCATGAAATCCTCCTGAGATAAATTCACGCTCGCGCAGGGTGATTACCCGTGGAGACCTGCTGTACCGCTTGTCTTAAACACGGGACTCCATTGATCAGTGATGGGCTGAGGTTGATTAACCAGTGAAGTTTCCATCCTCCGGGTCTTGTGAAGACGTAACTAAAATGGCGACGCCTTCCATCCCCCTGCTCCCTGAAGATGACAGGACAGGATGACATCCTAATCCTTCAGGCTTGTCTTAGTCACTGCAAGGCTCTTGCAGTGTCAACGCAACCAGCTGATTGCAGTCTTCGTGCCAAACTCAACATCTTAATTCCAACGAGCAGCTCTCATATTAAATTTCTGCGTTGTGCCCCCCACTGCCCTCACTGCCTCCACTCCCCCTTTTCAAATAAATGAGGCTTCTCTGCTGGAAAACAAAGCAAAACAAAACTTAAAAAAATATATACAAAAAACCCTTCCAAACCCTTCAAGCAATAACTGCTGTACAAGGCCAGTTGGGACACAGTCAAATTAGAGAGTTATTATTACCTAGGGGACATTAGAAATCAAGTTTGTTACTGGCAGTTCCTGTTTCTGTAAAGACTTGTTAATAGCTGAAATTTTAAAGGGTGTTGTTCAATTGGCAAAGCGTTATTTTTCTAAGTAGCCACCATGTTCTCACCTGCTGCTGCTGCTCCTGAGAGCTGCAGGAGGTGGGAGGTGGCCGAGCCCTGCATAGCTGCTTGAGGTGCCCTGGGCTGGTCTGGTTTGGATCTTGCTGAGCACACTCAAGGCATTTAGGGGAAGAAAAAGGGTCTTTGAGACCGAATGTGGAGTGAAAAGAGAAAGGGTTTGTACTCCCTTCCTCAATCACAATGACTCAGTAAATCAAATTTTCAGCCAGAGGCCAAATCCTGCCCTTCCAAATATCAGCGGTGCTGGCGTAGGATCTCTGTGAATCTCTGCTTTCCATTTTGGAGCGCTGTGGTTTTACACGGTGGGGTGACAGAAGCAGACTTCATCTTGGCAGGACTCTGTCCCCACTGCAATTTATGCAACCTATGCGGTTTACATGCAGTTTGCACGTACTTTTTGGCAGGGAAAGTTTTTCATTGTCTAAAATTGTTTAAAAAACAGAGGGAAAGAAAAAAAAAAGAAAGAAGGAATTCTAAAAAGAAAGCGGAAAGAAAACCAAACATAAAAAATACTTGGGTTTTGAACTACTTATGTTCTCAGAGCTTTTATTATTGATTTTCTAATTAGGATTCTTGGAAGAATCACAGTGTGGATGGGGAGGAGAACATATGTTTCCATCATGTATTTGCCTAGTCAGTGCACTGGAAAGTAAATGCTGTCTGAAAGTTCTTACACAAGTCTCAGCAGCTCTAGTACAAAAGATGAGAAAAAACCTGCCCGGTCAGTATTTTAGCTTTATACATAAGTATGTGCACACATGCGTATTTACAGGTGTGCATGTATATATTTATATATATAATTATTGTTTACAATATGACTGGTTACGTCTGTCCAGCTGCCTATAAATTTATTATAGGCAATTATGTATGTAATTGAATTCTAAAATGCCCTATAAATTGTGACCATCTGATATGTATATAATAAATAAACCTTATGTAAGGGCTCATACACTTGAGCATATAACACAATATATCCTTCCTCACACCCAGCCCAAAGGCCAGCATTTAAAGAAAGCACAGTGCTGTGCCCCCAAGCTCCTTTGGCTCAGGAATTCATCCTTACTCTCTATTTGATTTTGATTTTGATTTTTTTGAAAGAAAGAGCTGGGCAGCCAGCTGGAAGGAAGCTTTTTGTGTTGCACAAATGCAGCAGCTCTGGGCTGAGACCTTGACCATCTGATGTCTCTTAGTCCTCATTTTCCCTATCTCTAAAATGAGAACAGAGATCATATTCAGGCAACAGAAGGGTGGATCTGGGAGAGGGCAATGCCCCCATTCACCATCCCTAGCTGGGAGGGTGCAGCAAGGAGGGTGGCTGCAGGCTGGACGCCCTCCCACACCCCACCATGGCCATCTCCAAGAGGAGCATCAACCACAACAATAAACATCAGCAGCTGCAGAGGCCACAGTGAAGGACGTCGCCAAAAACAGCAAGAATCCAACTTGCTCAGCCAACTCCTGTTTTCTCAGCAAAAAGGGAGGGGAAGGGGAAAGGCCTGGCTGGAGCTGGGGCTGCCGGTCTGTGGGCTCGGAGAACAGGATGGGACAGGATGGAATGGGACGGGACAGGGGAGCTGGGGGAGCTTTGCCTCTCGCCCGTCATGGCCCCCAGCTCCCGCAGCCCTCGGCTCTAGCCCCTCTCCCCTCCACCACTTTTGCTTTATTTACGAATATGTCGCTGGAATTCAAATGAGTTATCTATTCTGTGGCCGCCTCACTTTCCCACAGAGGGCCACTGCTTGCCTGACGCAGGGTCCGGCCGAAACAGTGAGAGAAGCAAAAGAAAGAGCGAAAGAATGCTTTTCAGCTCTTTTTTATTCCCCCCCTCCCTCCTTATTTTATTTTGCGTGAGCGTCGGGCGCACTCTTCCCTGCCTGTCCCCCTCTCCTCCCCTCCTCCCCTTTCATCCCCTTGGCCCTGCTTTAGCCCCCTTTATGTTACACGATAGCTCGAATGGAAGCCCAGGAGGGTCCTATAGGGAATGCATAGGATCCCTGGGAGAAAGAAAGCCCCCAACAAGCTATACACCAGATGTATAACGTTATATGGTCAAACTGGCAAACACAAAAGCAGAAAAACAAAAGACGTGAATTAGGGAGAAGCATTCAAAGGCGTGTTTTGAAAACAGCCCAGCCAAGAGGCTGGATTCCCCCTTCTGAGACGAAATGTTTGAAAGAAAAGGTGCTGGAGAAAGAAAGGGAATAGGGGGAGCTGGAGGGGGTGGGGGGAGAAACCCATTTTTTCTAATTAGCTGAAGTCTAACAAGCCCTGAATATTGCAACTAGTTTTGGGCCATTTTTTCTTTTTTTTTTTTTCTTCTTCTTCTTCTTTTTTTTTTTTTTTTTTTTTCTTTTTGTTTAAATTGGGCCACAGAGAAGAGGAGAATGCAGCTTGTATAAGTGAGGGAGGTGCTCAGAGTGTGTTGGGCTGAAACCTGTGCTCCCTTCTTGGGGCTGCAATTAGTCTTCAGCTTCTCCCTGCCCTGAGCCTTACTTTATATCAGCATTCCTTTGATAGCTTTGCCCCCACCCACCCACAGCTCTGAATCTAGGAAGGTTCTGGGTGGGGGAGATGTGAGCAAAGGCATCTGCCTTTTTTTCCCCGCTTTTAACAAGTCTCCATCAGCTCAACAGCCAGCGTGCCTGGCTTGGCTGAACTGCTCTGACCACTGGTCCCAGTCTGAGGTGGGAAAAAAAAAAAAGAGACAGGGAAAAATAATAATTGCAGGGATTCCAATTTGCAGGGATTGCATTGTGCAGCTGCAGAGATTGCAGGATGACAGCCGCAGGTCGGATGCTCTCCATTTGCATCACTCAGTAACCGCTCTGTGCTGTAGGGGTGGGCTGCGAGTAGGCTGCTGATCCATTGCTGGTGGCTTTGGGATTCCAGCAGCTGCATTTGTACTGTGGCAAAGCTGGCCTGGAAGTGCCTGGGGATATTCCTCCCAGAGCAGCACCTGAAAAGCACTGAGGGTGCAGACTTTGCCATCCTACTTCATGCATGAAATTAATGGGGCCGCTAACTGGATATCTTGTAGGAATGGGATGGCAGCAGTCTCACCCTCATTTATTTTCTCTAATCTTGTGCAGTGGAAGTGTCCTTCTCTACATGCATGCAAACATACACACACAAAAATCTGCTGTCCCGGCTCTTTCCCCCTGATTCCCTCCTCAGTTTTGCAAAACTACAAGAAGGCCCTTAGGAAGAGGGGATGGAGGTGAGATGAGAGCAAAGGGAGAAAGTGAGCTGTGCTTACAGCTGTATAGCAGGAACCTTCCATCAGCACACGGCACTGCTTGCTGGTGTGGCTGCTGGCTGCACGTTTGTAACAAAAGCATGGTCTGTGGAGCTGGACCTAATGCAAGGCTCCCTTTATCCCTCACACACAACTCCGAGTAGGTGCACTGCACAGACTTAATGTTCTTCCAGCAGTGACAGCTTCAAGACAGCACTCCATGCCTCTCTGCAAGCATCGTCCCTCTCCCCTCCTCTTCCAGCAGCACAGCAAACTATTAAGATATCCAATATATAACAAGGAGCTGGCAGAATTACCATGCTGGAAATGTATGTTCACAGTTGAACAATTCATATTTTAGCTCCTTCACCTGGTGGTACATTTTTTTGATATACTTGTGGCAATGGATAAAACAGATTCATTAGCTTTGATTAACCTTCTTTAACTAGAGTTAAAAACCTGCTGCAGACAGCTCTGCTACCAATGCAGCCTTTAAGATGCTTTATCATGTTTAAGACCCAATTACTGTTGTACCAAATAAGAATAAACCATCACAATAAAATGTGGTGCACACAGCCCTGTTAAAGCTCATGGCAAATAATCATTAATTTATAACAGCAACTTCCCCATTTCTATAGCTTTATTGATGGCTACAGTTAATTCAAGTTGAAAACAATGTAACTTGACACTGATCAGACCAACTAGTTTTCTGATTTTATTGACTTTTGCCTTTTCTTTTTTTTTTCTTTTTTTTTCTTTTGCTTTTTTCCTTTTTTTTTTTTTCCTTTTTTTTTTTTCTTCTTTTTTTTTCTTTGTGTTTGGAGTCTCAAATGGCTACTTCTTAATAAACCCTCATAAAAACCAGGCAGAGAACAGCAAGGCACAGATGAAAAGGCTTTGGGGGAGATTTTCAAAGGCACAAAAGGTGCCTAACTCCCATTGACTTTCAATTACTGATTCATTTTTATTATGAATTTTGGGGAATGAGGAGGGAGAGCTGAGGTTTATGCCGCTATTTTTTTTGTGCCAGCCACGGAGAGAGCGGCATTAAAGAAAAATGACACTTTCACTCAGTAATTGCTTAGGAACTTTTCTCGTTCGTTCATCTGCAACCTATTTGCTTTTCTGCTTTGCGGAGACCTCTTTGATCTTAATAAAAGTCGAGAAGGAATACAGCACGTAAATACACTTGTTACTGTAGCTTTTCCATCTTCGCCCAGGACCTGATCCTGCACTCGCTTTAAACAGATGATTAACTTCATAAATGTTCAGTTAGGCTTACTCATCAGTGTAAAACTGCCTATCTATCTGCTTAATTTCTTTCGCAGGATCAAATTCTGTGCTAATTGAAAGAGCTTCCATGTGTTTGTTTTACGTTTCCTTGCATTTGGGCATAACTGGATCTGGAAAGCAGCTGCAGAACGCAACGTGTTAATTTTGGACTGGGTTTGACTGAAGTGGGAATAATAAACAGTGAGATGCTGCAGCTTTCAGGCAAAGCAGAGTAACAACAATTAAAAAAGAGAGAGAGAGAGAGGGAGAGACAAAGGAGAAGAAGATGCTAAGAGTGGAAAGAAATCCCCTATCAGCAAACTAACGAGTATAGCTTAATGTTTGACTTAGCCACCACCATCTAGATGCTATTTTCCATTCCCAAATGTCAGTGTTTGCAGTCTCGTCTTTCATTTTCACTTTTTTTTTTTCTTTCTTTTTTAAGTTATACAATTATACTTCCATAACTAGCTAAAGATTGGGCTCAGGTTAAACTGTAGATTTGCTCAGAAAATGAAGTACAAAACATCATGGAAATAAACCAAATCCCCATGGTTAATAATTTGGAAAGTTTGGGTCAGAGGCATGATCTAAATGCAGTTACTCCTTTGCTGAAGTTTTGTACCCGGTGTTGGAGTCACGACTGTTGTTTTGGAGCTGATTTTAGGCTGATTTTAGGACATAATTCTCAGGGAGTTTTTCTCCAGGTTGAGGTTGATGCCATGTCTTCTGTGCTGACCTTATATACCAACTCCTTCTCTTGCCCCACAGCTCTGATAGGGAACAGAGATGGCTGAACTTACTCAGACTTTATATGTCGATTCTTTGCATAGTATTGCACTCACCACTTCTGTGACCTGAGCTGAATTAAACTGTACTACATTTGCTCCTGATGTAAACTGTTCTATGTTCAGGATCAGCTGATAATTTTAGCAGAATTCTTTGGGTTATACACAATACTTAGGCAAGGAATTCCAATATTTGCAATGGAACAATCTCTCCAAGAGTTAAAAAGCCTCTGTGAATTTGCAGAATATAACTCACATCTCTTGAGAAAAACTTTGAGAAGCAGAAGGGGTATGTGCTGAACTTATTTCCCTGTAAGAACACAGTCCTGCTCCTTCTGAGTGGAAGAGAGCACTTCTACACTTCTCCCTGCAGCAAGACTAGAAATGAAGTAGCTACGTATTATACTTTGGATCTTTATGCTTGCAAAGAATGCCAGATACTAGACTGCAGCTAAAATGTCTTCAAAAGAACCCAGATTTAATATTTCATCAGAAGAACAGAGAGGCAGATTTGCTAAACATCAAACAAATATTAATACAAATGCCTCCTGAAAGTAACTCAGTTATGAAAATCAGTGAATACAAATGTTCCAGTTGACATTACTGGTGCATGTTTGTGGGCTTTTTGTTTACACTGCCACATCATGAAAAATAAAATACACCCAAACTGTGCATATTGATAAGGGTACGCTTTCATCTCTGAGTCTGGTGACGTGTGAAAACCATTTCAGCTTTATTCTTGTACCTGATATTTGCACTAAGAAACCCTGAAGAAAAATCCTGCTTCCATACCAGTGGGGTGCACTTTCCTTTAGCCCAGTACATGCACAGAGAAAACAGCTTTAGGGAAAGGACTGTGTCTCATCATGCCTTAGACTGCACATTGTGGGAAGCAGGATACAGAATACAGGCCTTTCAGAGAGAAAAGTGTTACCTCAAAACTTAGTTCTTTACTTAACCGTTTGATTTTAACCCTAGTAAGTGTTAACACTTAAGCTCAAAGGGAGCAATGGGAGTTGAGACAGTTACAGTCATAGAGATGGCTACATGGAGGTGGTACTTTGAGGGCTGTTCCTAGGCTGTATTCATGGATAGATTTCTTTCTCCTTGGGCAGAGGATGTTGAAGTTATTTGTAGAAGCAGCCATGGAGAGGCAGTGGGTTCCTCATGTCCACCCGTGGGGACATTCACAGGATCCGCTGTGGCTTAGCCTGTGTCTCTCTTGCTGCATTTGGACATGAAGAGATCCAGGCTGAGCCACTGCAAAATCTTCACTTCTGCTTCTGCAAGCTTTGCTCTTGGTTTTATAAGGGAAAGAAGGAACAAATGATACTTACTGTCCATTTATCTTTATTATTTTATAGTTCTCTCCTTTTTTTTTTTTTTTAGAAGAAACAGTTGAAAAGGTGGAAAAGGGAGGAAAGGAAGGGAAATTTGAATACCTTTACTCCACTGGAAAGGTAGCTAATGGTTTCAGTGATTTAAGGACTACACTCTTGGGTTTCATTCAATTTGGTGACAAACTTTTGGAATGGCTATTTCTGTCCCCGGGAGAGAAAGCTTCAATTTCCAGGAAGCTATCCAGTTCCTCTAACCTGAACAGTCAGTTTTCAGACAGCAGTCCCATCCCAGCCCATTGTAGCATAGGTGAATTCAAGTGCTGAGAATGCAAAACCATCATGAAATGTTTATATAGTTCCACCTCAAAGCATTTCTGCTAAAAGAAGAAGCTGTATCTTGTTAGGCAGAAGCCTGCTCAAACCTCAGATGAGCTGTAAGTTGCCAAAAGGCTGCCTACAGACAAGGGGAGAGGAAGGAATTGGGTCTTTGAGCTATGCTCTCCAGCAGCGATTTGAGCAATGCTATCAGAAGCAAATCTTCAGTGTGTCACAGGGCACAAAGGACAAACTGACATTTGAGTCTACTAGTCATGGTCCCGTCTGGCTCTCTTGATATAAATGTTATTACTACCATGTAATAAACCCTGTAGTCCTAGTGTATGTCCTAATGCAGTGTCATTGGAAAGAGTCAAACTGCACATTTTTTGATCAAGCACAATTGAATGAGATGTTTGGGAGTTTGAATCTAAAGCATAGATTTGTAATGCGTGATGTCAGTGGGCAATCATTCTGTAGCACTCCTGCTGTAGTTCCTATTCCTTAAGCTGGATTCCAAACAAATTATAAAGGACAAAATGGAAAAAAGAAAAAATGACAGAAATGTAAGACAATGGTTCCCCAAGAAAAAAAAAAAAAGAGAGAGTGAAAAGAAAATGTAATTCTTTGGAGCCATGAAAGAATAATAGGAAATTTATACTCAATTAAACTACTCAAGCAGAGCTGTTAATTAACCTTATCAGAAAGGACATTCCATTTTTATAGACCTGAGGCTATCAACAAGCACTGGACTTTTTAAGTGGATGAAAAGGTACAACACATTGATTTTGATGTACAAAAGCTTATTGAAAGAGAAACTTAACGCAGATCAAACATTTAAGACAGTTCAATCTTAAAAGAGTAGAAAGTAAAATATGATGAGGAGAAGCTCTGTACTATTATGGGTGCTATAGAAGCTCATGAATTTGGAAAGAAAACAACAAAATCAAACCATGATTCACAGCATGTTACAGCAACCTAAATAAAATCTGACTTCATTTAGAAGGTCAGGATCTGTTGGACATTTATGGTAAGTGTTGAAACTGTATATACCCAAGGAAAGATATCGATAGAGTCTAATGCATCCTGCTCCTTAAAATGGGAGGTAAAGTTTGAAATACTGGAAAATTTACTAGAAATTAATGTGGGAATCTGATCATCCTTAAAGCGCAGCAAAACTAGCACCCAGTAGACTAGAACAATGGAGACATAAACAGAGAAGACATCACAAAACATGTGGAATGCATCAAAGTATTGAAGCATTAGAAGGAGTGAATGATGACTTGATATAATACAAATTATGAAGGACCAGTGAAACTAGATCACATAAAATATGAAGAGAATGGAAAGCTCTGACTCTCCTGCAATTTGGCTGAGTTCTCCTGGATGTTAACCTCTAGAAATGAGAGCACAACTTTGGTGTTCTTGTGTTTATGATGTGTTTTTTTGTTGTTAGTTTGTTTTTAGAGGGGTTTAGGGGGTTCAGGTGTGATTTTTTTGTTATTGTTTTATTATAATTGTATGCAGCAAAGCAGATTCACTCTATCTAATGATATCTTTTTTATCATCTCTTATTTGCCCTTATTCTTGACTATTTATATAGTTACATACAAACACAAACACTTATATCTGTAATAGAGCTTAAGAGGATTTTTTAATGAGAATGTTGTTTTAATGACACTTCTCTGATGTTCAAGGAACATAGTAAGTCTAGAAATATGAAGAATATTCTTAAGCTGAAGTGTTCAGATGTTTAGCCTAAGTGTCTAGCGATGGTTCTCCTGAAAATTTTATGCTCTTAAATTACAATTCAGGAAGGCTTTCTTTCACAGTACTGGGCTAACTTCAACTCATTTTATTCAGGATAATATTTCTCAAATAGAACAGTAATGAAACAGTCTTCCTTTCAGAAAACTGTTTTTGAGATTGGAAAAAGGAGTCCTTAGTCTGTGTCAGAATGAAACAGGGATGCTGAAGACTCTCATGGATGGAGAGGGGGTTTGGAACTGGACGGCCTTTGAGGTACCTTCCAACCCAAGCTATTCTATGTTTCTATGATTCTAAATAGAGTCACTAGAGCTCTAGAGCACATGCAGGTATAATAAACTATATAGCCTGGGGAAAAGTGAATTTCCTTTACATTAAAGTACAGTGGGTACTTTCAGAGTTTTATAGTATGTGTTTAAGTCACACCTTCGCCTCAAGATCTTCTAAATTCTATGAGCTATTAGCAGCTGGAAATGAAAAATACAGAACAAACTTGCAGGAAAAATATTGCAATTCCTATACAAGCTTGTAAATACTGGTATTGTAGACTGCAGGTGGGTGCATGTGTTTTATAATTCCAGAAAGAGACAGGTAGGGGGGCTCTTATAAATATATTATTATGCAGTAAAGCACTCCAAAAGTAAGAAAATATGTTTCATTTAGTGAAGAGAAAAGGAGAAAAAAAAAATTAGAGCTTTTGTAGAAACTGGGTTGTAGTTTGCCAATATATGTCAAATGAGGCAATCATTTTTCTGTGGGTAATATTTGTATGACTAATTAACGTTCAGGGACACTGTATTCACAGAACCTGTACTCACATATGCAAATATTCTTCATGCAATTCTACTTGGTTTCATGTTTCTTCGAAAGCCACACAGCTTTGGTGACAGAACAGAATCTTTGCATCTGCTTCTCTGTGGACAACTTTCTCCAAAAATAACCATACCAGTTGCAGGGCATGAAAAGAATTAAGTGTTTTCTTGTTCCCTTCCACCCCTAAGAAGCACGTCTGAATGTATCACTGCACACATAAAAATTCTTCCTCGATACAGGCTAATGCAAAGAGCATCATAAACCTGAAAGCAGCACATCTGCCTTTAACTTGCTATGCCAGCCATTTTACCCCTCTGTGTCTCTGTTTCTTCTGCCTCCGTCTTACATGTAGCCCGAAAAAGCTACATGGCATGGACATCTTTCTGTCTTTGCACAGGGATGCAGAGAGAGGGGCATCAGTCTGGATTAGAACCACTAGTCCCTGCCATAATGCAAATGAATCCTATTAAAGGATGGAGGCCTGAAATAGCCTGTACTGAACCTTCTGTGAGTAATTTAGATAACTTTTTAAACAAACCCATTCTACATTCTTTTATGAACAAAACAGAACTACTGTGCTAACCTCATCCCATCATTCCTAAATCCCAGAAGCCCTACAAAAATGTGTCAGCAATTAGTTTTGAATTAAACAGAAAGTGATGGAACAAATGCAAAAGTATTCACCTTTGTAACATGGCCACATTGCAGAGATATAAGAACACAGCTGTTCTCGCCTAAAAAGGAGAATTCCAGAAAAAGAGAGGCTGGGAAAGAAGTCAACAATGGGCCCTGGAACTGAACATCATGCTCAGATTAATTTAGAAACCACTAAACATTTTGCCAAAGAAGAAAAAATTGTAAAAGAAAAACAAAAAAAGCAACCCCCCGCCTTTCTTTTTTCTTTTTTTAATAAGGCAATAATAGGTGTCATTTAAATCCAACATTTGAAGCAGAAGTTCAGGCTTCCACTCTTGACACACCTTAGCTCAGACTGGTTGTGCAAGCAGAAATGGGGCTGGTATATTATTCAGTGGAAAAAGAAGCTGATCCAGAAAAATCAATATTCCCAGTGTAGGTTTGGATTCCAGATTTACCTACTACACAATATCTAAAAATAATAGTAATCTAGGAGGTCTGAGGGGAGAGAACAGAGCTTATTAGAAAGGAAAGAATCCAGAATAGAAGGAAGGAATTCATCTGGTTCATATTAATTTGTATTAATTTCCATTTAATAGTATAACCACCTGTATTAAAAGATTGAATGTGAAGTATTTTGACCAATTGTCCCATGTAACTTGATATTTAAGGATACCTAGGGATATGGTATCGGACTTGGCAAGAGTGAACTCACAATGCTGAGCCCCAAAAGCTTTCATTCAGATGTGTTAGTGGCCATGTGGAGAGCCCTCACCACGTTTTAGTGGGTAAAGTCCACTGACATTGGGCTGAGGAGCCAGCCTTGCCTTTGGTATTTCAATCTGAACTCTGAGGTTGGCCAACTGTAAAAACAAACCACACATTGACATTTGATTTGGACTCCAATAATAATTTGGCAATGCCAGCCTTTTCAGAGGTCTCCCAGTGTATATACTTGGCTGTTATTGTAAGAGGGGCTTTGGTTTTACTTGCTGAAAAATCCCCAGCTCCAACGCTGTTAAGATTTGTTGAGCTTTGTGCTGACACCTGCACCATGTGTGCTCAAATTAATGGCTCCGGAAGAGAGCTCTACATCTACTGTGGTGAGCCACCAGGTTGGGAAAGTTACTGCGTGTCATCAGGCTTGGGTGGCCTTCTTTAACACGTTCTTAGTCTAGCAGTACCCTTCTGAAACCCAGGCTGTCTTTCCATGAAGTGGTGGATAACTCTTGTAAGGAACTGAATAGTCTACTCAGACTTCTATCTAAACTTTTGAGCCTCATGGTCTTTGGTGTGTTCAGAATTAAAAGTCTTCTAAGCTTTCTGAGTTGCAACTAGTGAAGGAGCTCAAAGGTCAAAGCAGCATCGTTGCAGTGCACTCTGAAAATCCTAATTGGCCTGAAAATAAGCTTTGTCTGTGTCATGGGTCCATCCTTGTGATTTCACACGTCGGAAGGAGAGAATTACCTTTTGGGTTGCATTATTAGCAGGTTCCCAACAGATGGTGCTAATGAGACTATTAAGTAGTCTAACCCAATATGCAAATGATGCTGCAAAAAGGGCTGCTGGGACCTGTCCTTTCTAGCTGGTATTAAAAGGGATCTTTATTAAACATTACTGTAAGCCATTTCCACAGGCTGAGAAATTCAGAAGGTTTTAGAGCTACAGCTGGACAGAGAACTTGTCTACTTAGCTGAACTATAATCAGGCTGGCAGAGGATGGGTCTGAAAGCTGAAAATTAATTAATACAGGTAGACCAATCTGAAGTCCTTGTTACTAGTACTTTAAAAAGCTGTGTCCAAAAGCCCTTTCAAAGACTGCAAGAAAGTGGTCTTTGTTTGTGTGGCTGATTGAATGTGGCTCGGTTACCTCCTTTTACACACCGCGGTGTTGTGTAACGCACCAAACACAATGTTTAAGTACAGTTACTGCTATGTTATACAGTCTAGCAAATAAAGGGATGTTTAAAGTTAAGGCTGACATTCCATCCTTAACTTTCTGTACCTTTGTGTTACATCACACCTCAAACATAACATTGATTTAGCGCCCCTGCCCTGACTGTATCAAGACACGGGGAGATTAATTACATTAAATACATTATTCTGACCTTTGCGTTAACCAACCATTCCTTTGTTGGTTTAATAATTTCAACCTTTCAGTAACGCTGGCTGATAGCACACTCTGTTAGTCTTTTCTTTCTTTAAGTAAAAATATTCATAACATTATAAATGGGATATTTTGGTGTACTCAAGGTCATATTTTGTATTTTCTTTTCTAAACTGGGCACTGTGGATCAGCTTTCCTGGACTAGGCACATATACACTATTACACATTGCAAATATACAAACATAACTTCCGAATATAACTCCTGAATGAGTTTGTTCATACCATGTTTCTGGCATAATGTGGTATTGGTAGTTGTATGCATACAACCGGACATTCATTAATGCTTAGATAGAAATGCATGGCCTTATTCTTTGAAAACTAGATAGCACTATTGAGCATTTGAGTTCTTTTTATTTTCATTATTGATTGAAGAACATTCATTTTAGCACTTATAATCAATAAAATATGTTGTATTTTTCATTGGAGGGAGAATGAGAAAGGGATTTTTTTTTTATTTTTTCATTGTGTTTGGTAACATGGATATTGCAGCAAATTTTCTATAGTTTGTGTTTGAGAGGTTTCACACAGGTTCTTGGTACTATGCAATCAGCTTCACTGATGCTCTTCTATCAGATCCAGAAGTTCTTAAATACTGTAGAATCAGGCCATATGCTGGAGTCTTGTCTCTCAACTTGTTGAATTGTTGGCCAGTGGGGGGGTATGTTGTCCTGACAAGGAAACAGGTGCTGTGGTTTCTCCACACTTTTCAGCAGTTGTCTCCTTGTTGTTACAGAATGAGTTGGGTTATTTCCCTGACACTCGCAATTACTTTTAGATATATGCTTTTCAGTTTTCAACTTTTCCTCTCTAAAACCACAAGGGTGATTTCATTGACACGGGAACCAAGCAGTTTGTTGTCATGGTTTCTTGTAGTCATCTTTGGAGAGGATGACCGTGAATCAGTGTTTGACCATGTACAGTCTCCTCTTTTGTCCCTTCTTTGAGGGATCTCGCTTTCTGAAGGGAGATTGCTATCATCAGAATTCATTTCTGGTTGAACCATATAATCTCAACTCAAGCTGAAGGCCAGATATTTCCAGCTCTTATTTTAGATCCTGATTCTCTGCTGGGGGAATCCAGTTAAGCTTATACCATAGCATGACTCTTAGGAATGGTTCTTGATACGTAAAATAACAAGAGCGATACATAAATTATTTTGCATGTGACAAGACTCATTGGGTCTTGACACTGTGGAGGATAAAAGGTGTCAAATATGTTTGGATTGCATCAGTCTGCTTACCACAGACCAGCATTTGCACTGCAAACGTACTGTGCTGCCATATACTGCAATGTTGAAAGAAGGATAAAAATAAGTGACAGAATAAAAGGGCACATGATTTCTACTGCTGGGTGACGTCTGCCATCCTGGCTGACACGGTGATGATTAAACTCCAGACTTTCAGAGCTGCTGCTGCTGTAGCTTGAACTGGAGTCAAACCTACATAGCTGGGCTGTAACCGTCATGGTCTTAATGTATTGGACATGCCTTGTGACCCCTAATGCACAGACACGCACACAGGGCTGGGATTGTCCCCAGATGCCTGTTAGAACTTTCCAATCCGGGATCATGAATGCTGAAAGATAGCTATTAAGTCCAAAGGCTGTAAAATAAATTTCAAATTAACGCATAGTTTGCCTACTGGCTTAAACGTCACAACTCTGTTTCCCTGAAAGCAACAGTATGAGAAAATGTCATGCACTAAATAGGACCAAAAGTTTCACATTTCCCAGTTTTTCTTGGGAGACAACAGAGCTATTCTTCCTTCCAGTAGGAAGCAAATGTTCTAATATACTTCCTTATGTATTTTGACATTTGCATTGGCTATGGGTTGGGTCAGGGTGAGATTATATAAAAATGAATACTACTTGCAGAAGAAAATTGCCTTTTTCCAAGTCACTGCTGGTTCCAACTATGCTGGAGAGAAAGATTTGAATTGTGTGTCCATTCTTGTTCTCTTCACATAGAAACAAATTTACTTATCTTTCTTATTAATATAAATTTGCATTATTTTTACTTAACAACCTTCCCCCCTCCCCCCCCATGTAGTTTCCAGGACCCTACTTCATCAGGCACAAAACAAAATAAAAACAACAACAAAAAACGTGCTCTTGCCCCAGAAAGCTTGCAAATTAAATAGGAGATGATATGTAGGAGAAAAGAGAGAACAGGACAGAGCAAGGAGACACCTGTGAGGCAGAAGCAGAGCTTATACTAGCATTCAGCAGAGGCAGAAACCTGCACTAAATCTGTTCATGCTGGCTACGTACATTAGATGAAGTCCAAGGCCCACTAGTACTATTAATTGGCCCATTTTTCACTATGAAAAAAGAAGCTGGCATCACAACTTTTGCTAGTTTTTGTTTGACTTGTTGCCACATCAGCTCTTTTCTACTGCAGAGGCAAAACGACAGAAAGCCACAGGAGAGACAAGAAAGTCATCCCTGCTAAAAAATTAAGTGCAAGGTACAAATGCAAGCCAGGTTTGCAGAATCCGGAACAGGACTTAGCTGTGGTTTCCCAACCTGAGCCCATCAATGAAATTCCTGACAGGAATCTAAACTTTAGATGAAAACTCCCTCCAGCGGGACTGCAGGGACAGGAAGGATCAGGGCTACAACGTTGGATCCCCCCCCCCAGGGGATTTCTTCTGTGGATTGCACGGTATCTGTAAAAATCGACTGTGACTGTTACACTCGTGCTCACTTCTGGTTGCTTTATTCCACATGTGGCCTGACATGTTTTTCCACCGCTACGCAGATTTTAAGCTGTTTTGTTTGGACTTGCCAGTGGAGGGGCTTCAGTTGACACAAAGGGCTTATCAATAACACTGAACCCTCTTTGACAGCTGGTTTTGCTTCCCGACACTCCTGCTAGGGAGGAAAAAGGGGTGGCTGCAGGGAAGGGAAGCTTGAACAGCATCCAGTGCTTTTCACGGGTAGCACGCTCCAGGCAGATCTAGAATTACCTCCCTCCCGGCTCCAATTCCCCAACAGTGCTGAGGGCCCCTCGACTCGGCACCGAAAGAATAAGCCTTCAGTTGATTGCTTTGGTAAATCCATCATTTTCGCATCCTAATAATTAGCCCAGCAGCTGTTGCAAAGCTGGAAACACGCATGTTTCCTTTTTATCGGAGGGATCACTTCTCTAAACGAGCGATGTCCAATTTAACTCTCCCCTGATATGCATAAATACACCCGCAGCCAGTGCGACTTTAGGCATGAAAACTCAGTAATGAGGATGTGATTCTCAAATCTAGTAGAACTGATAAAAATCAAGGTTGCCGTCAGCTGTGTAAATTGAGAGCTCGGAGTGAATTTGGTGCCTGCTCTGGGCAAAAGGGTTTTTTGTGCTGGTGAGTTGCTCCCTCTCGTGGAAAGCTGGCTCGTTGGGTGCAGTGAAGATTTCTGCTGCTTCTTGGATGGCTGTGTTCGAGGTGTGCAACCCCGAGACGCTTACACATGCACGCTCACAAGCCTAACCCTGCAAGCATGGAAAACATCCCCATTCACTGGAGCTAATGTCAGGAAACTGGGCTCACTAGGAGGAATCTCTAGGAGTGAGAAGAGGCTGCATCCCACCCAGAGCCTCGGTATTGCTGCCGTATGCAGCCTCATTACTTTGACTGCTTGAAAATCCTTATACAGCACTGATCTGGTGATCTCAAAAAAGAAGCTAAGAAACAGAATCAAAGCTAAGAAACAGAATTGACTCTTTTTCCTCTTTTTTTTTTCTTTCTCCCCCTTTCCTTCCTCTCCCTCCCCCTCCCCTCCCCCAGTTTTCTTTTTTTAGTGTTATCCTTTGACTTTCTCCAGGACAAAATATGTAAAACCTCTTTTGGGGATGGCTGATTATTTTTGAATTATTACTATGCTATTAGCTGAATAGCCATTATTACTAGACTATTAACTGGATAGCAGAGGTTCTCCCTATTTCTGTGGTGCAGCTAATCTGAACCCTTATCCATTCTCTGAGCCACAAGAATGAGCCAACTTCCGTCATCCCATGGGTATGATTCTCCTCCAGGCTTCCCACCCCCCCCAGGATAATCACATGTTCTGGACTAGTATTTTTTTATTGCTTTTATCGGGAGATTTTATTACAAAGGAAAATATGTCCTGTATTTCTTAGGCTGGAAGGATATAGACTTGGCAGTTAGGAACCACCATAGCAATTTTTAGCACAGTGGTGTGGTTTACATGGATTAATCTGCAGTAACTCTTTGGAACGCTCTTCAACTGCTCAAAAGCTGCCTCAGTCCAAACAGTTTATAATCTAAATAACAAAAGTCTTGTAAATATTTATTTAACAAGACATATTTTGAATAACTGACATGTATAGAGCCTTCCTAGAGAGTGTGTTATCACCATCAATTTTCATGGTCTGATATAATAGCAACTACCAGTCTAAGCCGTGGCAGGGAAGATACTGACAGTGCGAGGCCTCTGCCAGAAGCAGTGCAATAATGGGGCAAAGGGACTCCACCGAGCTGCAGAAGCAGGATGTGAATTTGGGTTGCTTTCACTTGGGAGAAAAAGTCTGCGGGTTATCTGTTATCAGAGAGTGGCAGTAAATATGCTGTAGTTACCACGGTATTGCAGTGTAATTATAACGAGGTTATGCCTTTTTAATAACTACCTACCGGGCAGAGAAAGAAACACAGTTTATTAAGCTTCATTTTCTTCTTTGGTCTCCTAAATTCTGAACGGTGTTTTCATGCCACAGTGATGGGCACTGTTGTACCACCTGTATAGAGTAAATTAATCCATGGAAACAGCAGGTTAATTGCCTGTGCATATTGCTTATATTTAACCCTATTGTTTCATATTTAATACATGTATTTTTAGAAAGCAGATAAAGTTATTTATGCTGCAAATGGCTCTCAGTTATGAGTTCACGAACCCTCTGATTAATATGAATTAGAAATGATAACACAGTAAATGTGTAGATGATCTTGAAAGAGAAACACTATTTGCTAGCCCTATAATTGCTGCACACAGTCTCAAGCCTTTCATTCAGCTCTTTTGCACCAAGAAATGGCTTCTGAGCCACTTGTATCAAACCCAGATCAAATTCTGGGCATATTTCACAACCATTTTTTCCCCTCTGTGTGTCTATAGTGATGATGGATGGCGTGGACTGACTGTCCTTAGAAGTGAATGTATTTATTTGTCCACAGGATACGGATAGCACATGAAATTGCAGTGGTAGTGTAAACCTCCCCCACACATCACCCTCTGTCAGCGTGGCTCAGCTTTGACAAAAAGGGACACAGTGAGCCATGGGGAAATTGTGTTTAATTCCAAAGTCACGCGGAGAGTCGGTAGCAGGCTGACAATGAGGACTTCCAGCTCCTCATCGGCATTCCTCTGCCATCACCACGGGGCACAGACCCTCACTGTAACGATACAGACGTGCACTCGGTGCAGGGATGCTCTGCAAAAAGCCCTGCCTTGCCTTCGGTTTCAGCGCTGCTAGCGGGTTGCGATTCATCTAACTTCAGCCTTTTGAATAGCTAGTATTAAACCCAGGAGAGGGTTTTATTGAAAACAAAAAATCTGCTTTAAGGGGTGGGGGCTGGAAACAAGAACCACATGTTGGATTTTTTTTTTTTTTAAAGTCTGATTTGTTACCAAAAAAAAAAAAAAAAGGGAGCTGTGCACTGTTGTCAGCATGGCATAAAGGAACCGTGGACGTGACAGGGTGGTGATCGGAGCCATGCAGATGTCAGCTGCTTACTGTCCTGCAGAGTTACCTAAGATTAGAAACTTGTGATAAAAGCATTGGCTGGAGTTACCCTTTGGGTACCCTCTTGCAACATAATAGTGACATAGGATATGGTGATTTGCCACTTTCTAGGATCTCAGACCTGGATGTAAAACAAGTTATTGTTTTGAGACTAGAAACCCTGTGTTTTGTTCCTGATGCATGTAAATATTATATTGATCAAGCTGTCAGAAGATATGTATACTAAGATCTGATTTATCAGAGATAGCTTTTCCCAGCAAGATACAGGTGTTAGGTAAGTCAGCTTATTTCTCTTAAAACTGACATCAATATGACAATACAATTTCTCTGGTTCTGGTGTGATCAATACAATTGTTTCAGATTCCAGCGTTGCAATAAATCCCCTATAAACACTCTGCCTTTGAATACAGCTCGGTGGTATCTCACACCATCAGCCTGCAAGAAACTGAGAGATACAGGGGCAAAAAAAGAGCTCAAGATCACACTTCCAGGACAGCTCAGTTTTCATCAGATCCTTGTCTTCCTGTTTATTTAAAGGCCTCTGATCACATTCATTGCTGTGAGTTTGTACCTTTAGGTCTTTCTAGTGGCACCTTCGCCTAGTTCAGTATGGAAACTGTTCTAATGTATATAATTCTAAGTTCTTCTGCAAAAAGTGCGATTTCTGTAGTCAGAATCTAGATGTACCCTACTGTAAATAAATAAAACAGTATCGCACATATGATTACACTGCAAGGCATGCCAGGGGAGAAGTAATGTTTGTTTGTTTGTTCTGTATGTGTGTGTTTTCGTATGTTATCTGTGATGAGGGAGTATAGCTTAACACTGTGCAGTAGGATTCCCATAATTACTGTCACAGCGTTCATGGTCTCATGGTGAGACTTAAAATCAGATCTCTGAACTGACTACTGACTTAGCGTTTGCTGCCTTGGTGCACATTCAGCATCTCCTCAAATCAGTTTCCCCCCTCACTGGTCAACTCCCCAAGAAGTACAGTCTGATTGTGCTGAAGGGGCAGCCAAAGCCCTACATTTTGCATTTATGATCATTTGCATTTATGATCTATGATTTTATATTTGAATTGGCATTTATTGCTCAACTACAGAGCGTTGCAGAATATTTCAGAAGGTGCATCTATTGATTTCTGTAAAATGACAACACACACAGTTAAGAAAATGTTGAGGAGATATTAGGCAGATTCAGTGATTGGAAGTTATGTGTGAAGATGGACATTAAATGATTGCAGTATCCCTTCTCCTTCTCACCACATTGTCACTTTTGCTCCAAGACTTTTGTGGAGAACAGGGATAGTGAGGCAAAGTGGGGAAACATTTTGAAATAAGGCACATCTGAAAATTGCTCAGTATTTCTAATCTAAAATTATGAGGTACAGACATGGAGAACCGTAGCACAGAGCAGTGCACGTTTTACAGACATTACTGGGAACACTGTAGGTGCCGAGGGGCTAGGTATCTCTCCCAGAGGTTCTCCATTAGATGAAAGTAATCTTGAAGAATCTTGAAATTAATTTAAGAACGTATAATGTAAGCAGGGATGAGTTATCCTATTGGAATGGCTGTAAAAGTCGGTCTCATGAAGAAGCAGGGATCTAGTTGGTAAAGTCTATCATGTCCTTTTCCAGCTGTGTGAGGTGTTGGCAGAACTATCCACTACCAAATTGGGAAGGATGCTCACTTTCTGCTCAGGCTCTTGCAAGAAGCAGGACAGACCTCCCAGAGATGGTCCTCTTCTGCATCACAGACTGGCACAAGTAATAAAGTGATAAATAAATGGGAATAAAGAGCCATCTTCCACCTCACAGGAAAAGCAACTGGCAAATTTTCCTGAAATGGTAACAAACCAGGATTCAGGTTATCATTTGAAAAAGGAAGGAAAAGAAACAAACATGAACACTTGAAGCATCCCAGGAATCTAAACAGAGGCCGCTGCACCATCCAGACTCATTCCATTTTAGTGCGCTATTTCCCAAGTTGTTGCGTGAATGATCCCAGTGTCTTTGCCTTTACAACCTTGCCTGATAGGCCATTCCACACATTTATTATCCTCAATGTGAAAAAGTGCTTCCTAACGTCTGTTCTAAATCTGTTTTAATTTCCATTTATGCTCCATTGTCTTATAATCTGTTTGGAGCTGAAAATAGAACCAAGGTATGATCTTCTTACAACCCCTGGCAATAAATTTTATTAGTATTTTTTTCCAAACTTCACAACCTTGCAGTAAATAAGAAAGCTTTATGGGGAAAAATAACCTCTATCCTCCTCCACTCTCCTCCCCATCCACAAACCTCATGACCTTTATAAACTTTGACCAATACCATTGTTGTTGTTTTTTTCCTTCACTCCTCTCTTTTTAACTTAATATCGTATTGGTTACAGGAGTAAACCAATTATATGAGTATTAAAAATGGAAGCAGTTTGTGTGCAGGCAATGTGTACTTTTACCAATGGCTGATGGAAAAAAAAATTCTCCCAGCTGCTCTGTAAAGCTCTCTCTCTGCAGCTTGAAACATCTGGTTTGTTTTGTGCACAGTCTTTCACACAGGGCATTTGCAATTCTTTATTCAAATTGGATTTTTAGTTCACTTTCCGGTAGGGAGGCTGATATGTTTGTCATTAATAAGTATGGTAAAAGTAATATGTATGTAATTAGAATTCAGCCATCAGAACCAGGGTGGCTGAGTCCCCTAAAAGACGAGGATGAAGTTTCCTCAATGAGTTAATGCGGTTCGGTCCTGGTGGACTATAACATTGCTCCAGCAAGGCATATTTATTTGCATGATTGGCAATTAGAATTTATTGATTTCAAAAAAGGAAATCCTTCCCCGGGTACTAGTGTTTCACTCCCTTGGCTGACGTTGGACAGGAAAGGCTGTCAAGATATGGATACCACATCTGGGTTGGAGGAGGAGAACATAATTATTTCTATTTCTCAACAGTAATTTCTCAGGATCAAGGGCACTGATGGACTCTGGAGAGAGTTCACACCAATATTCCTTGGCAGGAAATGAGATGGTTGATGACTATAATAACAAGATCTTTTTGATTATCTCAGTGGAGGGTGCACTGTAGGCTCACACCCAAACTTGTCCCTACTAGATATGGGCACTGGATCAGGCTGGTTGAGCTCAGGTTTAGGCTTCAGCTGGAATTTGATACAAAGTCAGAAATAAACGTGAAAGTGGATCCTAGAGAGGCCCTTAGAATACATTTTCATCGCCACAAATTGTTTTGAAGATGTTCTGTTGTCTTCCTCTGCATCTAAAACCACAGTCAGAAGAATGACCCCCCTCCAATAATGGCAAGGACTAGATGAATATCTTCCACAGGGAATCCAAAAGGGGTAGCTTAGAAAGGATGGAATTAATAAGAAAAATAGAGTACCTATAAATAAAGACCAAAAAAGAAAAAAAAAAAAAAGAAAATAAAAGAAAAAGAGGGAAGGGACATCTTTCTAAATCTTCATTCCCCTTCTCTCTGGTTTACCTTGGATGCAGCATATTACAGATAATAGCTGCTTTGTATCGCTGTCAAGGAGAATAGACGCAAGCCCTTGTCTCATACTTGCATAGCAAATGACAGTATATAGCCCACAAAGAGTTGAAATACTCTTCATTCTCCACCCTCAACTTGACCAAGAGCCTGAAAGGACTTACAGCTTTCCCCTTTTGACCCATGCCCCTCATTTTCTCTCATCTATTGTTGCCAAATATGCAGCTGAAATTAATGGCACCGCTTCACCTGCCACATGTCAAACTTAATTTTACTTTAAATCAGTCTTAATTATTCTATTGAAGTTTATAGTTTTAATGGAAAGACGTTGCTTGCTTAAACTATAACATTTATTACAAAAGGCCAAGAGAGATTTAAAGTCACGTTGTCTTTCCAAAGTGGACAGCTTTAATGAGATGATATCACAGACCATGCCTCCTAAAAAGGTGAGTTTTCTGAACCCAGCATGTCTGCTCCCACTGCCATTTGAACCCATAGCAGCTATGCAAAGTAGGCCTCCCCAAAAAATAAAGTACAAATTAAACAGAGTTCAATGCCAGTACTGATTTCTCCATTTGCACAGGGCATTCTAGCACTTAAGTGTTGTATACTTATCCTTCCCATGAAGTGTTTTCAAGGAAAAGAGAGAATAAGGGCAATTCCAGGAATGTGGCTGCCATTTGATAGGCTGACAAATCAGGTTGATGACCAATGCTGATCAGTACGAAATGCTTCAGTTCTGAGGACGATTTAATGGTGCTCGCTGCACTGTAGCTGCCTCCATCTCCCATTGGTGCCACTCATTTACTTGCAGGTGAAACATAAAACTAAGGGCTATTAAAGAGCCCACACTTTTTCCAGGAAGGAGGGTGTTAGGTCTGCATTAGATCCTGGCACTAATCCAGAGCCTGTAATCACACCTTGCCAACTGTACCGAAAATTTCCCCTATGAGTTCCTTTGGCAACACCCCATTTTACAGAGCTAAGTCTGTGCAGACTGACAGCAGCCTTTCAGTCCAGCTGCATTTCAGTCATAGGAAAATAACCCCCCGGGCACAATTTATTAAGCACTCCGGGACATCTCTGGCAGTTTTGATTAGTGGTTAGAACACAGGAAAGAGCATCAGGATTCAATATTTGGTTATTTGATAATTCAAGTGAAGTATTTATATATTTTTTGTGTGCACTGGTTTACCTGCCTGTGAAATAAGTAACGTTTTGCTAAAAATACATATAGTCCATAGCTAATACTTATAACATACATAAATTGTGCCAAACTGGAGTATAAAACTCCCCAAATTCACTCCACCACCCTAAAAGCCAGCTACCCCAAAGATAAGCATCAGCTGAAGGTTTATGCATGCATTGTTTCTTCTTTTTTCTTTCTTTCTTCCTTCTGTGGGCTTCCACTCAGAAAACAGATGGTCTCTCCTTACTGACATTTTCTTACAGTTTTTAAATGATGCTGCTGTAGGGGAGAGCTGAAATTTTCAATCTAGAGCTGTTCAGTCTCAATCTAGGTTCATAATTAACAGTAGCTAAGTGAAGTTTAATAAGGGCAGCCAACCAACTTTATTTTTTCCCAGCACAGTCACAGCAAAGCCATAACGAATGTGCAGCTCATCATGTTTCCCCTGGCCACGGCTCCCTGGAATATTTAGTGTTTACCTTTTGTGATAATTAAAGGAAGGGAAATGAAACCTAAAGGAAGATGGAGTGACACCCAATATTCCTTAATATTCTCTTGTTTCTTTAAGTGATGGCTTTTGCCAAAGGAGGGCCTCTGCCTCTTATCATCAGCCAGGTCCTGACCTGAGGGCCAGGGATCTAGCTGTAACTTGACCCTGGGACCAGGTGTGTGCCCGCAGGTCATGGGGCTGACAAAAAAAATATATCAGTCCAGGCAGTGCAAACAAGCCTTCACTAAACATGTTACTGCCTTTAACTCTTTCAAGACTTTCTCAATTACAAGTGCTGGAGAGGCCTCCTTTGTGGATAGCTAACTATGGGCACTCACAACCCAGCTTGGTGCCAACATACCTGGTCCCTCTGCACAGTCACCACTTGCAGAGATAACCATAGGTGTGAGCATATATCAATCTGGTCTTTTGCTTGGTCAAGTGAATTTACTGCGTCTGGTGACAAACAGGGCCAAGAGAACTTGTGAGCTCCAGGCACAGAATCATAGAATCACTAAGGTTGGAAAGATCTCTAAGACCATCCTGTTCAACTGTCGACCCATCAGCACCGTGCTTGCTAAATCATGCTCCTTAGTGCCATTTCCAGAACATCTCCAGGGATGGTGACTCCACCACCTCCCTGGGCAGCCTGTGTGCCAGTGCATCACCACTCTTTCGGAGAAAAGTGAAAACCACTCTTTCCTAACACCCAACCCAGACCTCTCCTGGAACAACTTAAGGCCATTACCTCTTGCCCTATCAGACACATCTACTTCCTTCCTCTGCTTTCACAAAGCTGTTGCTGAATTGCAGGGATGTTGCAGAGGCTGACTGTGGGATGGGTGACATGCTGCAGGCTCTGGAGACTTGGGTGTACATCCAAACTGCCAATTTGCCTCATGAAGAAATGTACCTTTCAGCAAAGCTTCACATCCACCACAAGTGCTGAGCTATTAGTAAAATTGGTCTGAAGGAAATTCCCAGCCATCCTTTGCAAAAAGGCAAGATTGATATAAACCTGGGCTAAAAGACACGTGCACACACAAGCTATAGTCTAAGCATATAGCTGCCCTCAATTCTCCAAGATTTTGAGTGTGGTTTACCCATAGCTACTCTTTTCTTTCCAACAAAAAAGCACAATATATGCAGTGTATTCTTTTTACTTGCCTGCTCCTTTTTCTTTCTCTTTCCCCACCTCTCCCCCCCCAGCCTTCAGCATATTCCCAGGTCATATCTTCAAGGCACTGTCTTCAGCTGAAACGTCTACAGACTTTTATGGGGGCTCATGTCATCACAAGTGTCCCGGTGCACGGGCTTTTAGGCAGACTTCTCAAACTATGAATTAAAAAGCACAGAAACTGACAGCACTGTGAACTACCTGTGAAAAATCATACCTGGGTTTATGAAGCTATTATGTCTTCAAGGACATTCGGCAGCAGTTCTCGAGGAGATGGTGTTACAGGGGAAAAAAAGGCTTTTTCAACATCACTAGCTACTGTGTAGCCCTGGTACAAAATGAATGCCACTAAGTAATAAGTAGCTCACATTGTTATGAGCACAGAGAGTGATCCAAAATCCATTGAATAGGAGAATTTTTAGTGTTATCAGTGGTCTATAGTTGGGGTCTTCAGATAGAAAATCTCACTGGTGTCCCATTTGCATTGTAACAGTCTCATAACAATTTGTGCAGTAAAATCATTACCAAAAGCCATTAATAACATGAATACATGAGCACTTCAGCTCTTTCCAATGGGGCTAAGCCCCCCTTCTCTTCTTGAGTCATGCACGGTTAAAGAAATCAAAGCTTTTCCCTTTTCTTTTGCTGATCATAGAGATTTAAAAAAAAAAAAAAACCATGGCCAGCATCAAATGCTTTCTTTCTCCCTTCCCCCTTTCTTTTCTTTCTTGTGCTTGAAAAATAAAAATAAAAAATAGCCAAATCCATTTTAATGATACTTTATATAAACCATTTTTCCAGACTGAAATTACGGACATCACTATGTTCCACCCCCTCACAAACTTTTATGGCTGACTTATAAAGTCCCAAAGAAGGAGATGCGTAAAATTCAAGCAGACCATGGATACCAGAAAACATATTTGGGAGCTTAGGCAGGGGTTCCCTTGAGACAGCTAGTAAGTAATTGAGCAGCTACCCTTCAGCACAGAGATATCAGAAAGAAGCAGATACCTGGTTGCTCAGGTTAGGCCCAGTGCAAATATTCATTTCAAAGAGATAGAGTTTGGTGGTAAAGATTTTTTGCTGGGGAGTTGTAACTAGATGATCTTTGAGGTCCTTTCCAACCCAAGCCATTCTATGGTTCTCTCATTAGCACAACTAACAAAAGTCTTATCTGGGTGCTCATGAACCATGAGGGCACAAGACTTGAAGCCAGCTCTGCTTCCAGATGCTTAGTGCAATCTTCCCTCAGACCAAAATTTTGCTCCATACAATGCTCATTTAGAGTATATGATGCTAATTGTACTTTAATGCCTGCAAGTGTCCTTCTGATGACTCAGACTGGATTAACAGGCTGTATATACCAGCTTTAGATCTTAGCAAATGACTGAAAAAAGCATACAACAAAATGCATGAAAGCATTAAAATCAGCACTCCTCATGCCAGCACATCCTACTTTTTGCACAAGACCCTCATGGTCTAGAAACATTGTATTATACTTTTCATGCCATCTATCTTGCAAAGTGAATTTATTAATTCTTTCTATATGAGGAAAATTATTTTTCACTAGTTTTTTTTTTTTTTTTTTTAAACCACTATTGATTGCTTTCAGAAGGGTTAGGGATGATGCACTAGAAACACTGGAAGTCCAGAAAGCTTTCATCTGCTGGTAGGAACAGCAGATAAATGGAATCTCCAAGTTTTGAGGGAAGACGATTGACTGGGAAATGATTTAATAATAACTAACTGCTCTGTGTGGAATTCTCCTTTAAAATGTATTACGTTGTGTATATGCCTACAGGTGTGTGAGTATATAAAAATAATATAATACTTTGGGCTTGGCAGCAAGAGATATGCAAGGAGAACCCACCTAGAGATCCTCACAAATCATACTGAGCAACACTAATGTACAGACAGAGGGTAGGAGGTTGTATGGGAACTATTGAGTAACATCCTGAACCACTGATTGAGCACCTGGGGAAAGGATCTGGTCAGCCCTGGGAGCACAGGTGAAGGCAATTCCTCCCTGGTGTGATCAGAAGGAGTGAGCCTGGCTGCACCTCTCTTAGACCTCATTGAAGGGCTGACTGCCACTGGAGAAGGATCTCTTTCTGGAGAATCCTCCTTGGTGAAGCTTTTCCCTGCAAACCTAGAATCTTTTGATACAGGTGAGCAATCTTCTTCCCTTCCTTTATACCACCTTCCTATCATGATGGTCTTTCCATCATCATGCCTTTGTTGTAACGCCTTTCCCAGTGTATTGATCTGTCCAATTGTTACAGAGGTGATTGCTAAAATGATAGCAAGCTAACAAGTGAAAAGCTCCTCAGCAGTATTCCTAGCTCTTCTGTACCAAGAGAAATTTGGCGATATGATGAGAGTCTTTTTTTGTGCATTGTCATGTGTGATGCTTCCAATCAGCCTCAGAGCACTGAGAACCTCCTGGAGCAGCCAACCCTCCACCCTCCCTCTTGGCAGGCATATTCAGCTCCCAAAATCAATCAATAAATAAAACCACCCCTCACACGCGCTCATGTCTCCCTCTACCCCTCCCTTTTCGGGGAAAAAAAAAAAAAAAAAAAAAAAACAGAAAGGGAGGAAGAAAAAAAAAAAACAAAACTGAGAAATAAAATGCAGCCTGAAAAGAAAAGTTAAAACGTTGCAGGTGGAGCAAGAAGAAAAGCAAAGGGAAAAAAAAAAATCTGCTCAGACAGAGAGACAAAACAAGCAACTGCTTAAGGGATTTGGCAGTAAATGGAACTGCCCCCTTCCCCCTCTCTGCTTGAAGCCTGGTTCAGCATGTACTGGTGGTGGATCACAGTACAGCCACACTGAGATGCAGGCAGACACTTCTGTCTCACCAGCTGCTCTGACAATCCATTTTCATAAAGTAACGGGAGGGGAAGCAGATCTGCAAGATGGAGCTCTCGGTCACTGTGCGAAAGCTTCTCCGCACGCTGCCCTGTGCTTCAGGTGTCAGGGCTGTCAGGGAAGTTTGACAAGTGCTTTCCCTAAAGCATACAGCAGCCCCAGCCTTGATGCTTTGTCGTGTACCTGCACCCGGGCTTGAAGATACGCAGGGGCAGCTGATTTCACGATGCAATTTTGGAGATTCCTACGGACAACCTGAAGTGCTGAGCTGTGATTGATGACTGGAATACACGTTCTCCCCACTGGGCAGTTAATGAGACAATCTCTCCACGTTTGCTTAGGAAAACACCATCTTAAGAAAAAGAGCTCTGGCTACTTCAGGCATTAATAACGTGTTGTAAATTTTTTTCCTGAAGGAGAGGGTGTTAACCCTCGTAGCCTGCCCAGGATAAGGAAAAATCTGGATGGTTATGTTCTGTCAACTTGTCTGCCTACATATAGAAGAAACTATTGCGTGATACTATGCATTTTTATGCAGTTGCAATGATTCACCCAGCTAAGATATATTTCAATGGGGGGGAATAAAAGTGATTCTTTACATTTCGTTTGTACAAGCACCAAAGCTTGTAAAGCACTTTGGAGTCCATCTGGCTGAAATGTGCTATATATAAATGTAAGATTGTTATCACCAAAAACACATTCAGTATGGTGTTTCTCTCACATATTTTTTGTTAATTTCAGTGAACCAGTTATTTTTAATGAATAATTTCCATTGGAAAGCTTTGTTTTCCCTGTAACATAAAGCTTTTTTGGTTTCGGTCCCTTGTCTGGTTTTCATTAGTTTTGCAGTGAATTAGCCAAGAGGGCTTTTCCTCTCAGTTAGGTTGGGAAAGTACCACTGGCATGCATCTGATTTTGTGGGAAAGAGCCTTTTTTCCCCCTTTATTATCTGATTATCAGTTCTGCTTGTATTCCATTGCAGATTCTTCACATCTCAACAATAAATTGGACTGTGCAGAAGCTCCTATCTGCACACGTGTGCATCCTGCTCATCACTTGTATGTTCATCACCATGTGGTTCCCATCTTTCAGGGTATGTTGCTTTATACCTTGCAACTATATAAATGTCTTTGTGCTTGGAGCTGTTAGAAAGCAAGTAGTCATAAAGAGACTGTTTTTGAGGCTATATTGATATGTAATGGCTTGATTCCTAAATCCCAAGTAATCTTTTTGGAGGGCAGCCCCAGTTACACCAGGTTTTGTAGATGCATGTCCAAGCAGTCATCAAACCCTTTACTTATTATAAAATAACCAAGATAGGATCCATCTCTTTACTTGCAGAATTTAAGAGCATACTAAGCAAAAAGTTCCCATCCTATAACAGACAAACCAGAGAAACTGTTTGCCAGAGAAGTACTTGTTTAAACAGCTCTTGGCTTACAGGGAAATCATTCAAATCAGAAGACATGGTAAAGAAATTAAAACAAATATATATAAATAATATTACATAATAGGTTGCCCCACATTTTACTTGCACATTAAATGTTTTTTATAAACCCCTTTATGACCTCTTCATTTGTGACTTCTGGATCTTGTTATTATTAACTGAGTGGGGAGTATATCTTACTGTATCCCAGATGCAGATCCTTATGAATTCCTTCTTTCACAAACAGAACAGTTTATGTATATCCTTGTGTGTACTTTTTCTCCTAGTAGTTTTTGCAGTAGGCAGAAATCATTCACAGTGTAACAGAGTTACATCAGTCCTCTGCGCACCTTCGTTTGCACAACATTAGCTTCCAAAGATAGACGTAGACCTCCCATACAGAGATGGCAAGTTGTCAGACTTGGGCAAAAATCTTTTTGTCTGTGGAAAACACTGCTGTTGTAGAGCTGGAGCTAGAGTCTGGCTAGAATATGATCTGTGCTCCTGCTTCAAACACTCCTACAGCTCTTAAATGACCAGTGTCATAAAACCCAACATGAATTATTGCCTTCCAGCCAACTTAGTATTTTAATCTACAAACTTTTATTACATTGTTCAGCGCTGACGTGAAATACTGGAGAGATTGCCCGGCTGCACAATGTACCCTCTTGTCCCCATCTGCACCAAAGATGCCAGCTGCTCATACCCTGACTGAGAGCCCTAAGCATTTTGCAACTCCAAAAACACAGGCATGCCAAGGTGCACAGGTGGTGCTTTGGTACGGCAGCAATGAAGGACAGGTGCTTCCAGTGGGCTGTTGGAGACTATTATACCTTGACCTACCTCCACACTTATGTTCTCAAGGACCTTGAGGAAAAGCACACATACTGGGAGTAGTACCACGATGTAACTGGCGTTTCCATGCCTGGTACAGAGATCTGTGCCTTTATTTAATAAGAGGGGAAAAGAAATACTGATCATAATTTATTTTTTTTAGTAAATATTAGCCTGGTAGTGCCTTCATAGATCAGAGTCCAAGTCAAAGGAGAAGGGCACTGTTACAAAGCAAAAGCTTTAAGAAGTTATCTTAAAAACAGTTATTTCTTACATAGGAAAGACAACAATAAGGAACTGAAGGAAAATTATTGATAGGAATATTTATAATTGTAATAGGGTTGAACTGAACAGCATCTCAGCTGAAGCCTGAGTGGAATTTGAACCTATGAATTTAAGCTAAATTTAGACAAAGCCAATATGCAGGGTTCTCTCCCAATTCCATCCTGGAACTGTTTTGTAGGGTCTATTCTAATTACTATTCTACATGAAGCTATAACTGGTTATTTGACTAAATGATGTATCTAAATCCCATTACACTAAGGACTTGGTTTCATTTTCATGGAAACCCATTGAACAGCTAAATCTTTTCTGATGCAGTCAGGAAGTGCTTGCTTTGACATCAGTGGAAACCAGGTCTGGTCCATGTGCTCTATTCTATTCAGACATTGAAAATGGCAAGAGGAAGTGATATTTCAGCCAAAATTCGTAATCTGTTTTTCAGACCTTCACAATATTTCAAGCATATCTAATGTTCACCCATATTTTCTGGCTCCTATTTCAATGTTTCAATAAGAAGTGGATTAATGGATGAGATCTATTTTGCCATGTGTTCTAGTCCCTTTGGGTGACCATTTGTGTATTTGAATGTTAGTAAATGATGAAAAGTTCAGTATCCATGGGAAGGTCATTTAAAAGTCTCAGAAAACAATTTTATATGCAAGAAACAAAAACATGATCCATTTGCCATTTAAATGTGCATCTTTTCACTATGACAATGACCCACAAGCTTGGGGTTTGTAAAGCTTATTCTCTGTCATACAAAGACCATTTTCAGTGCAGTTTCAAGGCTAGAGGAAGGGTTAACCTCTCGGTTGCCCTCCCACGCAGTGTTTTGATCAGTGCCCCAAGCTACAGGACAGATATCTCTTTGTTTTTTGTCTTTAATATCCAATTCCCCATTCACTTGTGTAGATGATGGGTCTCTACAAAACTCTCTTTGTCTAAAGTAAGAGATGCAGCACTTAGTCCACAGCCGACTTTAAGTACTTGACTTTTTCTTCCTACTTCAGAAAGCACCTGCTTGACTATCTTGATGACTAACGAGCCTTTCAACTTCCCTGCCACCATTTTTAGATCTGGTCCACTTCATAAGAGACTGAACACCATTGTGGCTACTGCTAAGTTGCAAGTGTGAAAAGAAATTGATGGTGTTGATGCAATTGTTAGAGGATGAGTGGATGTCAGGAACTTCTGCAAGAGCTGGCATATTTATTCGGAAGTCTGAAACATGAGGCTGAGACCATGGGGCCTTATGGAAAGGCAGCTGAAAGCATGATATTCACTCTCATTTCTAATGGGCTGGGTATTGCACGCTGAAAGAACAGAAAGTTAGATTCCCATGTCTCTGCGATGTGGTTGTTGTTGATGATGTTTGATATATTTTTTTTTTTAGTTTTTCTCTTCTTGTCAGAGGCGTGTAAAGATATTAGACAATAAGGCCAAGTGATCTGGAGCCCAGTTTGCGTCAACCTTTCAAAGATGGAAGTTTATATAGCAATACCAAACTCAGCAAAGATCAGTACAGAGCATCAAATCAGTATATGTGTTTGAGCAACCAACCACATGAGATTTTTGCTTATCTGAGACTGAATTAAACCTTGGACGCCCCTGGGATTTTACTGTTGTATCTTCCTATAACTTGTTTGCATGAAATGCTCAAACGCTGTCAATTCTGGAGCATGGTTAAGAGATTTGATGGAGCAGAAAATAAGTATAGGGTAGCAAACTTTATAAGTTCAGAAGCGGGACTTTGTTCTTTCTTATCCATAGCATCTAAGAGCTTAAGAAATAAATACTTCTATAGCCAACTTGTTTATAACATTACGGTGGGTTTTGTTTATTCAGTGGATGTGCAAATATGTGGTTATAGCAAGAAATAAAAAGAAAGAAAGAAATGAGAGTTGATTACAGCCAGTGGTGGTATGACTGGGAAACAGTGGGTACACTGTGAGAAAAATCTCACAGCAGCCCAGAAATACACAGGAAAGAAAAAAGAAGAAGAAAAAGAAGGGGAAAAAAAGGGGGAATGGGAAGGGTGGGGGAGGGGAAGGGAAAGAAAGAAAAAGAAGGGAAAAGACAGACAGTGAGAGGGAATTAGAGATTTCTTATGCAAACGTTTTAACCACTTTGCCTGAAGTCTGCACTGAGTAACTGAGGAAGGAAATTTCTCTGAGTGCAAAACACTCTGCGGTCATTTAGATTTTTTTTCATTGGGTGGATGTTCTTTAGCAGGGAAATAAAATGCATAAAGCACTTCTTCCAATAATCTCTGACTCTTTCTCGCCATGCCTCTCTCTTGCTTTCACTCTAGTTCTGTTTTTATTTATTCCCTGCAAATACAATGGAGAATAAAAATGTGGTAGGACCTGCTGGCGGCAACTATGGCCTCCGGATCCAAGCTGACAAAAATGTCAAGAAACTGACAGTAAAATATGCGAATAAAATCCCTGTGAATGAGAACAAAACTCAGGCTCACACTACTACTCTCTACATTGTGGCTTTCAAGAGTATTTCTATCAGTAGCTATGACTTTCTCATTTAAAAAAACACGCACGCATATACATTCATCGTATGCATTGTCTTCTAAAATCTTTCATCAAAATCTCACAGGGGGAAACTGCACACAGAAAGATAAGAAAGCAAGAGACATTTAGGGCAGGGAGATCAGGGAAGAGCCGACATTCGATGGAGACAGAGAATGGCATGCTGAGCGCCAGACATATGGATCCTGTATGAAGCTGCAAGGCAGACAGACTTCTGCTGCTCCCTTCTGTGATCATGAGATGAGGGAGATGCATAAGCAGTGCCTAGAGGAGAAAGCTCCCAGGAGTACTCAACTATCTAATGTGGTATGCACTCTTTATCCTACCTGGTGCAGAACGTCTCTTTGCTTTGAGAAGATCATCACTCTTGAGTGGATCTTGGAGTAAGACTAGGTTGAAGGAACTGGGATGGTTTTTTTTTGGAGGAGATTTAACTATGGCCTGAACGTGCTCTTTCAATGTGTCTGAGTAGATGTAGGGAGTTAAAGAATAAAAGGCTTCTGTGTTTTCACTATGGGTAGAATAAGAAATGATGGGCTTAGAATATTGTGAAAAAGATGTAGGTTGGAAGAAGTGTATTATCAAGATACTTTAATCACCCAAATTATTGTACAGTTTCTAACCATCTGACGTTTTCAGAAAAGCGAATAGGACAAGCTTCTTTTTGAAGAATACATGCACAGCCAATCCTATTTGGGACAGGTTTGCATGGCCTCCAAGGTTCTTCACAGTCTTATGTTCTGTGTTCCTACTGTGGAGAATGAGCTAACTAGGCAGAAGGATTTTGTTTTGCTAATCACGGATGAAAGCAAGCTCCTGCTGTGAAGATATAGAGCTTGAGAACAGGAAGAGCTAAATTCCCTTCTTGGCTCATACAAACTCTCCCCATGGCTTTGGATGAAGCTGGCTCATCTGCTCTGTGCACAAGGGTAGGGATTGGATCTTCTGTTTCAGGAGGAAGCTGAGGGTGGAAATATTCTCCCGTGCAGAGTACTAGCATGAAGCCTATATGCCACTTATGTTGCACTTAGAGCTGTTTTGAGACCTAAGTGAAACTGAAGTGGTGCAAATTCTTTAGCTGGATTTTTTTTTTTTTTTTTTTTTTTCCCAGGAGGAAGTTTCACCCTGCTATCTGGGAGATGTGCAAATATTCACTGAGGGGGTGTCATTAAAAGTCTATAAATAATCAAATATAAAGCCCCACATGAATTATGCATGGGATACTTACAGAAAACGTGAGTGTCTTGCACTAGAAGAAATCAGAGCAGTGCCACTGAAATCACATTGCTATTTCTATGAGGTATTAACTGAAAGTTATAAGACCTCATTTTTAAATCAGGCTACAACAGGTGCTTGCAGGTCTGTTCAGATAAAAATTATGGCTTTGTGGAGGCAAATATTAAGAAGTCTCCGAAATGTGTTAATTTATTATGAATAAAAAATAGTTTGATGTTACTTTTTAAGAAAAACAGTCACAATACAACATTCATTAGCCCCTAAGTGAGACAGGGGCTTGTCAGTCAATTAGATTTCTGACCCTTAAATCATGTGAACTCTACTGAAAATTCTGCTTTCTGCACCTGGAGGTGAGAGGTACAATATCAGTACAATGTTTTACTTATTACTTATTTTATCAAACTGCATTTCTATTAGCATTAATACTTCATATACTCTCACTAATTTAAAACTAGAAACAGCAAGAAGAAAGAGTTTATAATGGAACATATCACCAACAGACTTTTCTGGTATCTGTAAAGAACCCTGTTGGTACCAAAACAAAAACAGTTATTTGCAGAAAGTTCTTGAGTTGAACTTTATTTTTGGTTTGATTTAAGGGCATTTGCTGAGGCAGGAATTTTCTAGAGATCCTTCCAAAGGACCATTCTCTATTTTCCTCCTGTGATTATACATTACATCTCACCTTAAAATGTTCCACTCTATATTTTATGTTGTTGCAACTGCAAGATTACACTTACCCCTTCCCTGGTGGATGGCAGATGTCCTCTTTCTTTGCCCAACAGGTAAATAGTCCAAAGGACGAACATTCTTAGTAAAATGAAGGACAATATTATTTCAATCTCCTAAGCCCTGAGCAGCATACCTGCCCATGGATGGGATTTTAGTACTGACTTGCATTTTTGGATGAGTGCCTGGGGGTCAAGTCGGTTAAAAAAGTAGTGCCATGTTTACCATATTTCACATATCAACTAAGTAGGTCTAGTTATCACTCAGTGACACCAGAGGAAATGAAGAATAATTTCACCAATGTCAATGCCATTGCAACATCATAAAATTGACATAAGTTAGGAAAAAACTGGGCCTACTGCACTGAGGTTCTTTCATCTCCTCTGCATGTTCCCTAATTTGTCATTACTAGAAGAGTTGCTATCACTATCCTGATGAAAATATAAAAGAGAGACTTGCATGGCCCATAAACTCAATGAACCATTAAATAGGTGACAATAATCTTGATAGAAGTTTGGAATATTTAATTAGCACAAAAATGCACTTAGTGAGTGAGTTCAATTGCTATCACGGGTACTCCTCAAAATAATAGCCGAAGATTTTATGTGTCCATGAAATGCCTTAGAAGACATTTAAGAAAAGAAACAGACAATATTTCATGTATTAATTGAGGATCAGACATACCTGTAAGTGCCCAGTAATAAACATTTCCAAGGAAATTTAACCTAGATCTCCTGGAATCCCAAAGGTGACTTCATTACACATGAAGTCAAATCATTCACTGGCAACTTTTCTGTAGCAGAAGCTCATAAAGATATAAGTGAAGAGCAAATACTTTGTCTTTTCAGCAAACCAGGGTTCCACCTCACAGCAGAAGACTTTGAAAAGAATAAAAGGAAAAATAAATCATTGGAGATTATATAGTAATTTCATTTTAGGAACTTTTTTCCGACTTCAAATTGCCTAACAGAAGGTCTCTGTTCATATAGATTAAATACTCCATATAATTTTCAGTAGCAGGGAGCTGTTTATATACATTTTCTTCCCATGTGGCATCGCTGTCATTGGTTATGGTTATATACACTCATGGTTATATGGTCATATATGGTTATATAGACTCATGTACATCTAGATTAAGGAGTATAGAGTAGATGTGTTTATAGTTGTTCTGTCTTTGGCACTTGTGCTGCCACTCATGAGTATCACATACACTTTCTGGCATCCGCAGCTGAGGTTGTCTCTGCATTAAAAACTAGTTCAGAGCCATCAGAGAGGATCTGTACAGGAAAACAATTAATGTGAAGCACCCAGTGTCACTGTAGCAGTTGGGGCTCATTAGGGTTTGAGCACTGTTACTGGCTTGGTTTCATCCAGGAGTCCATTTTGGGCTCTCTGGGATAACTCACAGTGTCAATCAAAATAGCGTTAAGTAGGGTGATCAAGAGATTTGTTACAAAAGTACTTTGCTGATGTTCAGACAAACAAAGAAACAATAAAAACAGAATAGTTGCACCCTGAAGGTGCTGGAAGAAATGTGTGTGTTTGGAGGTAGGGGCAGGTTAGAGGATAGCTCATGAATGAACAAAGGATTGCAAAACATTTCTGAGAAAGTCTCAAGGAGCTGTTGGAGACAAGATAAAGCTTTGACTTGATCTCAGTCAAAAATAAGTGGGTATAAGTACTTTGTCAAGTACCGAATACTGTTACTTCGGTTGGAGATTGAAGCTAGACAGATTTAGACTGGAAACATGATATGTGCATACATATATAGACACATAGCATGTATGTATACATATATATATAAACCCACTTTTGGAGCAAAATTAAATTTTACACTTTCCATTGTCTATTACTTAAAGTGTTCTGAGTAATGTCTCTTCAGTTCCCTTCCATGATAACCCTACGTCGACCTCAATTGTTGAACTTGAAGCAAGAAAAGAATTCAAAGAAATCTTATGACCTCTTGTATGCAAGCAAGCAGAACAGAGAATTGCAATGGGCTTTTTGCTATTAACTCCTATGGATCTGTCATTCACTGGCTGCAAGTTGAAAGCTGATACCCCATACACTGCAGTGACCGTTCTAGGACATCTCTACTAACAGATGTTTCTATTCTTGTCCAAACACCTTCCTTCAAAGTTCTGTTCTTGCTGTGACCTTCATACCATGACTTGTTATCTTTATGGCAATGTTTCCAGAGTAGTTTCATGGAGCGAAGCTGCTAAAATAATTTGTAGATAGATCAGATAAATATTCATAACTGTTTGCCTGCTTGTCTGTACTAGAACACGCTGTCGAACTTCTTGATGGTTTGTCACCTCTCCTGTTGCAATAGAGACAACATCTGGGCAAAATCTTTTATTTCTGCCTTCTCTTTAGAACTATGTTGATCCTGCAAATCCAAGGTAATTTCTGTCACAAACTTTATTGTAATGAGAACTTCTTCACTGATCTTTTAACTTGACTGATTGTTTTTGCCATAGACTATGCCTGGTGAGAGGTTTTTATCTCTTTTTGTCTCATACACTTGTCAGCGTGCAACAGTCAATGGGGAGCTTTTGCCCGACATGTGGTGGTCCAGATGCTCACATCACTGCTTGACTTGCTGTGGGTGTTCTTATCTTTAGAAATAAATTAGTTGCCACACTGATACTTATGCCACCTTCCTCACAAAGTTAGCAAAATCTCACATTGTCATAGAGAGTAGGAGAGGACTGTTTCAGGTATTGTGTAACACAGCCAGGTCTCCAACAGGACTACTGGATGCTATGGGGGCTTTCAAAGCCTGGTGGTTCCCATCTATGCCTATTTAACTGTGTTAAAGGTTGAGCCACAAAGCTTTCTCATTAATATCGCCACAGTAGGTTACACTGGGGCTTGCTCAGATATTCATGGATCCTTGGATAAATGGACATAAGAGATAAAAATAAACTTTTCTTTGATTTATACCATCAGAAATACTGCTAGAGAAACAACAGTCTGTTTTAGTTAAACCAGTTATACTTGCATTGATGATTTATTAATCTGAGTTTACTTTTGTTCAAGGAAAATGTCTGACAGCATAGCTAAGAAAGCTCAGGGATAGCATACTTAAGTAAGCAGCTCTTCTTCATGACTGTAACACTGTGGGGCTAGATGCAGTTTCTCAGAGTTATGCACTTCCAGAGGCCTCCAGAAGACACCTACACACCATGGATAAATCCTTTAGGAAAGTAGGGTTGAATGTCTTACACCTAAATGATCTTGAATCTCTGCTAATGGCCATGAGATCTGGGAGAAAGAAAAGGCCACACTTATTTTCTAGCCAGGAACTGCAGCTGTGGGAACAAACAGCATGTAATAAACACTTGAATCAAAGTTTGTGGGAGTTTTGTTATTGACTTTGAAGTAGGAAAGACTGAGGCCTTTACTATGGAAGCTGTGATTCTGTTTGTGGTTTTTTAATGGCTAAAATATCCCACGGTCAACTTGAGAGTAAGGATTTCATTTTTGGTCTTAAAAAGAAAGGCATGAAGGAAAATTCCATATTGTTGTGCAGTCTGGCTTTTATTTTGAAGGGCATTTAAAAAAATAAATAGTGTAACTTGCGTGAAGAGTGTTGTGTTTAGGAAAAAAGTTCAAAAAATACCATGCATGATTGATCTCAAGTCTGCTTGCTGGTCCAAAGACAACACAGCACGGCAGTCAAATATACATTTTATGGGCTTTTGTCTGTTTTGCAATAACAGTGGAAAGCATTCTTTAATTAAAATTTAAAACCGTAACTGATTAATTTTCTGTGTAAACAATCCCTGTAAACATGGAAAGTCAGCATTTTAAGGGCACAGCGGTATAAATTCTGCTTCCTCTCCCAGGCGCTCAAGGGAGAGATGGTGAGAAGGGAGGGGGAGTCCAGGAAGAGACCCGGGAGGGGGAAAAAGTTCAAGGCCTTGGTGTTCTGTACTTAGCGTACACCAGCTGCAGGATCTCGCCTGCTGCCCATTTCTCTGTGCAGGAATGTTGGCATAGGCTCCTCTCTCTTGCCGGGATATGATTTATTCTTTCTCAGATGCTGGAGGCTGACTTTTAGAGCACCCATTCCCCCGTGAAGTGAGGCTGTGGCAGCGAATCGTGCAGAGGGATGTGTGGCTCTTGCAAGATGGGGAGAATGCTCTTAATGTGTTCTCTGTGGCTATTTCAACTTCTAGTCGCAAGAGCGATAAAACAGAATTAATTGCAGCTCCTTTCTTACTTGTCTCAGCTTTCATTGACATTTTGTTATCTTCCATAGGATGTTCATGGAAAACATGACAAACGTTACAATCTAGGTTCTCAGAAATACTTTTCAGAGGGGTTTAGGTACTCACAGCATAAGGACTTTGTTTAAGTCTCTGAAATCCTATGAGTAATGTCAACCTTGTCCCTCTCTGGGTGAGAAAAACAACACAGTAGCTACTGGTAGGAGTGTGCAGATGAAGGCTGGAGTCTTCTATTGGTACTGCAGGATAATGGGGTTATCCTTTACAAAAAGATCTTGACACACAGAATAAGCGGAAGAGTTTCCACCAACAAAAGAAGCTTTAGATCTGACACTTAGGATCCACTTTCCTACCCTCACAAAGTAAGATAATACTTCATACAATCTGTTTTAGCCATATCTGTGAACAGTGGCTTCAATGGAACTGCTTTTGGAGTAAGATATTCTGAGTAAGCATTGTAGCAATGAAGCTGTTCTGATATCTCAGAGGTTTTTTTTCACTGTTTTTTTCTTCAGTTACAGGACAAAACGTTCATGAACATGTGCGTATTTTATCTGTTCCTTTGCTCAACTCTTGTTAAATGTGAACACATCCAATATAATGATTCAAAAGGGTCAAGTGAAAGTTCTGTGGGTGAGATGAGTCGCAGGCACTCTATCTTGTACATAAGTATCTGTCCACCTTATGTGTAAGCCTACAAAAATCAATAATGAGTTCTTATAAATTCTACTACTGCTTTCCTTGCAGACTTAGATGAATTTTAGCAACAATTTTAGATTGTGTTGCTCTCCAAAGACAAAGAAATAAAAAATATAAAATAATGATAAAAACAAGATGTGAGGTTTAAATATGTCTCTGATAAGACTGAGAGGCTTTGCTGCCTCACGTGAGTCATATAATGTATGAGCATTTGCCACTTTAGCCATCCTGGGTCCCTCGCCTTAGCTGAATATGAAACAGACTTCACATTTTTTTCATTCTTTGCCATTTTGCAGAAACTAAAATGCAATTTTCCCCCTGATAACAGTCTTTCCTGCCTCTCTCCAGACAAGTGTTCCCAAGAGACAAATTCTTTCAGAGGTCCAGTGCTGTGAAACTTTCATAAGGATGTCTCCCACTGCTCTGGTCTTGGAGAAAATCCTGCCATCTCACACAGCCCCTGCAGTTTCTTGGTGAAACAAATCCAAATAAAGTCAATGGTAAAACATCTGTTGGAGTTTTACCCAGCAACTTTAATGGAGCCAGGATGTCAGCCACTGAATTTTGGCACTCTGCAGTAGACACATTTTGGGATCTGAGATTCTCAAGACAGCTGGCCTCCAACCTTCCTGTCTGCACACTAGGAATAATTTTGGAATTTATCAGTTCTGTATCATAATTAGTTCATCCAGCCATAAAGCCCATTGGCATCCTTGCTTAACCATTTTTCTACCTACTTACTCCTGACCACTAGCCTTCTTAGTCCAATTGGTCGTATCCTCACCAATGTGAAGCTGGGTTTAAGAGAAGGACATTTTGTGAATTAAAGATTTTCTACTGAATCATTTGCCCCTAGAGTTTCTAAATCTTCTTCTCTTTAGTACCATTGAAAAGAGATCAAAGTGAAACTCAGGAGACACAGGCAGAAGTCCTCTCTGATAATAGGGAATATAGATTATACTCAATGCGTGCTGGGGAGTTTAAAGTGCTTCACAGGCAGTTTCTCATAGTCATGCTCCTGGCATTCCAACATAGTGGAAGAAGAACAAATGGGCCAGCGGAGGGTGGAAAACATTGGAAAATCCAAGGCAGAAGTGGTGTAACTCTTCAGGTTTGGCTCCTCCAGGCTGAAAGAGATTTACTGTAGCCGTTGCAAAGGCTGTTTGTTGAGGAGGAGAAGATTAAACAGGGGACTCTATTCAGAGCTAGTGGTCACTTAGAAGATCTTGGAAGAGCTCCTGAACAAGGACTCAGCCAACCGAAGCTCAAGCTGAGCCTCTAAAAGCCATCCCCACTGCACACAAAAGCACCAGGAGCTGTTCCCATCCCATATTCAATTCAGCATAAGTACTCTTTTAAATGCTAGTGAAAAGGAATATCAGCCAGGCACAAAAAAAGGACAATTACGTTATAGTTTTGAACTAAAAAGCCAATCTTTCTGCATTGAAATGAAACCTGAAAGGCACAAGCAAGGGGGTAAGAGGAGGAGGGATGGGGAAAAGGGGGTGGGGGCAGGAATGAGATGAGAAAAAGACTTCAGAAGCTCCGGCATTTGCTCAAGAGCCCTTATGTCTCTGAATGGTGCTATTTCTCTCCTGCCACAAAGTTGTTTCCACCCCCAGCCCCCCTTCCTCTGGCAACGCGAACAAGATCATAAACGTCAGATGCAGTCTTGTCGCTTTAATGGTCTCATGGCTATGAATAAAAATGGCGCGGTAACAGATTTGTTAATTGACTTTATGTGCAACTGGCATACATTAGGCAGCTCCGTTAACACCGCTCACAAAGCTGGATGTGTTGCTGTTCTCTCCCACCGCCATCGAATTAAACTTTTAACAGTTGAGAGACCAGAGGGTTAAGCCTAGGAGGCTGGAGTGATATTTTCACTGCCTTTGATGACACACTAAAATACAGAACGTCTCATTTTGCAGAAGAACACTGAGTCTGCGAAGCCGATGTACATGTGGTTACTATTTGCAGAATTTGGCATTTTCTATGAATAGCATAAAACAGGCAGTGGATCAGCTGTCATGTTTTGACAGGGTTGTCCTTTTTTTCCGAATGCCATTCTTTTTTTTTTTTTTTTCCTTTTTTTCTTTTTTCCTTTTTTTCCCCTCCCCTTTATGCCACAAAAACACTTTTTTTTTTTTTTTCCTTTTTCTTTTTTTCCAAAGCAATCTATAAGATGATGAATATTATATTAAAGGTGCATTCTTTGACCAGAGGCCCAGAGGAATAAAAATACCTTCTATCATGCAAGATTGCAGACTCTAGGATAAGAAGGAGAAGGGAATAATATCTGTGCACATGGATCAGTATAAGGGATTTGATCAAACATCAAGTTTTTAAAAGCAGATTGCACAAATGTCCATCAGAGTTGATGTACACCTGAAAATCATCATGCCATGACAGGAGTTGTTTGAGATGTGCCCTTAGGATCTCTATTTGAATCCTACAATTCTTTGATCTCCTTAGGGCTAATGGAATTAACTTGTCCCTTTCTTGAGATCAAAACAGAGAGCCTGTCTTTGAGACACTGAAATCTGTGAGATCTTACCCCAAATATTTGAATATCTTCATTTTTATACATTATTTGCAAAATGGTGAGATGTTTGATCCCACAGTTGTACAGCATCTGTGGAGATCTTAATCATGACTGAAGGGGAAAAAAAAAAAAAAAGAACACATCCTGAAAATAAATTGATATCAACACATTTATCCAGTGCAAAAATCTCAGATGTGATCCTTCTAAACCTCTCACTCCATGAAGGCATAAATAGATTGTTGATTTCTTTGCTGATGTATTTTGGTAGGGTAGATCTGAAACGTCCATCCCTTGGTAAGAAGCCAACAGGGTACAGCTCCTTGCCCCTTGCAGGGCAAATGAGGTGGCTGGCTCCTGCCCTGCACACACTGTGGGCTTGGTGGGGTATCAATGTTCACACCACAGTGCACAACCATGGTAGAGTGGACAGGCTTTGCCAGCAGCCAGGACTTTTCATGTGACAGGCTGGTTGATACTAAAGCTCTGAGTGAGGGCTCTGCTCCAGGAGATCCAGGAGAGGCTAAAGATGTAGATCTAAACAAGAGAGTTATTGCTTAAACTCTAAGCACTCTCTCTTCCATCTGTTCACCCTCACCTCCTAGGCATCTCCTTCACCTTCACGCACCGCAGAGGATGACTTGGCTCAATCTCTCTTGAACACGTTTGTATTTTAGGATGCCAGATTCAGACATTTGTTACGGTTATTGGCACCCTACCCTATCCAGAGCTAAAGATTCCTTCCTCTCTGGATATTTCACTTATTCCTTACCCCCATTTTCTAAACAATACCAGATTTGATCAGATTAAGTCTCTCACTGTTGAGAGAAATTACTCTCTGTTTTGACAATCAATTATCATGTCAGGTTTTTTCATGGATCGGACAGTGAATATTTGGCAATCAGTGGGTTGACCAAAATGTGCTGCCCTCAGTGACACTCTTCAGGTCCATGGATTCTCTCTTAAACTTCTGCTATCAGTCCCCTACAGTGGTTTTGAGAAGCAAAATGATTTAATGAGGTGTACGGTAAGAGAAATATAAAAGGAAATAAATAATCTGGTTTGAAAAGTTTGTCTTTGTGGATATAGTTCCATTCATTGCAGGGCCAGAAGGATCTTCATGCTTGAAAACCATTGCATGACATATCTGAAACCAGGAGGCATGTGTCTGTGTTTCATTCCAGCCCCTCCTTTTGCCCAACAATTTTTGATGCTTCTTTATCATCTTTCTCTTTTAAATTTTCTAGATAGATAGCTTGTCTTGATAAAAGCACATTTCAGGTCAGACACAGGCTGATCATGGAAGCTTTTAAACCCTCTTGCTGACCTGGAATTAGTAGATTCATGCAACTTTCCACCAAAACCAGTACACCATAAAATAAGTGTTTTACGCTACAGTGGTATTGCTGGCAATGCATAAAATAAACGTCCTGCATGTGCAACACCATAACTTCTACATACAGATTTAATAGGTGAATAGATATTGCTTCAATTGTACAGTGCCTAACAATGTAAGCTGTTTCATAGTTGTTCTGCAGCAGTTACACCGATGATCCATTGCTCAGAAAACTCAAAGTGCTGGATGGGATGGCACCCCTCCTATTTTTCTGAAAGGATGGAAGAAGAATATATGGGTATATGCTGTTTTATGGGATTTTAATGTTTTTGGAAGAGGCAATGGTTTTGCCTGGTTTTGATTTGCGTAAGAGGTCTAACCGTGTTGTAATATATTCTTCTAACATTCTTTCAGCATGAAATATTTGGAAATTATGATTAGGTGTGGGTTTTTTTCCTTTTTTTTTTTTTGTTGTTGTTGTTGTTGCTTGTTTCCATTTTTTTTCTTTCTTTTTTCCTTTCTTATTAAATTGAAAGTGCAGTTCTTTCTGAATTTTTCATTTCACACTTTACATCATATATTTATTTATATCATATATATTATATAGTTGTGCAAATTTAAAATCATAGAAGATGATAACAAGGTATTTTCTTTTAACTCAAAATGTATTTTTTCCATCAACAAAGAACCAAAAAAAAAAACCAAAAAAACCCAACCCCCAAAAAAAGTATAGAAAGTGTGGTTTTATTGACAAGCCAATAGAAATAAATTTGACGAACTTTAACAATCTTTGATTTCCTCCTTCTACAAACCTATCTGGGCCATGAATCAAATCCCAACAAGCCTCCCTATTTTCATTCTTTAATCCTAGCATACAGTTTAGAGAAAGGCCAAACCAAGAGATTTTTCTTCCGCTGCATTGAGCGTGCTTTGTTAGATGGAACTATCTGCTGGCTTACTTCTTCAGCTGGGATTAACCTTCCATGTGTATATGGGTTATTAGAATTAAATAAAAAAACTGAAAAATAACCGAGTGATGGGAAAAGGAGGTCCCCTATGTATCCTACATTCAGAAAAATAAAATCTGGATTTTTCCTTTTTTCTTGCAATGGGTAAAAGCTGTTAGTTGTTGTGTGAGAACTGGAAGAGATCACATTTCCACCCATGGAGAGGTTCTCCAGCCCTGAGCTGAGCTTAAATGGATTTTACATCATTCCTTGCCTGCACATTCAAGCTCTGCTTTCCTGATTCTGTACAAAGATCACTGCTGTTTCTTGTCCACAAAACGGACTCTTTATTTTTCTTCTTTTATTTATTTTTTTCCCCTTTTCCTTCTTCACTCGTGGGCTCAAGAGAAAGGAATGGGGTGGGAGGAATGCAACGAAAAGGAGGGAGAAGAAAGGAGTGTGAGCGCGTGGGGGGATGCTGTGTCCTCTTGGGAGGCAGTTCCTGTCATGGATATTACAATGGTTGTCACTTGAGCGATCAAAAAAGAGGGAAACACTGCAGAAAGGATGAGTTTCCACAGCTGTGAAGGGCTGCTAATGACACCGCCACATGTACCCCCATCACCACACTCCTTCCTTCACTTGTGTCACTCTCCACGCGAGGAGCACAGCAGAAGTCCCTGTGCAAATTGGCACAAGGGGCTGCCCAGAGCACTGCAGGCATAGGGGGGGGTCAGAAGCAGGCGAAGGCCACCCTCACCCCAGCAGCAGGGACTTTTATCCTGCTTACTTTTTGCTTCTGCATGGTAATTATTGTTTTTAACAACAGAATATTTGGGAAAGGAACAAGTATTGCTGCAGAAAAAAAAAAAAAAAAGTGTTTATGAATAATGGAACATTTCAAATCCATCTGGTTTCTGAGACATTTTTTAGTTTCTTGCTACAGCCAATTATATAGCATGCTTGAGTGATAACTGGTTTTATCCTCAGGCTCATTCTGCACACTAATTTCTACACTGATAGTTGCCACCAACCTCTGAGGTTAGTAGCCATATGGTAGTCCAATATGGCACTTAATACTACACTTGTTATACAGTAGGCAGTATTCCGGCAATCATAAATCCACATTGTAGTAGGCACTGTAAAAAAGCTGTGAGTCCTTTTCTGAGTTTTGGCAGTGCTGGCTATTTTTAATTTAATTTCAAGGACATTATAGAATCATTTGCAACTCTTTTTTTTTTATTATTTTTTTCTTCTCTGTTTTATTGCTGATGAAAGTCAAATTGCTGGCACCAATCCTTCCTGTAAATGGCAAAGACAGTGGAGAGCGATAGTTCTTTTCCTAGCAGAGGATCTCCTGATACCAATGCTTCTGTCAAATTGATCCCATCCAGTAGGAATTGGAAAGCCTCCTCTAAATTGTGCTCTGTGTTGCTAAACAAATGCCAGTCACTAGAAATAGCAAAGTGGCATTTTGTGGGCTACCCATCTTGCAAAATAATAACCACCCTTAGAATTAATTCAAGGATTTTATCAGAATATTCTCCTCTGATGAGCTATAGTGCAGGCTGGCTGGGGCAAGGTGCGTCATTATTGTACCTATCACAAACATCAGAGGCACAGGAGGATAAACAGTCATCAATGTAAATGCAAATCCTTTCCAGACTGGGGAAGGGAATGTAGGTTTGCAGGCTCCCATACCTCTACAAGCATTAAGGCAAAGACTTTCACAGGGAAGAGGGTAAATACTCACATGCAAATGTACAGGAAATTGCACAGAAAACAAATCCATCCTTTCATCAACCTATTCTCATTTCAGCACCATATTTCCTATGAGGTTGAAAAATCTGCTGCATGAGAGCATATGTTTCTTCAAAACTCATTTCAGATGTAACTTTTTTTAGGCTTCACCTCCTCTTCATGCTTTCCTTCCACAAATTGCTTTTCAGGGCTGTTGTTTTTCCTATTTATTTGCTCAGCAGTCACTGAGATCTATCTGTTTCAAAGAGGGCTTTTTACAAAATGAATGGTATAAGAAATAAATTAATTATTTTCACATCTATTAAAATAGAAAAGAATTGCCCTGCATCTAGACTTCTCTCTTCTTTCCCAAATCTAGCATTTTTTTTCTTTTTTTCCCTGGTGTTTCAAGCAATTAATCAGTAAGTGTAACTTTTAAGGAAGCTTTATGGTGCATGGACAGCTATCTACTACAGAGGAACAGCCAGCCTGCATGAAGCTCAGATGGAGGAGGTAGAATAAATAGACTCTAAATCTTGTGTGTGACAGGCAAGTTGACTGAGGGATTTAGGGAAATTGATATGATGGTTAGGGACAACTTGATCCAATGGCCTGAAAGGAGATGGAGAATTAGCTGTCTCTTATCCCAGATCAAGTCTGAAAACAGAGGAGAAGCACTCAGAAAAGCTACAAAGTAGACATGATTTCTTGATATAACACCATGTTATCTGTACTGCTAGTAAAACCATGGAGTCATTACCGAGCTAAATAATATAGCTAGCAAGTTAAGACTATACTAACAGGATGAAAAGGGATCTTAAGGGATAAGGAGAATAAACTTCATATGTCTTCATATGATTTGAGTTTGGCTACCTGAGGTCGCATGATAACTGTTGAGTCACGGCTTGAACCACTGATTGAACACCTGGGAAAGAGCCAGTCAGCCCTGGGAGTGCAGGTGAAGGCAATTCACTGATATGACCAGAAGGGGTAGAGCCTGGCTGCACCTCTCTTAGACCTCAATGAAGGGCTGACTGCTACTGGTGAAGGATCTCTGGTTGGAGATTCTTCCTTTGTGGAGTTTTCCTTGCAAGCACAGATCTTCAGAGATGGGTGAGTACTTTTTCTTAGTAATACTATTCCATTTGCACTGGTTCCTTTGCTGTTACACTTCTGTATTGCCTTTTTATTGCGTTGGTCTTTCCAATTGTAACAGAGGTTGAAGAGTTTGTTATTAGAAGTCCTGAACTTCTTGTCTGTGTGAAATGTCTAGCGTTGAATTGGGAAGTAGTCGAAGACTGTTTCCATAATGAATAGAAAGTAATAGGAAAAAGAACTAAAACAGCCCTTGTTGACATGTTTGCTTTGCTTTTATGAATATCACAGCTCCGTTTGTATCTTTCTATATCTCTTTTCATATCGTACATACTAGATACTCCACTAACAGTCTGAATTTGTAATAGACTACTTGGTCTTCATCCAAACATAGAAGTCTGCAAGTTATCTAACAGCGAAAGTCCACAAATAGATATGTATTTTGGCTGTGAAAACAGTTCTTAACCTTGTGAATTCAAGCCGCTTATTTCCAGAGTTACATGTACAGAAGCAGAAAAATGAGAAATGTTTTTCATCATTACTCTTTCTCCAGTAAAATAATTGATCCCAACAAAGATGTTGAGTAAATCATAGGACTCCTTCAAACAGAAGGGTTTGCTCTTCCTGTCTGAGAGCATCCATGTTTGAAAAAGCTGAGTTTTAATTTCATCTTTACCCCTAGAGAATTTGTGCTGGTAGTCTGTCTGGGTTCCTGTACCTATATCTAAGTAAGGTGTTGGAAAAGAGAGGCCAAACTTTATTATTAATAATGTATGTTTTTCTGCTTTGAAAAATCTCTGGGCCCACCTCTGTGGTTGTTTACCAACAAGCTTTTCCCATAGTTAGCTTATTCCACCTACAAACTTAATTGGTAAAAAGCCATCCAGAAAAAGAGTATGCATACCAAGGTCTTTCTAACTAACAGATGCCAAATGCTCTAGAATCACTATTGCAGCACATTTACAAGTGTAAACAAGCTTTTAGGATAAGCTTTTGCAAAGTTTAGGATTTGGCAGCATTGCACGTGCCTTACCATTTCCTTTTCTTGCTAGAAGAGAGGATGAAAAATGCAGATATTTTTAAAGCAGTACTCTGTTTATATATATAAATATATATATATACATACTTAAATATATATCTCTCTCAAATAGTACTTTTTTTGGCTGTAAAGTGTCACAGAATGTTGTTTTCTTAAATGCAAATTCCCCCGGTAGTGACTTCTGTGATCTGTTTGTTTAATAAGTCACCAGTCAAGTAGCCCATATCTAAATCTGAAGACAACTTGAATGGATGGGCAGCTGAAATATTCCCCCAGGAAGCCAGGACCCGCAGCACCATCTTGCTAGGAAGTGCCTCAGCTCCAGCTGATGCAAGGAGGAAAGTCAAAAAAGGCAGAATCTGAGTGAATGCATTTGAAAGCCAAAAAAAAAAAGAGAGACAGAGGGGAAAAAAAATAAAATAACAATGAGATACTGATAGAAAACAGTTTTCAGTATTCAGCAGCTCTCCTCATCATGCCAGTCCAGGGCTTTGGAATAGACCCAGTGGAGGGCAGCCTCCTATCCACATTTCTGACAGACGGGGCATGATGCTCACCTTTCCTGCCATCTAGTTTGTGCTTTGACAATTCAGTATGGAAACTCCAGCAAATGTATGCAGAGCTCGAAGATCCCCGGCTCCTGTTCTCCTCTCGAGGAAGTTAGCCAGGCATTGCAAAAATGTGATGCGTGAATAACACAGAGTCTAAGCAGAAAATGAGTATGTTTTAAACAAGTCCACTGGAAAAGAATTAGCAGTGAAACTGAAAAGAGCCATATGCCAATAAGGGGGGAAAGTGACTCAAAGTGACACGTTGTAATAATATAATTGAGTTAGGATTAAATTGCAGAAGGATAAAAGCAAGGACAGAGCTAAAAAGGTAGAGACTGCGACATGTGCTGCCTTGTTAAGTGGGAGATGGTCAACAGGAGGGGATTCTCTTGCCGTTTTCCTTTCATTTATAATTAGGCAGTGAAAGTACCAGGGGCATGTCAAGCCATTTGAGGGTTTAAATAAAACAGCACTTCTCTGAACCATCATGGCTCAGTTTCAGCATCTCCCCATCCCCCATGACTCCTTGGAGGCAGTGGGAGTCCACAGCTATCTCCTCCTGTGGGAAACCCTCCCTGGCAGACAGCATCCGGACCTTCTCTGTCTCCCACCCTCAATCTTTATTGTTAAGGGAAAGGGGGAGGTGAGAAGGGTGTGAGGCACCCTGAAGAAATCCCCTGTTTATTTAAGAGTTTTTGCGGGCAGGGGCGTGGGGGAGGGTGCTTCTTTTCCTCCTCTGAATTCTCCTCTATTAATATATTCCATTTAAATTGCTCACGGCACCATGTACTAATTAGGACTAGAATGACAGTTTGAGGAGAACAACTGAACCCACTTGAACTCTTGGAGTTCAGAGTTCATGCACATATGGGAAAAACATCTTCCCATTTATTTCTGCAAATACGCTGCACGACTCATGGAAAATATAGGTGATATGGACAGAGCTGATCCTAATGGCTCCTGAAGATGCTTCAGATTGCAGCCAAAGAGATTTAAAATACTCATTTAAAGAAAACTTGTACTGAACTGGTTCCGCTGATGATCACATACAGAATTGCACTGACATAAATGAAAGAGTTAATTTGATACCAATTTAGACATACTAGAACAAAAGCACGATGAATGTCCTAAGGAATGTAAAGGCAGGCATGTTCCAGTCCAGTATGTCAATGAAGAATAGTTTCCAGCTAGACTAAAACAAGAAAATTGCTCAGAGCTACATGGAGCTGTGCACTAAATAAATGAAGCCAGAACATGTTTGACTGAAGGCAAGGCTCTGTGTTAGCTAATCTCAGACTGGGCGGCTCAGCACTTACCTTCAGTCAAAAGTCTGTGGTTTTTTGCAATGTTCATGTAATAATAGCAACACTTAGTGATTGTAAGCATATATCTTATAGCATTTTAGTCAGGTGTGTAAATTGTACTAGGTGCATGCATTGATTTAACTTCCCCAAATCAATTTTCTTATTTTGATGACTTTTATTTTGTCCATTTAAAACAACACTTCTGGTGCTGGCTTTGAGCCACTTCCATCCCCATCGTAGAGCATCCAAATATTGACTTGTACCAACTTAATGAAATTGATTTTGACTTCTCACCTTTTATTATTTTGGCGGGAGGTTGTGTGCAGACCAACTCTATAATGAAACTGGATGATTTACTCAATACCACGCAGCAAATCATTGCCACAGCTGGAAACAAGAACAGGTTTCCATAGAGGGCCACAATACAAATGTGACTATAGGCTCTCAAAAGCAGCATGCTTGAATTGCCTGTAAACTCTGGTTTAGGTATTGGTTTCTCCCTGGTCTGTTAAGGAGAGGTTTCTTTAAGAGTGACTTGGCTGAAATGTCTGTTCCTCATCTGTTCTGTTGTACCCTCCACTACTCTACTACTGCATTCTATTTCTTGCAGTGGCCTTCTTGCTAAGGTATCTGTGTATGACGCTATAAGGAACCATGTGACAGACAGCAACTAATTTCATTTGCTTTCTTTTACTCCCACATCCTCTCAGCCTGAGAGGAATTTAGGAATGGTTTGGTGGAAGTTTGTGGCAGGTCTTTAGAGACATAAGTGATTCAAAGCCAATCAGTGCATCTATAAATCCTTGTAAAGCTCAGATTCTGGATACCGGGTTACCCTTTCATTATGTGCTGACCCAGCGAATGAGGCTGGGGTATTCCTAAGACATTCATCATCTTTCATTGTGCTGCACTCTCTGTAATTTTTCCATAGCATGCATGACTTAAAAATGGTATCTTCTAAACACTGATCTATGTTTAGATGGCTTTACAAATGGACACTTGTATGTAGCATAGGTGTCTTAAACATATACTGGATAGATAGCCAGGCATACAAGAATGTGTCATACAGAAACCATCTATGCTGACCGTTTTGAAAGTACTCCTCTCACCATTTCAGTCAGTTTTAACTGACTTTTACCTCTCAAAAGAGACTGCAGTGTAGGCTAGGTACTCTGTGGGCACAGAGTTGCACAAAGTCTTCCATGAAAAGCTACCGTTCTTTGGGTGTTAACAGTTGAGGGCAACTGTTTTGCTTTCTGGAGGATGGAAGAAGTAAACTGTTAAGGACTTCAGGCAATATATATATAATGACTGACAGCCAAAATATAGAGACATAAAGAAATGGATGACAGGGCTAATGCAGTTCTGCACATCTCCATCACACAGTTCAGACACGGGCATTTTTCTTTTTCAGCCTCTGTGTTTTAAAACAAACCGGATTGGGCCATTGCTGCCTGTAGATTATGGCCCTCGAAGTGATAAACATGCTGTTCCATTGCTATTTGCCCCATGAGATAAACATTTCTGATGGATTTTTCTGACAAAACTGAGAAACCTAATAATCGCAACGTCAGAAAAAAGTGAAAACTGATTCAGCTTGATCCCCAAAGGACAGGAGAGGGAAAACAGCAATAGGAGATACAGTTCTCTAAGACTGAACTTGTCAAAGCTCTTTTAGACTGCTTTGAATAAGCGCATTGGCTTGGTATTAGAAATAAAGGCATCAGACAGTAATTTGCATGGATTAGGATTGTTAACGTTTATCAATTGCTGGGTTTTAAAGAACTCCCAAATTCTTGATAGGAGTATCTCTTTGTAGTGAAAGATTCATAGTGGGAGTGAAAAAAATCCGATGAATTTAAAGCTACAGATGAGAGAAAGCAAAGCCATCCAGATCTAAACTGAGATACCATTAGTGGTTCCCATAAATCAAATCATGTTTATAGCAGGGATACAGTTGAATTACCATCTGGACTTTTTAACCTCGACATTTATTTCCGAACCCTCCTCCAATATTGAAAGTAAACTTAACCCTTCCTTTCATCTTCAGGGCTTTGACCCGGTGCCAGTTCTTATTTTGAAGGAATGATCTGATTTTTGACGGGGACAGAATGTCACACGTGGCTTGAGGTTGGAAGGACTGGGAGTTTCTTGCAGAAGGCAAAGTCATAAAAGAAATAAAATACACCCATTCTTAAATGAGATCAGCTGAATAGAGGGTCAGTGGGAATGAAGTCAGAGGGAGGATAAAGAAAGGAGGGTTCATTTTAATTCAGGTAGAGGATGCAGATAGGGTCCAAGGACAAGGTGGTTAAACACATAACAGTCAAAGGGAACTTACGTTCTCTCTGGATCAGTGCAGTTATCAGGAGGGTAGATAGGTGTTGAAGAGGTAGTTCCTGTTTTCATTGATGCTAATAACAAAGCAGTCATTGCCTTTAATAGTGCAGACACTTACTACTGTGCAAATAAGAACTTTAACCCTTAACAAGTCAAGCTCCTATCACACAATTTTTAAAGTCATGAAAAATCCCATGAGATATTTGGATCTTGTTTCCTTTGTCTTTTTCCTTTCACTCTGTGCCTGAGCTTCCTGATTCAGTCAAAGAGCTGCCAAAGTAGTTAGTAAGGGATATTGTCACTTTTATTTCCAGCTCAAACTGAAAGAATCACAGGAGAGGCCTCTTCTGCCGATCTCACTGCTGTGAGCAACTGGACAGACTGGGGTTTGTTCAGACAACCAAGAGAGATTTCTGAAGGCTGCACTTTCCCATGTCACCGTTCCAATGTTTTTCTTCCTTCTATTTCTGCTCATAGGCAGCGTGGCATGGGGATTGCAGAACTGGCCAGTAGTGCTCTGGTTCTGCAGGCTTCTTGCGTCAATATATAATACTTGTGCATCTCTGTAACATAGGGAGACAGCATTTCCACACATCAGAGTGTTTGAAGGATAAGCGTATTGACTTAGACATTATCCAGTGACAGTGCTTAATAAACATATATCCAGACAGCAAGAGGCATGATAGTAAAATGGCACTGTATGGGTATATGGCCACAAAATGCTTTTCTGATCCTAAGCAAGATGACCAGATGGTCTCTAAGTGACCAAGAGGATGAATATAGGTAGAGCAACTCATCCTAGGGTTTTGCCATTTAACAAGCTGAGCTCTCTGGGCATCCGACCTGGCCATCGTATCCTTCAATAAGAAACAGGAGGCTTTTTTTTTTTTGGCAGCTAGCTTCCCTGGAAAAAAAAATCATCTTCCACCTCCCTTCCAGCGTTGTTTCCGTAAATGTCTTTGGTGTCATGCATTTCAATGTGAGCTGAAGGTTTTATTCTGTCCTTATTAGAGACAACCTCATATTTCACACCCAGCCTGGTGCCAGGATCTTCTTAGACTATTGGCGACATTACTGCCATTTCCTATCTCTCTCCTTCCTGAATTTACCTAACCCAGAGCTCTGGCCTTTTGTTGGAATGATTTTCTGCCTTCCGGCCCTCTGTGCCGTGTGTCACATTATGTGCAAAAGGTCGCAACCCACTTCCCCTGACTTTAGACACAGGATGAGGAAATGAAGAGGAGTGAAGTTACTGATTTCATTCTGGAGGTCAGGGTGGGTCTTCTTGGGGTAGGAGTGGAGTATGAAGAGCAAATGTTGCCATTTGTTATCCATATTTTATCAAACAAACAAAACCCCCCAGCAATTACTCATGTTGCTGAATCGGAAATATTTCTCAAAACAGCTGACAAATAGAACAGAAGGACAACGGGTGGACAGTGAGGAGGGATTATATATATACACCCATGTGTATATATAGCACAGACACAGGCATCCAGTTTTTTAGAAACAAAGTGAAGACGTGCAGAGGAATCGTAGGATCAGCTCCCAGCCACCCAAAGGGCAGGCAGGCTGCCTTGCCTGCTCAGTAATTCTCTTTTAGTGTTGCACAGTCTAATTATGTGCTAACCCACATTCAAAAACTGTAACGTCAAAAGGGTAAGTGTCTGAAATAGTGCCAGGAGAATGTTTTCCAGCACTGGGGAATCCCAAACTTTGCCCAGTACAGGACTGCACTGGCTCCAAGCCAGTAGCCTGAGGGCACAATGAAAGCACATGCAGAAGAAAACTTCTTTGCTACCCTCTTCTCCTATTAGAGTATGAATATATGTATCCCCATGTGTGCTGTTAGGATGTAATCCAAGTGGCCTTCTTGTGTGTAGGGACTGGAGGCTTCAGCCTCACCTGGTCTGGTGAGGGCAGCTGCCCCCTTTAAAGGATCAGGTGTTATCACCTGCAAAGTGCAATGGAAATGTACATCTCCTGGTGATTTGGGGAGCAGTAGTAGTGGATTCTGCCTTCGTGGGTGGGTTGGAGTATCCTCCTCCACCACTGCCCATCAGCCACCAGACCAGCAGCTTCGTGCCCCCTGAACAAGTCCAGTGGTGGTTCAGGAGTGCTATTCCTGCTCCAAGCCTTCAGGATTCCTCCACTTATCTGTTGAACTATTTGTGAACTGGAGGGGGAGCAAAAACAAAGAAAAAAAAGCAAACAAACGGGAAGGCAAAAACCCCAAAGCACTTCCTTTCTGCAGACTGCTGGTTGTACCTAGGGCTGTGGCTGGTTTATGTATGCATTCGGAGTAAGTTCTCTGAGGAGTATCCTGCAGTCATTTCTCAGCGAGTGTGAACAAACTCATTAACAGCTCCTTTACTGGAATGATAAGTTGTTTCTTAATGAAGGGAAAAATAAATACCCTCACTAACCCAGGCACCATCACTAGAAGTCACACATCATTCTTAAAGACTCCTTATTTTCCACCAGAGACATTTGTGTACAGCCCTTAAACAAAATGAGAGCTCGCTTCTCCTTCTCAGTAGCTCTTTCAGATGCTCAAATTGCACAGCATTTTTTAGGTGTTTTTCAGAGTTTTACCCCAGATATGAGCAGCTTAGGTACAATAAAATAAAAAATAATGATCTGAATCCTTACCCATTTTGAGAAGGGAAGGTTTGTAGCACTTAAAACAGGGGACCAGGACCCAAGAGACGGGGGATGTATTCCAAGAGCTGCGATTGACCTGCTATGTAGTTTCACTTGTAGGGAAGTCACTTAAGCTCTTTGTGTTTCAATGTGCCCATTTGTGAAATGGAGATAATAATGCCAAGCTCACAAGGGGGCTGTAAAGGTTAATTAAATAGAGTTTTTAGGTGATTCTCCTTCTTTGGATGAAAAGTGTGACAGAAGTATTGTTTATTAATGGAGCCTGTGCAAAACCGATGATTCTGAAGATTTTCAGCACAGAAAGGCCTGATGATTTTTGTGCATAGGAAAATGAACACTGAAACTTTACTTTGCAGTTGCCACTTTTATCAAGGAAAATCAATTCTGCTTGACTCCCAAAAATATGGGTGTATTTTGCATTTGTTTCTCCCTTTTTAACTATATGCTGATAAAGGTACAGGTAAGACTGATTAGCTATCAACGACAGCGGAAAAAATCCACTTAGATGATATTTCAGATGCTTCACATGCTCCAGGATATAAAACCACTTTTAAATTTTGAATGTCAGGAGGAGGTACTGCAGGACATCAGATTCAGCTGTTTGTTCACACCTATTCAGGGCTCATTGCTGGCCATTTTCAAATGCAGATTCTCGGTTACTTTCATCCAGTCTCATGTTTCTACCTCCAAGTTTCTCCACAAAAGGAAGTCATAATACACGCAGGAAAACCTTATCCCTTTTAGTCTTCACTGTAAATTGCCCTGACCCAGACATCAAGCAGCGTGACTGCAGAGTTTGCTGCAGGTTGGCACAGCAGCACTCTGCAGGGCTGGGGCAGACCCACACGTGGGGAAGTGGGATGTGTGCTGCACTCTTACCCGAATGCACATGGATGTGGGAACATCATTACGCCTCTTTCCAACACAGAGCCATATGCTTTGCAGAGACCAGACCTGCTCCTGTCCCTCACTCAAGTCATTGGTGGGAGTTTTCACTTTCATGTCATGCGTGTGAATGCGGTGGATTATTTTTATTTTCATTACTGTTGGAGCCTTTGCATCACTCATCTGTATAGGAATGCCCCAAGAAATAACAGGATAATAAGAGAAGAATTATAGGTTCAGCTTCTCTGAAAGTTGCTTACACTGGAGCTTGAGTTTGGGCTGAAGATTTACATGCTTTCCCTCTCTTGCTGAACAAGGTGACCTACCCTATAACCACAGAAATTTCAAATGAATAAGAGCTATTAAGTTATCTTGTCCACCTGCCCCCTCTGGCACAAGATTGAGAGGGTGACATGGTTTCTGGCAGTGGGCAGCGCACAGCCCATGACAGAGGCTGCACACAAATATGAATCATGCTGTACTTAAAAAGCCCATATGAGTTTACTCTGGGCTCTTCACCCTTCTTTGTAGCTGGTGGGAATGGGGCCCTGGAACTTTAAACAGGTTGACAAAATGGAGATTAAATCAAATTGTGAAAACAACACAGATTTAACCCTGTGAACTCCTCTAGATGCTCTATTGACTATTAGTGATTATTGTGCTGGTTTTGCCACTGTGAGATTCCCCCAGGATGCTGCTTTTAAGAAAAAATATATAAAAACTACTCACTGTGTAAATCTAACATCAGTTAGTGGTTTCCCAAGTAAAGCTTGTAGGATGGCTCCTTGAGCCTCAGATGAGAAAACAGTTCTCTGCAGATTGGAGAGTCCTATAAACAGAAAAGAGAACCTGAAAAGACCAAGAAAAATGAGTCTTTTCAATAGCATTGAGGGAAATGGCATTTTGATTTTTTCCAGCCACAGAAAGACTCCTTTTCACCCTCTCACATCTCTTTCCAATCCTGATGTGCCTGCACATACCTGGAAATATTCACTTGGTATTAAATGCAGAGATTTGTTTAAACTGCATTTAAAAAAAAAAAACAGCAACAACAAAAACACTTGTCATGAGCTATGGGCGCTCTGACAAACTCTAAAAAAAAAAGCTAATTTGCATGCAATCAGTCTATGCTGGTCACTCACTATCATGGGGAACCCCCTTACCTTAGATGTCTGATAACACTTTGGAGGTCGTGGAAAAAAGAAGGAATGTGGACCAAAGCAGGAACAGATTTTCAAAGTCAAGGCCATAGGATTTGTTGTAAGAGTTGTGATGGCTTTATTGCATGGGTACCACTGGATGGTAACACTCCTTAGTGTGCACTTTGAAGATCTGCGTGTTCAGGGAGTGTTTTGAGGAAAAGATTCACAAACATCCCATCCCTTGGAACAGTCTCTCATTGCTTTCTCATAAACTGGCCGGCAGCTTGACTTTTTTTGTGATTATTGATATTGAAGCTGCCCATCTTTTCCTGAACTGTCATGGACAAATACTCATGTTCAGTTTGAGAAAATGACTATCTTCACTCAGTGTTTGTCCCCAGCAATATCTTCAGTCACGATTACTGGATAACGTGTCTGAAATGTTTGCCTAATACAAGTGTGGCAGGATCAGGTTTGCACACGTGGTTCCTGAGCATTCATCTTTTATCTCTAGTTCCTGAACAGAATGGGCAGTGGAAATCTTCACTGGATGTTGCTGTCCTTTTTGTGTCAGCGTGGCTGTTGTCATGCTTCATTTATGTCAGTGACACTCATGGGCTTCAGCTCAGTGCTCAACTAATTGCTTTTTGGGGAAAAAAATGACCCATTCATAAGGTGTTATGCCCCACCAATGGAGGTATTATTCCCCATCCCTGGAGGTATTCAAGGCCAGGATGGATGGAGTTCTGGGAAGCCTGTTCTGGTGGGTGTCAAACAGCCTACAGCAGGGGCTTTAACGTCCCTTCCAACCCAAGCCATTCTATAATTATGATTCTAGGAAACAACAACAGCAACATGAAAACCCATAACTAACAAACCTGGTTCATTTGCTTGACTTGTAGAGAGTGGCATCGACCTAAGCAGTTCGTGCAGGCGAGGTCAAAATTTTGGCTGCCTTGCACATACATCAGGGCATGTGGGTGCATGTAGATACATATTACTTTGAACGTCTTCTGTGTTTCTAAAGAGTAGTTCATAGAGTTGCTGACAAGATTTGCTCTTAGCCGTGATCTGCAGAGTGTCAGCTGGGAGACAATCTTCTTTTAGAAATGGAACAGAACAAAAAAAATGCATTTGGTCATTTCACTACATTCTGGGATGTAAAACAGGTTTCCTCAGCAAGAGGGAAAAGCTCTGCTCATTTCAGCAGCAAAAGACTTAAAGAAAACAGCCATCAGTCTTAGTGAGGTTTGAGCACAGTGCTTATTAATCTGGATTTATATTTCCTACATTGAAATGAGAGGTTTTCAAAGTGATATGAATTAACATGAGCTGACAGTCGCCGTGCTTACAGACCTTCAACAAGCTGTGTACAAGGGAAATAGTTTCCTTACCAGTCTTTGACATTCTCTGTTCAGAAGATTTTTTATTTTAACCCCAGTCCTAATTGCCCTTCAGTATCAAAATTAATTGTGTTTTCTGCTAAAAGGCCAGTGTAGTTTAAGGTTACTCCAGGGTCCCAGCAGCCGATGCATCTTCTGTAAATGGCTTGATTGCCGTCTGTGGAGAGGAGTGCTGGGAGAGATTTGCTTGACCGAGGCTATACATTATAGTCCAATTAGTGTGAAGATCACTACATGAGTCTTTAACTTTATCTAGTAACTGTCGGCATCTCTAATGCTGGGAGTTGGGCGAGGAAGAGGGATGCAGAGCTCACCTTTGCTAGCTCCCCTCCAGCTGCCTTGCAGGCAGCAGAGGGAGCAATCTGGAGATGGAAATATCTGGTCAGCTGCACAGATAAAAATATCCCTTTTTTTTTTTTCCTTTACTTCCTTCCATATTATTTTATGGTTATGTGGTTGTTGGTGTTTTCTGGTTGGTTTGGGTTTTGTATTTTTTTTTTTTTAATTCTGCTGATCTGAAGTATAGATTCATTTAATCTAACCTGAGGCAGTGGACTGAATTTCATTGGAGTCTGCTAGACCTGGGTCCTCTGGGCTAATGGATAAGGATGAATACATTCAGAAAATGAATGAAATTCCTGTTATGAAGTTCAGAGCTGATTTTCCCACTGGTGGTGTCTGTCTGTCCTACAGCCAGGGCTCCAGATTTATTTAAGTACCTCAAAGTGAGCAAGAGTAAGGCTTGTAGTGCAAGTAATCTCCTGTAAAACAGAAATTACTCCCTTTTTGATCTTCAAGGATGAGGACAGGCTGTGATTTACAAGTATAATAGCAGAGAATGGTCATCAACAGAAAACATCTCCGTCTAGTCTTGAAGGGATAGCAGCATTGTAGCCTAAACCCTGAGCGAGCACCAATGCATGAATGCCTTCAGAAATGAGTTTCAATTGTTTCATCACTACAGTTATGCTCATACAAATTTAATCCATTATTTTACATTATCATGGTTTCTGCATTGTCATCAAAGGATATCACAAAAATTTTGATGATACACCAGGTTCTGCCTTATCAGCCAAAGTACAGAAGCCTCAGGGATTTGGGATTGATTTTTAAGTGGTCTGTGCCCCAAGTCATTAGGCTTCGTGTCTGAAGTATCTGGCCTTCATGTCTTCCAAAATGTCTTCTAAAAGTAGCTGGAACAACAAGTATTAAACAAGACTTTTAAGAAAAGTTGAACAAGCTTGAAAGTTCATGAGAAATAGAATTCAAAGTCCCTGACATTATTCACATCTCCACCCTTTATTTTTCAGCTAATTTTAATGCTTAATGTCTTCAATTCTGAGTCAGTCTCCAAACCAGGAAATGAAGAGGCAGCTGCAAAAGTGGGAAAAACATGGGGAGAAAAACTTGTTATTTGACACCATCTCACAGAAGTACCAAAATGATGAACTCTCCTTAACAACTCCATATCTCATTACGATCTCATTTGACACTGGAGTAATTATGATTAAAACAAAAAAACAATCTACCTCAGTATTTCAGCATTTGGGAGATCACATGGCACCATGATGTGCTAGACAGCACACTCCTCCTTTAATCTATTTTTTGCTTTGCGACAGATATTACTGACATTAATGCAGTTATGGCACCCATCATACTAATTCTCTGCTGTTCTCATTTCTCTGCACTAAAGAAGCAGTTATCTTCTCCTTCACTATATGAGACAGAGCCACAGACCTCAAACATTATTTTGCGTCCTGTTTTACCTGCTGAATTCACATACTTAGGATTCCATACACCGCCTTTTTTTTCTATATGGTTCACCACAGATCTTGCATCAACGTGCTGTGTTGTGTTCACACAACTCAGAGATAACGGAGTCTCTTTTAGATGTATTTTAGATTAAATAAGGCTGGTAATGGGATGAGAGCTGAGTCTCATTCTCTGCTCTTCTAAAGACTGTTCAGAACTGACACTCCTCTTCAGCTGGCTCAAGCAGCAAAGCCATACTGAAGAGCAGGTGTTTTGTCTCTTTTTCTGGTTGTTAGCAAAATTATGGATGATTCAAAGTAGAATCAACTAACATTTACCTTACTAGAACTTATTAAATTAAATATTCAAGAAGAAATATACAATACAGTTCCCTACTAGAAAATATGGGATAAATTAAACATATATATATTTGGGAGAAAGGTAACAGAAAATAATAACTAAATAATAACTAAACGAAGAGAATAATAACTATTACAGAAGATTGCAAAGAACCATGTTTAAAATAAATATTAAAAAGCATTCCGAAGGGCCAAGGTGAGCAGAAATGTAGGGTGGTGAAAAAAGCTTCCCTGTCTGCAAGATCCTTGTGAATGGGACATAAATTTCCTTTTAGGAAAATCCTGACCAGCTACCCTCAGACACAGGACGCTGGTGCTTGAGGCCTTTAGTCTAATCTCCTATGTGATGAGAACACAAATAATAATTAAAAATTGCTATAATAAAAAACTTATTTGTGTCTACAGCATTTCCAACCTCTCTGTCTTAATAGCTTGGAAGGAATACAAAGGAAAATCCTGCATGTCATAAAGTTATGAAACAAAGGCAAAGTGGAGAGGAGATGGAAATATAAAGTCAAAATGAAACCCTCCATCTTTCTGTCAAACTGAAACAATAAATAATAATGGCATCTTACATTTATACAGTGGCTTTCATCCAGAAAGCCTGGAAAGCTCTTTGGAAACTTTACAAACTACTGTGGAGGAATAGGAATGATTTCATACACCGATATATTGAAGGCTCCTTCTTCTGTAGACAGTTACAGTCTACAGAACATTACGGCTCAGTCTCGAATAGGTAGAGACTGATCCTGAGAGATATTGCAAGCAGTTAGGTTATTGGATCTGTAGTTAGTCAGAGTACATCTTCAAAGTTCTGAGGGAATTTATGCTGCTGACAGTTATTGTTTCTCGTGATCAAGCACTTGGTAAAGAAATAAAATTACAAATGGATGGAATAGCTGCTGGTCCTAGTCAGTGAAGTGTGGCAATAGTGGCCACAGATTTAAAATTAAAATCCCTACTAATTCATCAATCTCAGGATGTTAAAAATACTCATTTGAAAAAATCAGATCAGACATTTGGCATTCTTATTACATGAGTGATGTTATTATTTCTTTCTTATCTTAACCTGTGTGGATAGAGAAAAAGGGGTTTTATGAGCAACTCAAACCTTGCAGGCTTATGTCTCTGCAATCTTCAGTTGTCAGGCAATGAACGGAAGAAAAAAATAAAGAGTGAATAATTAGTAAGCTGAGGAAACTTCATTAAGCTTTCCATTTCTATCATATGTTTCAATTTAGAAAATCACACCAGATAGTTGAGAAGTCTGTTGGATATTAAGAGATGGCACAGACTTCCAGATCTTCAATGGAGGAAAACTCTTACTGATTTTCATGGTCTTTGTGTTCCAAGAAGGATCACATAATTTTGGCTCTTGAATAATATTTCTAAAACTAACAGGCGGTTCAGGAATTCCCTGTGTGAATGTATTTCTGTATCAGTTGGCGTAATATGTGTCTGCCTGGAGAAAGCATCCATTCAGCACCTCCTAATGGTGGCAGTAGAAGGAAAATGAATGAAACTGAGAAAAAAAGCAGCTTCAGAAACAAGATAACTACGAAATTATCCTCAGATGTATGTTTCTTCATGTTATTGGCCGTTAGCAGAGTATTTTGATGAGCTCACGTATTACTGGAGTAAATACTCCTCTGTCTTAGCCTGGCCTGATAGATTATAACGGTGATACCCAGTGCCTGCCAGTGTTCAAGAAGCATTTGGACAATGCCCTCACTAGTACTGTTTAACTCCTGATTAGCCCTGAAGAGCTCAGGCAGTTGGAATAGATCTTTGAAGGTCCCTTCCAAAAGAACTTTTCAATTTGATTCGATTCTAATCCTCAGAACCTGCTTTGACCCTTTGGCTGCTGGTAGGTCACTTCACCTGTTTGGCATTTGAATAACTAGAAATCAGATCCTCCTTTCTGCTCACTTTCTGTATGAATTTTCTTGTCTCCTGACGCTGTCAGCATCACTCCTGTGCCTGACTGCATCTCCTTACCAGATGAAATATCTCCACACATTCCAGCAGGGCCTGGGATGCAGTCCGAGTATGATATGGGCAGGTTTTTTGCTGTAGCAGCTTCTGGAATCTCCAGTTCAGCATCCAGAATAGTCCCTGGAAAGCTTCCCTGCTCCCCTCCAATCCCCATCCATGTTACTCCACATGCTTTGAGATCAAACTTCATGGCCACTGGCATTTGTCAGCACTGCTATGGCTAGCAAGTGCTTGCTTTCCAATCTTTTCCACTCATTTCTTTGGCCAATATGTTTAGGGGAGATGGGGAAAAGGAGAAGGCATGTGTACCGCCGTCAGCAGTGACTGGAGCAAAGATTAGATATGCTCAGGTTTTACACATCAGTGTCTCCTTATCAACACTTGGCAAAGTTGCAGTATAAATACAGTGCAGCCCAAGAAAGAAATGTTTGCATCCTGCTGTTGAACCAAAGGCAGCCCTCCACTCTAACAGTTGAGAGTAGAGATAATTATCTCCTCCTTGGGGAGATTTGGCATCAAAAGAGGGTGAGACAGGGGCAGTGTCTCTGCACTTATTTAAACTGTTTTCAGTGTTCTTGTAAGAATAGGCAATCATGGAAAGGAGTCTGGAGGCTTCTCAGTATCAGTCTTCTTCTAGGCTTTTAGGGATGTATTTCTATGCCTTCTAAGGCTTTTTCAAGTCACAGTAGTCTCCTGAAAGACAGAAAATTTTACATCAGAGCTGTAAATTCAGTCTCTAGATGAGAAAATCCCATTTATATTATGAGGTGCTTCAGAAAAGCCTTACGGCTACATTTTGTTACAAACATGAGCTATTTAGCCATTCTGATTGACATCCTAGATTTTGCACATTAAATGATGGGATCTCCAGCTTCACAAAAATAATCATTCTCCCTAAGCAGCAAAAGCAGTGTTGGATATTGAGATAAAAAAGTCCTTTGTTCAAATGAGTAGTTTAAGGTTACATTACATTATTTTGAATCTCTCACTTGTGGTGTTACTGGTCTTTCAGGTGGTTACAGTGAGAGCTCAGAGTTCATTATGCAAAAGTTAGTTTGCTGGTGGAATATAGGTCGATATGTTCAAAGGCACGCAGGGTAGTGATAGGACAAAATTTTGTTGAAAGTAAGTGAAAGTCAGATGCTTACTTCTTCACGCCTTCAAAAATCTCCTGCTGTTTTTACTTCTTGAACATGAGAAGGAGGCTGGCCAGAGCAGCTATTATGGGCTACTTATAACAAATGCTTCATATCGACGATGACTGGGAGCCCCCAAGAGTTCTTGTCCCACATTTTGCCTGGCAATTAAATAGGCTGAGATATAATTTGCAGCCCACATTCTCTGTGTTGAAGGCAGTAGGCTTCTTCATTTTTAGCCTAACTCTTCTGTCACCTTCACCATTTTTACATTATTTGTGTTAACTCCATGGCCTAGGGGTAGGAGGTAGAGGGGAATTATTCCTAATTTACTGAAAGTGAGAGAAGAATCAGTCACTTCTTTCTTTAAATTTTTGTGGAGGATTGTTAATCAAAGTTAAAACAAATCTGTGTTCCAACGCAGAGGTGGGTGGAGAAATGTGTGCCTAACACATATGCACTTTGGGGCTCCTGCAGAAGGAAACAGAGTTCTGGAAACTGTTGTGAGAAAAACATTCAAGGCACCAGACTGGATGCAATGCTGCTGACTGGAAATGAAACCCCAGACAAGACCCAGCTATGTTTGAGCCTGTTGGAAGAGTTGCATTTTATTCTCTGTCCTGAGATGAACGACATAAATTATCTCCCTTTCTTATTTGCTTCACGTTGAGAAGAGCCTGGCTTGGAGTCGGACAGTGACTTAAAGAAGGAGCTGGGCAGGGAATACATCAGGTATTCGACCTGCAGGCCTATGAAATGCAGTGTCATCATAACCCAAAGGGCGTATCATTAGTCACTGAAGGAAGGAAGTGCAAGCATGCCTAGAGAAATCAATAGAAGGTCCTTGTCTAGTAACACAAAGAGAACAGCACCAATGTTTATGTCTTTGCCCTTCACACACTTTGCTCTTCCTTCCTCTCCAGTCACCTTTTCACTTTATCCAGAATTTCATTTTCCTGATTCCTAAGTATAAATGGACAGACATCGTAATCACGGCTCAGGCTGCAATCCAGTCTTTTCTGAGAAATAAATATCCATCAAGCCCAGTGTTTCTGTATGGAGGTTATCTGATTTGGCTCCTGCTAACTAAAAACATATGCAACTGGTTATCTCCATCAACACAGTTTAATTCAGCTCTGGTCCGTATTAGTGTGCTTTCTTGCAATTATGTCTCTTACTGCCATGGGTGAACTGTGACTGTTAAGATGTTAAAATATGAAGATCAAACAAATGGCCCAGAGGTTTCTAGCTTGAATCTAAAGATTTGTTAAGAATACAAAAATGTTTTGCCACATTTTAGTTAAACATAGTAATTTCTCCTGAAATACCGTGCTCTGGATAAATGGCGAACTACTTTAGTATAAGATTTCAGAGTTTTACTTGAATATGGGGTAGTCATTCAAAACTGTCAAAGCTCCCTCTATTTTCATAGTCCTGTTCTTGACCTTTATTTCACTGTTTGTGCCACTTTTTACTCATCCTTAAATGAGCAAAACAGTAGTAATGTACATCCAAGGGAAGCTACAAAGTATCACCATCACTGCTGTCAGGAAAATGCTCTAAAATTATTCAGCTGTATTCATAGCAGAAATTTAGGAATTAACAAAATATGTTCATGCAATGCACGTTTGTCGGCTTCCATGAGAAAACTGTGAAGTGTTATGAATAATATGGTTTGCGAGTGACTACTCTGACGATCCTGCTTTGTACAGTATGTGAAGGGAAAAAAAATATCTTTTTATGGTCAGTTTGACCCTTCCTCATTCTGACCCTGATGTCTTTCCATCCTGGCCTTTGAATACACACTAAGGACAAGAATAACTTTTAGACTGATAACATTTGTATTATTAGAAGAGGTTGGGGTGTGCCTGGGAAGGCAGGAGGTAAATCTGCAGAACAGTCTAAAAGCTTTATTTATGGAAACATCCTTTTTTAACAACAGAGGGATGAAGGAATAATACCAATAAAATCACAGATATCCCCAAGATCCCAGATCAGCCAAATGGTACATGTGCATATAGATGCACTGATACTCAGAGCTGAGTTTTCCTTTGTACGTAAAGCTCAGACCCTGGATCAGCTTTCAGCTAGACCAAAGCCTAAATTATAGCCTAAATTAGCCTAAATTATAAAACTCAACAGAAAAATGTTAATTTCACCCAGCTGAGGACTGTGACAGTGTCCCATTATTTCAACCAGGAAAATCAGAGGCTAATTCTATAGTTCTCAACACAGTTCCAATGGGAAGAAGGAAAGTGTCTTTTCTGACAAGTTTGAGAGGTTCTGACAGGTCTGTCTCTTTGGTCATTTACCTAATGACCCACTTAACAGTGGAAAACGCTGAAATAAACCATCTCAAGGTCAGCTGAACTACCCCAGCACTTCCTAAAGGAAACCAAGAATCCTTTGTGCTGATATTTAGATTTTGTTGTTGTTGTTGTTTTAGTATGATTTAGGAACCACCATCTTTTTTGGTTGGGTTTTTTTTTCTTTTCTTTTCTTTTTTTACTTAGGTGATGACTTGGCTTCTTGTGAGGCTTTTTACAGTCAGAGAGACTAGTCCCTTTATAAAACTGAATCCAGACTGGTAGGTCACATTCCCTGAAGATTTTTGAGAATATTACTACTGCCCTATCAAGGCACAAATGGTATGAAACTGTAGAATTGGCTCCTGCTCTGTACTTGGAGCATAAGAGTGCACTGTAAAGAGGCAAAGGTCACGTTGAGAAAACAACAAAAAAAGCAAAACAAAACCTCCCACTGAAACACCTTTAGAAAAACCTTTCAAATGCTATTCACAGTATTCTTTAAACAGAATGCTTCCACAGCTAGAGTTTGGTAGTTGCTGGTCCAGCACTTAAAAAAGGGCAAAGAACTGAAATTCTAAACACTGGGATATGGACCTGGCTTCTCACCTGAGATCTGTCCTCCCAGTGAATTAAGGATCAGGATGAATGTATGTGTAATCTAAGGGAATCCAACTTCATCATTTTGCTCACAGCTAGTAAAGATAAATTAAGAAATAAATAATAATATATCATTTAGGAGATTTTTTTTTTTTTTGCATAGTATTTTATAGTCGTATAAAAATAATACAGGGAAACACCTTTTTTAAAATATACAGTGCAAACACACTGAGAGCCTTTCACATCTGGCTTTGCACAGTTGAAATATATTTTGTGTACTATTATACTTCATCACATATATGCCACCGTGGCATAATTTTAACACAGTGATGTCACCACATCAGTGACATCACTTTCCATAGTGCCCTAGTGAGGAACAAAGGTTAACTGGGATTGTAATAAATGGAAATAAAAACCCCACTAACTGCATCACTTGAAATCAAAACAGAGACATTATTTGACACCTGCCAGGCAGTGACACTGCAGTTTTAGGAAACGAAATACTCGTGTACATCACTTAGGACAAGAAATTCTTTATTTTAGCCAATTTGAAATTTATACTGCATTTTTGGACTATGTTACGTGTCCTTTCTGTAGATATTCAACCCTTTAAGGATAATTATGCCATAACTCTTCTCGTATTTGACCTTTTCATGCCACACTCCACAATATAAATGCTGGTTGGAAATATGGAGAAAGAGATTCCAGCAGCACAAACATACTGCCCACGTGCAATGCCTCTCTCGCATTTACATGTCAATTTTATTAATAATTAGATTTTATTATGATGTTTTAGACACACTATAAAGAGATAAAGATATGTGGTATTTGCCTCAAAGTATTTACAGCTGGATAGATAAATAGTGAATTTAACTGACCGTTAAATCAGGTTGATCTCTGTTTTATTCAGTTTATCAGCAGGTCCAAAAATTACCAATGCTTTATGGAAATTAAATGCATCTTTTTAGGATGCATATTCAGCATATCAAAAAGGAAAATAAACCCATTTGAAATAAAATGAGAGGTCTCTCAAGACACACGACAGACTGCATTCCAGTTGTGCTTTTAGTGTATTTTAATGGTTTGAAGTGAAAAAGGAAAAAAAAGCAAATGTGCCATCTTTGAAATATGAATATTGGAATAATCTATTTCTGCTTAAACAATAAGTATTTCGGTTGGATTTTAGGCTTGAATGATTGAGTTTAACTGAGATAAATTCTTCAAATACGTTTTTAGGTCCCTTTTTCAAAAGTTGCAGTTAATACTTCCCCAAACTCTTCCACCACTGGAAAAAAAGGAGAGTCCTGGAGCCAAGTGATGAGACTGCTCTGAGATTCATAGTTCATTGTTATTTGTTTGGTTGGGGGCTCTTTCTTTTTCTTTTAATAAACTATCCCCCAAAGCCTATCTACCTAATGAGTATTATCTGCTTAATTTCCTGCAGGCTTCGATGCAGAAGCAGGTCAGTTGGTTTAATTATCAGCTATGGAGACGTGAAGGAACTTGAAATTCAACTGAAATATACAGTGGCTTTTTCCACTGGTTTTTTTCACATTCACAAAAGTACCTGTTCAAAGAACAGATTGACTCAGCTGTGACTTAAACAAAGATAACATTCTGTGGCAGGAAAGTAATAATGCTATTATTGTCCACTGACAGAGTATATTTGCATGGTGATTAGTGATGGTTAATACAGTGAAATACCATACGTAGAGAAATGGACAGGAATTTACCTTCTGACTATCAATTCTCTTTGTTTTTAAAGTGTAGCTCTTCTCCCTCTACTTATACCGTGCTGTTGATTAAGTGTCAGACAGATCCAGAATGCCTTATGAATTTCATAGCCTTAAATGCCTGCGGTACTTTTCAGATGGCTGTCTTCTCCTTTGCACTGACAGAAAGGCACACAGCACTTACCCCAACAATTCGATCCCTCTCTTTTAGTTTTTTGGCACAGGAGGGAAAAACTTTTTCTTTTAAAATAGCCTTTTTCTGTGTCCTAGATAAAGTGTGAGGAAGGCTAAATAAGCACTAGTAGGTTGCCATGCCTTCCAAGTTCACTTTTTTCTTTCTTTTTCTTTTCTTTTTTTTTTTCTTTTTTAATCTTTATAATTCTGGGAGTTATTATTGGCAAGTCTTTATTCAGAGATGGGCATGTAGAGAGAGCATTCATAAGGAAGGAAATCCAATTAATTTTGATAGAAATCCAATAGTCTCCCAGTGAACACAGACTTCCACCACAAATCTGCAAGTTTATAGAGCTGCTAAGGCTCTTGGAGCATCCGCGCAGCTGAAAGACAGGGCTTGGGCTCCGTGTGGCTAGAGTGATATCTGTAATATCCCATAGAAATCCATTGAGGACACTTAGGAAAGCGCAATATCCTTTAAACGTAACCTTGATAATGAAAGGAAAGGGCTCCTGTTCCTAAATAAAAAACAACAAGCCCCGACAGGTCGGAATTGATACCAGCCTTTGCTGGTGCCTGAAACTCCTGCCGAGCTCTGAATGCTGCAAAAGTGTCTATTATTTTTAACTGTTGGATTACTGTCCATCTTTAAGGATGGAGGAATTTTAGGAGCGGCAATTAATAATAATAATAAAAAAAAAAAGTTTAGTGTTATTGCAGACCTCTAGACAAAATACCTAAGGGGCAGAGGGTGAGCGAACAAAGGAAGCTGAAGGGAAAAAAAGCATTCTTGTTTTAGAGAGAACAGCTTAGAAAACCCTGAATGGAGGGTTCTTTATATATAGCACCGCATTGAGTGACAAAATGGTAGCTGTCATAATGTGCCAGTTAACATGTCCAATATGAGCCGATCGTTTAGTGTCCCCTGGGATTAGAAGACAGAAACATGACAAAGAACAAAGAACTCAGATCAATAATGCTTGGGGAAATAAGACAGAGAAGGTTATTTACTCTGCATTGATCCGTTGCTGCAGTCGCGTAAACTTGGCCTGTTTTTCTTTTGTTAACCTTTAAGCTTGAGTATACTCACAAGCAACTAGGGAGCCAACTAACAGGTGTAGATTAAGGATCGAAGGAGGTCACCGTACCTCTGTCACCACTAGGCACCCATGTAACAACATCCCTGAAGAAATTTAAACATCAATAGCTATAATAAGGGCAAATTTATCAAGCTTGGCCTACTTTTGCTGGGAGCCTGGCTGTGTCCAGTCAGTTTGCCCTTGCTAAAGCTCAATTGATTTGGACATTCTTTTACTAGAGTTGATTATCAATTGTGACACAACAAATTTGTTAGCTTCCAAGCACTGGAGTTGTTGCCAATTGGAGCCTCTGAAGTGAAAACACCTGGCTGTGTTCAAGTTTTACTCTTGTTAAGGCAAAGGAAATGAAAAAAAAAAAGAAAGAGAGAAAGAAGATAAAGCAGAGACTCCTTTTGGTGATATCTCCATAGATGCTGGTTCTCTTGGAGATACCTGTAGTTTTCAGCTGGAACATCTGGATTGCCATTTTTAGAAAATCAGGACCATGAGGACATACATAAACTTGAATGAAACAGTTTTCAGTAGTAAGCCCTGGCAGCTGGTAACTATTCATTTTTTGTTTTATGGCTTGTCACCTAAGTCACACAGAACCATTCCCGTTCCCTTATGTAGATGGCAGACTTCAGAAACTTCAGAGAAGTAATGGATATCATATGATAGGCAGCATATTCCACAAGAATGACCATTGAAAAGAAATAATAATCGTTGCCGAACTCCACAGAACTTGTTAAACACGAAAATCTACTCATTGATGCTCAGGAGCTGTAGTTAATTAAACAAAGCGGATATTTTGAGTAGAATCATGATGGGATGGAATTTGTTTGTTTTAAATACTGACACTGTTTATTTCACTCTAATTGTAATTGTTTCACGTTGTGTCAATAGTATTAGCAGTACATTAAAAATGTAATTCTGGAAATATTTATCTTGTTTAATTTATTTCAAAATCAAAAGGATTATTTATTATTTAGCATCACTATAAACTACAGTAACTTTTCTATTTTTCTGAATCGAGGTATTTAATGCTTGTCATACTATAAAACATTACAACACGGGCATCACAGAATAAGGTAAAACAATCAAACAACAAAAATGAGATATTGAAAATTCAAAATCTGAAAATCACTTTTAAATATTCAGAAAATGAAAAGTTAAAGATGAATCATAGCCTCTCTAAAACAGACATTTGATGCAGAGTTTTGGGACTGGAACTGAAACATTTCCCTTTATTTTAATGTTCTGGTTTTTTTTAATCAATCCATTAAAATACCACTGCAGGCTGAATGCATAATTGTCTGAAGTGCAGGGGCACAAAAGCAGTTCACCACACATGCAGGCAGTTGCAAATCAGTTGCATTTGTTTCTTCCTTTAACCAGCATCCAGTGCAACCTGATAGTGCAGGTGAATGAATTTACAATCATGGCCTTCCTGCTCCTCATCTACCACCCTGCAGTACTTCTGGTACTTGGGCAATGGCTCACAAAGGGCTCAGCTCAGTGTTTTGTGATGGATTCTAGACTATCTTGCATTACAGTTCTGTGTTTCTTGATTTCTCATGGCAAACAAAGATGCTTGTGCTGTGGTTGCTTAGACTATCTTTTATCCTGGCAATCAGAAAACCTTGAAGTCAATTTAAGAAAGGTTGCATCTTTCTTTCTGTTTATCTGTAATAAGCAGGCAGCAACAAGGAAACTAGTGACAAAAGAAATCAGACTCTGCTTTCCTCTTAGGGATGGGAATCTGCTGTTTGCATCTCTTGGCATGCAAAGATTCAGCATGTGACCCTTGCCCCATCACCCGTAAAAGTGTCACCACACTTTTTAAGAGCATTTAAGGCATTTAAGAGCATGGGAGGGAGAAGGCAGTAGCTTTTAGGGCATCAGAAATGACAGTAATGTGCACTGGAACAGTCTGCACAAGCAAAGTGCGTTGAGGCAGTTGTATTAGATCAATCTGTGGCAGAAGAGAAGCCACTGACAGTTTATTTCTGTGTTGGAGGACGAACTGCAAAGTGCACAGTCCTCATTAGGATAAATGGAGAACAGCTCAGTTTGGATCTCACCAAAACTTTTCACCAGCTAATGGCTATTCAGAGCTCTATGTGAAATGAGTTAGGGCTCTCTTAGCCCTGCCAGTATGATAAAGAACAGCACTCCTGTTAGCAATAATAAGCATCCTTGGCCGAGGGTCTATGGATTGAGTGAGCATGGAGAATGAATTACCCTCTTTCCACTAGATGTGGTCCCTCTAGGTCAGGGCTCAGGTGAGGGGAAAAAATGTTATGGAGCTGCTCTGATTTACAGCTGAGGATCTGGTCTTAATGGCTCAATGGGGCCTTGAAGGTACTTATCTGCTCTGGGAGCCTGGAAGCAGACCTGCCTTATGGAGGCAGAGGAAGTCTGTCTTATGGAAAGCCCAAGGGAGCTGAGGCCTGATCTTCTCAATGCCCCCTGCTCTATAAGTGGGACCACAGTGCAGGACCTTGTTCCTCTCCCAAGCATGTTGTAACCACTTGCAGTCCTGAAAGTATGGCTCTGAAGTATCAAAACTCTATGTGATGCTGCAGAGTACTATGCAAGAAAAGGTTTGGGAAAGAGGACATGAGGCCAAGCTGGTGCTGAACCACTGCCTGGGACTACACAGGATAGGCTTAGGGTTATCCTAAGAGGTCTGCCTTCCTGTTTGCCTCTGCAGTGCACTGCTCTGAAATAATGGAAATACCATGAGCAAAACTGGAATGAATGTGTGATCGGCTCTTCCTCTAGCCAAAGTGAAATAACTGGCTACAAAAACAACATGAAAAGACACTGGGAGACTAAAAAGAGAAGAAAACAGAGAGAAGGAATGGCACACACAGTGCTCTATTTGCTGAGAGGCACATGCAAAAAAACTCCAGCACACCTTACAAACAATACAGCCTTTTCAAACTAGGCTTCGGAGCCAAAAACATGAAGCACATGACAGTGTATCAAGACAACACATTTCCTGGTTGCATGCTTATGCTAGCATGCCTTCCCCACCCAGAGGCCTTGTCCACGCTGACCTGTTCCGTTGTATCGGCCAGTTGGCCACTTGGCTCCTCTCCCAGCAGCCAGTGCTCTCCAAGCATGACATCGATCATTGCTGCCTGTAGTAAGGAAGATGGCACTTACCTGATGGGGTAGGCGGAAGCTCCCTCTCTTACCATATGCTGGGAATTGTCAGTGACTGCTTGAAGCCAAGGCTGGCTTTTCCTCCTGCCAGGAAACAGGCCTTTTCCAAAGCCTGCCAAAAAGACTTGGAAAAAAAAAAAAAAAGAAGAAGAGAAAGAGAAAGAGAAGAGAAGAGAAGAAGAAGAAGAAGAAGAAAAAAGGAAAGGAAAGGAAAGGAAAGGAAAGGAAAGGAAAGGAAAGGAAAGGAAAGGAAAGGAAAGGAAAGGAAAGGAAAGGAAAGGAAAGGAAAGGAAAGGAAAGGAAAGGAAAGGAAAGGAAAGGAAAGGGAGAAAAAAGGGAGAAAAAAGGGAGAAAAAAGGGAGAAAAAAGGGAGAAAAAAGGGAGAAAAAAGGGAGAAAAAAGAGAGAAAAAAGAGAGAAAAAAGAGAGAAAAAAGAAAAAAATCTTTTGCATATTACTTTTTACACTGAGCAATTTTGTTGCAGGCTGTGTAGCACCAGGCACCAGTAATTACGGATCACAGCTTCCCTAGGCGCTGGGGATAAACAGCAGACAGTGAAATAGGAGGCAGTACAATGGGTAAAGGGAAAAAAAAATAAAGGAAAGACAAAAGAAAGTGTTTATATTGATTCTCTCCAGAAATGCAAGATCTGCCACAGCCAAGCAGACTACTGAGTCATTAAAGGCTGCATCCTGACTCCAGGGTGCTTCAGAGGAAGAGGAGGGAAAGAGGCAGGCTGCCAATAGTTCCATGCCCTTTGGAGAGAATCACCTTCCTCATCCCAGCTTGACCGCGTCCTGGCACATAGCACTTGACTTCTGTGTAACCTTTCTCGGTAGTGAAGACCTCATCCCATTTCCCTTTTCATCATTAGGCTGAAGAGAGCCATGTGCACTTCTGCTCCAGACAGGCACTGAGACCAGCCTCCTGCTCCCCTATGGCCCTACACTGGGCACAGGAGACTGCAGTTTGCACAGCATAGTTCAGCAGCTTCAATAAGCTTCTCTTATGGTGAGCAAGCCTGAGTCCAAGAAAGGAAGATGAACATCTCTGTAAAGTACCTAGAAATTGAAACAAACAAACAAAACAAACAAAGGAGTGAGGGGAAAAAGAGAGATTGGGAGAAGAAAAAATACATGTATGAGTAATCTCTTCCCATGTCTGGTGGCACAAACACTGATGCTGCATAAGAATAAGCCAGTTTTTGAAACTCCTCTTCATAAATATCACTTCTTCATATGATTTTTAACAGGAATGAGAGAAAAAGAAAGCAGGAAAAAGAAACAAAAATGTGCTTTGAATGACAAACCACAAAAAAACCCTTTTTTTTTTCTTTCAGTGAGGGGGTGGAGTTGAAGCGTTAGAAATCCAGGCCAAGGGATTACTTCACATTTCATTTAAGGAATGAAACCTTCCAAAAAAGAAGGTTCTATTTTGTATTACTCAGCAGATCTTTTCCCTTCTTATTCATCTATGGAAAATTCTTTCTTTCTTTTTTTTTTTTTTTCTCTTCCCTGTGTTTACTACAGTCCTGCAGCACACTCACACACACACACACACACACACAAATGACAGAGCCCTTTATAAAGAAGAAATCAGGCTGGCGCTGCAAAAGTGCAGAGAAGATCTTTCGCTAAAATGATCTCAAGGTCAGTTTTGGGGGTCTTTAGGTTCCTATATTCAATCCAACCACGTTTCACGTCTCTGCTTTGCTTGCTTAACTTACAAGAAACTTGGGCACAATTTTGCTTGTGTTGGCAGTTTTTAGGTGTGGATTCATGCAGGCTATTTACAAGATGCCAAGGGATGTCAAATCCTGAACATGTGTTTTTGTCCTACAGTCATTCTCTGACAGCAGAAATAGTCTGCAGCTTATCAGATCCATTTGCTGATATTTAACATCTTTTTTTCCCGACAAAGGTTTGGGGTGAGATGAATTTTAATGTTTCTCTGCGCTGAAGCTGACAAAAAAAAAAAAAAATCTTTATGCATCTAAGTTAGAAATTGGAGCTTTAAGCTGCAAGGAAAAAGAAAGCCAACAACAACAGCAACAGCAACAAAAAAAAGCAACTCCCTTATTTACAACATTTTTACTTTTCATACTTAGATGTAATTCTGTTTATTTTCTTTAAAACACTCAAGGTATTTATTAAGCATTTTACTCAATCAAGAGATACTGCAATTTTGTCACAGACCAAGACATGCAGTTTTGGATAATATATTTTTAATGTATATTTCTGATATAAGTGACAAAATATAAAAAGTCTGTGATTTTTTTCTGGGGTCATATTGTAAAATTCAATTCCCTCCCCTCTTTTAATATAAACTTTATAAGAACGATACAATAAGCAAAATATTTTTTTGAATGTAAAGGTATTGGTAAAATTGTCCAGTAAAACTAGCAGTCTCTAAGGTTATAATCCCACACAATTTCAGGAAGCAGTGAACTCCTAAAATTGAGGGTTTTGTACACATGTGTGTTCTCAGAAACCAGAAGAGATAGGCATGGAAGAGAGCAGAAACTTAAATAACCGTTAACACAGATATAGAAGGATAGATAATATTTTGTAGGATATTTCCATATTAAGTATAGACATACAGAGAGTGAGTTTAATTTCGCAGGCAAAAAATGGCCAACAAAAAGGGGAACATTTTTCATGAGTCAGAGTCATAATAAATACTTGAACTATATGTGCTATGTGAGGCACCTCTTAAATTCACAATGCCATATACATATGTTTTCATACAGCAGTAGATTTGTCATCCCCAGTTTCTGCAGACACCGTTCTATTTAGAGCTATTTTTCTCCACTAACCACCTTCCTCAAGTTCTTTGTTTCAGTGCAGGCTATCTGTTAAAACATGCCCAGCACTGTAACTTTACAATTACAGGTACTCCACGGCAGAAACAAGTTCCTAATTTTTTTTTTTTGGCAGCGAACAGAGAGAGCTCATCTGTAAATGTGAATGCTTGGGGTCTTCTCCAAAACTATCCTCACTGCTTTTGTTTGCAGAAGTTGGGTTGTGCAAGCTGTTGGTGTATGGCTTGCCTGCTGAGTTATGAAGAACAATCTACTTGAGAGGTTTGCAATTATTCTTACTTCTGGTCAGGTTAGATATGCAATTAGATCAGATCCCTGACAGGTTTTTGGCTTCTCTAATGTCAGGCCTTTATTAATCAGACCGTATGCAGATGGAAATGATTTATTTTTTGTCAGCCATTACACAAATTTGATTGTCAACAAAATCTTTGTCAGCTTTCAGCAAACTTTGCAGTAGACCTTTGCATTGGAGGTGGGGTGCTCACCCTGACCAGATGGGTTTGGTTTGCTTTAGCAGAGGCAGCTCAGCTTTCCAAACTCATAGAATTTACAACCAAAGAGCCTGTATAGACCTCATCAACTAAACACTTTGAAGGAAAGGGACGTATGGGCAGAGGTGACTTCTGGGATCCTTCCTGGTTTCCTCCTCTGCTGCTGTGCCGCCAGCTCTTCTCAGTATACTGCTGTTCCACTGGGCCTTGTCCTTTACTTTGCTGGCAAATAAGGTAAATGACCCCTATTCTGGCTGCCCATATGCTGCTAACATCGTTGGTTTTGTTTCAGCAAACTGCATGAAGATAGTACAGACAGATGCCAAAAAAGAGGGCCCCCATCAGCCCAGTATGCCCTGCTGTGAACCACCAGCGTGCCAGGGTGAGTGGCAGCCGGCATCTCCTTAGTTATTGAGGAGAGCAGCTGTGTCACGTTCGGTTAGTTTACATCATAATCTAAATCAACCATGAAGGATGAAGATGCATAGAAGGAAGGGAGGGAAAAAAAAAAAAAAGCAAAAAAAAAAAGCAAACAATAAACCGAAGGGATGTGCTCAAAGTCTTCTACTACAAAAACCGCCTTTGGGTTTAGGCCTAACTTAACAGCGACTGCAGGGAAAGAGGTGGCTCAGTTGCCAAAGCCTTACAAAGTGTCTGCGTAACCTGAGAGAGAGCAGATTTGTCCTCTGAACACAGATGTTTGCATTTTTATTCTTTCCTCTCTGCCTCCACGTCCTTGTCTTCTTCCTGCAGCCCTGAGAATTCATTAGTTCTCACCTCGGGCTGCAAGCAGGTCTGTGGAGAACACACAAGTTCGTTACACTTTGGCACATGGAGCGTGTTAATTGTGATACAGCTAAAGGCTGGTGCTGCAGATTTAAAAAGAATTGCAACACCTGTCCCCAAGTCAGGGGGTGGCTTCAGCAAAGGCTTTGGCTCCAAGAACTTCTCTGGTCATGAAGAAGTCAGTTTTTCAGAGGGTGTCATTAATGATGAGACCACTTTATTTCCTGTATGCAAGCAGTTATGTATTTATTTTTCTTTCATCCAGGTGAAGCTCATAGAGAAAAAAAAAATGGGCAGGGCAAAGGGCTGGAGATTCATGATCCTTGAGGTCCCTTCCAACCCTGGCCATTCTGTGATTCTGTAAAAAGATGACTGTGTGCTGTAGGAGCTATTTTGCTTAGGGTCAGGGAGGCTGAGGTGTTCTTACTACATTTTCCTTCTTTATTCTCACTTATGCGTACTACTTTTTATTGTTTGTTCTCATTTATGTATCTTTGATGTAGATATGAAGGTTCTTTGGTGTGTGGTTTATAGGTAGCAACGTAAAATGGACTTAAAATATTGCAGCGTTGTTTTTGTTTTATATGCCCCTATGTTTTGAGAATTTGAACTTTTTTAGAATGACATCTGGGAAGTTTTGAAGCAAAATTCTGAGAGGAGCAGTAAGAAAAAAATCACTTAATGATCTTTAAAATAGGCCTTAAAGACTTCAGTAATGAGATAACTTTAGAAGTACTAGAACACAATAAAGATACAGTGAGTGGGGTAGAATAGGTAGGTAGTTCTAGCTAAATTCTCTACTCTCCCACAAAAAGAGGATAAAATTCTTGGAACTTGAAAGAAGTATTGTTATTCTTTAAAACTACAGTACTTCCCAGCTCATCACAACTTGTGTAGGCTCCATAAAATAAAGGTGGAACAGGCTGGTGCAGGGCTGAGGTCCTGCTGGGTGGCCAGGTCACCAAGCCAGCTTTTAATGTATAGATAGTTTAATGGCTTTTTTTTGTCTGGGAGTTGAGCTGTGTTTCAGATTAACTCTATGACCTAGACATATAGTGGATCCTGAGGATGAAGAAGTAGCAGCAGAAAGAGCTCTGAGGAGGTGTTAAGCAGGGCTGAAGCACTTCTCACTTGGTGAGAAGAGTAATAAAGAAGTGAGTGCTCACATCAGTTGCTTATTCTCTCACAGATGCTGCTGAAAAACAAATGGAAGCTGGCAGCAGCTGAAGGCCTGTGGTGGTTGACCAATCTGCTCTGAGCTGTTCCAGGAGCCTCCAGAGAACAAGAGGTATGACAACTTTATTTCAAATATCTTGGGAGGATAGAAACTGGAACAGTGTATGTCCTCTGTGGTATGGCACAAAATAGAGAAGCACTTAGTGGATGTTTCTTATAGCCCAGGTCTCTCCTAGGTGCAACAAGGTCTCACACCTAAGCTATCTCCTACACTTAATCTCTTATTGAGTTTGGATAAACTGAATATATACTCGTCCAGGCTTACAGCTTACAGAATTCTCAGTGTGAGCGGCCTGACAGAAAAAGAAATATTTTGATTTTGAGTCCTAAGGGAGGAGCGTGAGGTACAACTGCTCCCTGGGGATACAGTAGTAAAAAGAAGTCTGCAGATTGAAGTTTAGCTTGTTTCAAACTCTTAATATATATATATATATATATAGTTTTCTGTTTCAAGTGATTCTATTTGAAGAGATTGGAGGTCTTGTTGGTGCTCTAAGTGTGAACTCTAGTGCCAGGTTCCACCAGCAGGTACTGTAAATAAGTGGGCTGCTTGCAGCAAAAGCTGTATTTCTAGAGTGCAGTGGAAAGTTGGTTTACTTCTCATCTCTTGTGAAAAATTTTCAGATGTGGAGACAAAGAATATTTAAGCCAGATACCTCTCACTTTCCAAGCACAATACATACTTTCCCTTCTTTCTTCAAATGCAGTTCCTCTTGCAAAACTGTTTGGAGAACAATACAATAATCAGCTCTTAACATCTAATTATGCCTTTCCCTTTACAAAAGAAACTCATATTCTTAAATAACGCTTCCTGGCAGCAGGGAGCTCTGTGGCTCACTTTGAAAGAAAGGGGAAAACAATGCAACCCAGCCCAAATATCTTCACATCATTAATGTACAGGGAATTGGGTGCAGAATCCCTTCTTAGCTTCATCACCAGATGAAAATAATACTTACCCTTGAGCACTTGGCTGTGTTCTTGTACTGAATGCCAACAATAATCTAATCAGTTAACAATTCTCATTCTGATGATCATTTTCCTGTGAATTGTTTCAGTGGTAGAAAAAAAATATATAAATTGTTGCTTGTGCTGGAAAGATGAAGGCTGACTGAGGTCCACTCTTTTGGCTCTTTATAACAGTTCAGATTCTTCTCCCTGCTGGATGAAATGTCAACCTGCAGGGCTGAAAGCAAGGGGGGAAAAAAAAAGAAGTCCCTTTACAATGAAATCTTATCCCTGTTTTGCCTAGAGGTGTTTCATAGCCCAAGCAAAGCACTTGAGTTCTGCAACTACTGGACTACATGACAACTTCCCTTTGTCTGTGCTGCAGGAATAGGGTTGGGTTTGTTTCTTAATATAAATAATGTTTGGCTTTTTTTTTTTTTTTTTCTTCTGGAGTAAATTTCAGCCCCAAAATGTATGATATGTGCTGCATTTGGTGCACTCTCCCTGAGGCAAACCAGGGGATCTGTAAGTGGTACTATTTTTCCTATCAGCCCTGGAGAGTAGTGTGGCAGCCCTGCGTGTTATTAATGGATAAAATCTGAGCAGCAGCCAACCCCAAGGTGAACCCTATGCATTTAAAACATTTCATCAGACAGCTAAGTATTTTTTTTTCCTTCACTACAGCGGATATCTCTACTGCCACCACTCAATAGATCCCGATAGAAGAGAGCAATAGCTAGACTCACTAATGTGAAAATTGATAGTATGAGCTCTCCAATGAAATATAAACAGCTCTGTGTTTCTTAAGTGTCAATATCACGGGGCTGGGCTGAGGAGGTGGTGCGGTGGATTAACCCTAGAATTATCCAGGAGGGGGGAGAAGCTGGTAAATAGGAAATATTTGTCCAATCAGCCAGGGCTCATTTCTGAAGTGGATAAGATGGGCTGCTGTTGACTCTCAGCTGCTGTCAGATAGAAACCCAGCTGCAGTTTACAGCTCCTGTTATTGGAGTGTTTCTGGAGGTGGGAGGAAGGTCAGACTGGACTCTTCTTTCCCCTGGAAGAACTGGGTAAAAAGGAAGACAAATGGCACGAGAATTGGAACTGCAACTTTGAAGATGCCTTTGCAGATGCAGCTGCCCTACACTGGGAGCTGTTCCTGGCAAACTGCAACACTGCTGTCGGAACAGCATTTATTACAAGAGCAGCTTACTCTGGAGGGAAAGCCTGCAACACGCAGAATAATCATCTCTGCTTAAGGAGACCTGGGACCTTGCCCACTCATTCCCTTTTACAGAAGCAACATAACCGGATGGTCCCTGCATGGAGAGGGAGGCAGGCTGGCATTTGGATGTTTTCAGGGGGTCTACACTGATTTACTGTTATTGTTTCCATTTATGGATAACGAAGGAATGTGACAGTGCTCCTTCTGTTCTGGCTGTGAGAAACTGAAAGCACTCAAGTCAGTTTGCTTGGTGAGCAACAGAGTCACCTCCTGGTCCTGATACGTGAGCTGGATGAGACCAGGTGTGGGTTACAAATAACCCAAAGCAATGTTGTTCTTTTGACAAAGAAATGGTTTCCATGGAAACTTTTAAATATACCCAAGATTATGTAAGTTTATATCCAATATACCTCCAGAACATTTATATTGATAGATTACAGAAACTTTTTTTTTAACAAAAATCCACTTAACTTTCTTTTATATATATATATATATAATTTTTTTTTCTTTTAGAGGAAAAATGAGCAATTCTGCATAGTGGTTTCCACATTTAATTATGGGTTTGTAACAATTTTACTTAAAATAAACCCACCTTTGACTGGGAAGGGTTCTAGGACGGTAAGAGAATTAAAAAGATACAACATATACATAGTGTAAATCATTGCAAAGTCACTGAAAGCCTCCTTTTAAATATATATTTATAAAGCGCATTTCATTCCGATATAGCTGGAAACTTGGACTTGCTGAGTTTCTCTTCTTGAGCTTGTTTACTGAGTTTTCAATCTGCTTGTTGAGGCTTAAGGACTCTTCTACTTAAGAGTCAACCCTGGAAACAGAGCACGTGGTGGAGGATCATACCTTAGTTGAGGCTACTTAACCGTGAGCAGACAGGCTGAAGATTTAGTAAACGAGCCAACAAAGACTTCATACAGGGTGGCAAAGCAGCCCTTTGTGAGCAGGGGGAAAGGGTAGTATCAGCAGGAGGGAATCTCAGCCTCACAGCAGCAAATATGCAAAGGGCCCCTCCCTGCAAGTGCTCCTGAATCAGCAGGCATTTTACAACTTAGGTACCCACAGGTATGTGTTGATGCTTTTGCAAAATATATCCATATAAATAAATAAAAAAAAATCAGTGCTGGCATACATGAAAGCTTTCTCTGTACAAACCTATCCCCTTCCCACTTTTCTTGTCCAGGCTTTAAATTTCTGGATGCAATAACTCAGTGCTTTGTTGCTGAGGTTTGGACACAGCTGTTGGAACCAAGAGCTAGTTCCATGCTTCTTCCAGCCCCCAGCTTTCCCCTGTCCTGTTTCAACACTGCTGTAGGTTCACAGGTGTGCGGAGTTTCCCCAGCCACAGCACTGGCAAACAGCAGGGTTGAGCAGCTGGGAGTTCAGTGCATACGGAGCTAAGAAAGCCATTAAGTGTTCTAATGAGTGAGAGCTCGAACCACCCAGCTAATTAAGATTGGCCTATGAAGCAAAGGCTATCGGCGTTGTTTTGAAGTCTGAAGACAATGTGTCACTCAGATTCAGTGGGATCGTTCAAGTCATTCCTTCTTTTGCCTTCAAAATATGCCATTATTTAAAGATAAGACAGTTAAAAGGAGCATGTCCTTGCTGAGTTCTTCCCATTAATTGGTGAAGAGTTTATAATGCCAAATAAAAATCTTAAGAAATCTGTATTTGAAAAATTTTATGTCGGATTTGAGAAAATTAAGTAATTATTTAAAAAAAAGTACAGAATTCAGAGTTACATGATGGTATATATTGAAGTATATAAAACTCATAAAGGCATATATTCTGTCCAGAAGTGTAAGACGGGTTTTAATATACTGAGGTTTATAATATCAAAATAATTACTGAAGAAACATTTGTGTTTTTCCCCAACTTTTATATTTCAAACTTCTCTTTTACAGGGTACAGACTAGAGATCTTTAATGCAGCCTGAGCACCTCATGTAATGTCAAGACCTTAAGAGTAGAGAAAAACACATCAGAGTATCATGACAGGAAGAAAAATGGATGAGAAGGATCTTAGAACCGTGCCTGTAGATCTGATCAATGGATCTCTGTGAAGTCCTTGGATTCACTCTGCTTTTGGTCTGCAGGAACTCATTATAGGCATGGAACTTCTTTCATTAGTCTCCCCCCTGCTTGAGCAGGCTACAATGCTTTATTTGATGTCATATTTAGGGTACATATGAAAATATTTCACTATTTATTTTTATACTTTATCAACAATATGTTATGGAGTAAACATTTCCCATTTTCCAACAAACTCAGACAGAGTTTAGTTATCTGTTTATTATTACTGAGTGCGTCCAAGAGTTTTGCTGATATGTTTGTTATCAGTGCATCAAAGCTTGATTGATAAAATAAACTAACGTGGTCACAAGTTGAGCTATTTGAACAAGTTTTGGAGTAGCAGATGCAAAGCTGAAACAGATATCTTATCCCAGCTTTCACCTTTTGGCTGGATGGAAGAGGCCAATCAGACAGATAATTCTCTTTGCTCAAGGTGATGTTCAGAAAACCTGGGCTTCCAAACAGGAGCAAAGCAAGGATCTGTCTGCAAGGAACAGTACACAGTTGAAACCAGAGCTTCTTTGTTCCTCCAGCAGCTCAGGAGATGGCATGCATTGCTGCCTCCCTTAACTTTGCTTTCTCCTCTCATAACTTTTCCATGAGCTGGAGTCTTAGGTAGCTGTACGGCTGTCAGCCACTAAACCAGCATTAGGTTGTAATGAGAAAAAGAAAAAAAATCATGAGTCCTATATGAAGATGGGAGAACTTGGCTGTTTGGGAAGATGACTTGCTTTAAGTGACCATACACTCACTGTTGCCAGCATAAAGTGTGCCTTGTCAGTTCAGCAAATGGCTAGCAGTGGCAATACAAACATAGCAGGAGCGAGTGTTGGAACACCCTGAAGTTCATTAGTGTGTGATCTCATTAAATAACTGTGCGAAGAAAAGCTGACATTTACTGCCTAGCTTCTTTGAGCTGATGGGAGGCTTTGTCCTGAATTTAACTTACAGATACAGACAAAAGAAAGTAGCAATGATATTACCTATCAGGAAGTCTGATTAATTAACTGCACTCTCTATGCTGGGGAAGGAATGGTTTGAGTGGCAGTAAGTTGATCAGATGTGAGCCTCGCTAAGAATGACATTAATAAGACCAGTAGTGGACTTCAACTATTCTCCATTGGAACAGGTTCCCAAGAGAGGTTGCGGATCCCTGTGCACCATCCCTGGAGGCATTCAAGGCCAGGCTGGATGTGGCTCTGGGCAGCTTGGTCTAGTGGTCAGCAACCTTACGCATAGCAGGGGGGTTGGAACTTGATGATCTTTGAGGTCCTTTTCAACCCAGGTCATTCTATGATTCTGTAAGGAATCCTCATCTTCATGCATTTCTTAAAATCCCAAGGCTGCTTTTGCCTTCTGTGTGTCAGTATGAGCCAAGGACAGAGAAAGAATGACAAGCACACCATGGAAAGTTTTTGAAACATCTCTTTTCCAAGAAGCTGGTAAAAATGCTGAGCTGAAAGACTCAAAGCAACTCACTTGAGACTCATTTTCAGTACGGTTAAAGTTCTGAAACCCAGACTGAAATCTCAGGAAGCAGCTGGGTTCCTAATTAAAACAAATCGTTAATAGATTTAGCAGGCCAAATTTATGCTTTTTAATTAAAAACACTATTGGGATTAGTATCTACTTGTGTACATGCATGCATGTGCACTCATATGGTGCTAATAGGTGTACACTGGTGGTGCAGTGCACCAAACTGTTGGGTCAGGCTACTTGGCCATGGCAGATACTAATGGACTTGGAGCACCTCAGAAGTAGAACACAACTTGAAACCAGGAGAATGCAAGTCAAGACCAATGCAGAGTCAAGGGCACCTCATGCACTCTTTTCCTGGCCACTGTTTGTTCTCCTGCATGAGTCCAGTCAGGCATTTTGCACACAGTAAGTTATTCTCATGTGGAAGTAACAAATGTTTTACAGCCCACGTGATGGGTCTGAGCTATTTATTGACCAGTACTAACCAGGAAGAATTTGTCCTCCCGTTAGCCCTGTTGTTTTGGTTCACTTCACTGCGATGGCTCTTGTACAGACATTTCACTAAAACTGGGGCAAAAGCAGTTTCATTGTTGTTATTTAAATTATTTTTATATCATGACAATAGTTCTCATTACATCAAATTTGATGAACTGATTTTATTTCCATCGTTATTTGTGGTGAGACAAAGAGTGCATCTGTATGTTTTTATCCCAAGAAAGAAAGGAAAAGCCATGTGTTGCCTCAAAACATTAAGTTACTGAAAAGTACTTTTGTTACTTCCAAAATGAGGCTTGGATCTCATGTAGCTGCTTTTCAACAAGAACAAGCTAAAAACTGCTGTAATTTTGTAACAGCTAATTTCTCTTTTCAAGTTAAATGAAGGGCTACTTGCATTGATAATTCCTGCTTAAGAAAAAAATAAAACCCAAATTTATGTTTTCAAAATGCTGATAAGAAGAGAAACTTTTCTCTGCAGTGAAATGTGAGGTAATTTTAAAATAAAATAAAACTTTAAGAAAAACAAAAGGCGACATGAAACCATCCACCTCCCATAGCCTGTCCTCAGCTGATCACGGGACTTTCACTCTACTTGACCCCTGCTTGCTGTTCAGATGAAAATAGAAGCTCCAGTACCACCTCCAGTCCTCTCAATATATAGATATTTATTCATTTGTGCTATAAATGGGGAACTCGGGGTTATGGGTTCACTGTAGCAGATTCCCAAGCAAAATCGGGCCCCTCTCTATATACAAACATTTGTAACAGCAAAAGACTCTGTGGGCGCTGTGGCTAAATGCAGGCTGGCTGCTCCATCTGCCTAAGGATTTGCTGCAATGCTCATATTTAGTTCATTGCTTTGCAAAGTGTCTTCAGAGGTATCTTGATGGCAAGCAAGCAAAAATTCTCCTGTATTGTACTCTAATGGGCAGTGCTGACTCGCTTATCCTCACTGTGAAGTCGAGCATTGGGAATGCACTGTTTTGTGCATTTTCTGGTAATATGGCAGTCCCTGAGATGCATTTGGGGCAGCCAGAGACAAGGGGGAAAAGCTGTGTGAATTCCACGGTGCTGCACTGAAGCACTAGTAAGCTCATTTAGTCAGAGATTAAGCTATGGAGCTAAATCTGAAAGTGAGAAAGGAGAGGAAAAGCTATTGAAAACTGAGATTCTACTGCTGACTATGGAGGCCACATGACCCTGACACATAACTTTTACTGAGTTGACTATATCTCACTTCCTTTAAGTGCCTGTCCCTCCTGCTCACTCTCAAGGACTTGGCCAATCTCCTTTTGTAAATAGAACAATGCTTTATATTTCTCTATTACTCCGCAGCGACTATATCAATAATGCAGGAAAGGCATCTGTCCAGCACAATGAGATTATTTTTCTGATTTCGGTTGACAGTTATGGTAATAGTTTGGCAAACAATCTACCCCACCATCAATGACCACAGATTACAGCTGTTTTTAAAAAAAAAAATCTCAGCTGCTCCTGGAAACTTAGAAGATTGATTACATGGACAGAAAGATGTGTCAAAAGCTTTTAGGGCTGAAACTTTTAACTGTCTCACTCCCTTTTTTTCCCCCAGATTCTGAAAGTTGACATGCCATCTTGTAGTTGCCATACACAGGTGTGGAATGAAATGAGTGGAGCAGGTAAACAAACGATTGTGCCTCAGAGGGAATTGAGGAGCTGCTCAGCACTGAAGCATTCAGAAACCACAGTGGGAGTTGTAAAATAAATAATGATTTTATATTACTGAAGACATCAAGTTGAGTATTATTTCTGCATTGGGCTCAGCAGGCTGGGCAAGTCATGAAGACCTGGGCTGGCTGCAGGTGAGGTGGAGATTCTACTCAGCCCAGGGTTGCTGAGGAGGGTAACAGAGTTTGGCTTGTTCCACTTTAAACCAGAATTTGTTCCCATTGACTCATGGCTTTCTTGAGTTCTTACTGGGCAGCTAAGATCCAAGTAGGAGGCACCTGCAGGTTGATAAGAAAACCCCTGAAGAAAACCCTAATTTCCTTCCCTTATATATTTATCTCACACAAATCAGTACTGAGGTCTTATAATCAAATACACACCTTGCTGAGCTTAACGTTACATTAAAGGACTCCTAACTGCCAATAGTTAGAGTGGAAAATGTACTGTTTCAAATATATGTCTCCTTTATGCAAAAAAGGGAATAACAACGTGAGATCTGTGGGTCTGGTGAGTGCTGGAATTTCAGATACCAAATGTTCACAGCAAACTGCACAGGGACAAATTTGCAGAACAAGAATTATCCTCAGAAATTATTCAGCAGATATTTTCAATTTGAGTAACAATGGAAGAGAGAAAAATCAGAGGCTGCTTGTGGATAGGGCCACGGACAAGGGAAAAAAAAAAAAAAAAAGGTCAATTCATCAAATAAATTCTTCCCTATGAATTATTCACACGGGGCTATCTCAACTGTTATTCCTACTTTCCCAGCCTCACTACAGGGGTTGACAATAATACAGCTATGTCAGTTTATAGACTTCGATATTAGCAAGAATAAAAATCTCAGGGTGCACTTACGTCTACTGGAGTTAGTGAGGAGGTGAGTTTTGTCCTCCAAGTTGATTTTTCTCATTGGCCATGACATCAATATGTTATCAGCCATCCTAAACCCAGAAGATGCGGACAAGAACATTAGTCAGAAAAGAGCTGTCTATTATAGTTACCTCCTGGTAATCTCCTCCCTTTTATTTAAAGAAGAGAAACACTGTACTGAATACGGGTTAAGAATCCGCCTGCTCAAACTCTCAGAATTCAGGTGGGTTCATCTGTTTTGTGAACTCTTCCATCAGGCCCCTGTGAGTATTACATTAACCTCCTTAAACATCAGATTGCTGTGATCTCAGAATACTCCAAAATGGTCTCTTAGCTACCCTGTCTCCAGGTTCTGACAGATGAAGACATTACAGTAGGTCACTTAAACGCATTACTTAATTAACTCAGTGAGCTGCAGTGGGTATCCAGAATGTCTGCTAACACAGGGCTTAGAGAGCTTCTATTATACAACCTCACATTTTTACAAGTGGAAGTAAATATGATCTGAGGACCCATGCATATGGATCTCACTGAAATTCATAAGAATTAGGTGCTTAAACCTCTTGAAAAAAAATAGGGCAGCACTATTTTCAGCTGCCTGGGATCAAGTCCTGGGCAAATTAGATTACTAATTCTGAATGGTATGAACATCACAGTGAACCATCCTATGTTCTGTGCATACTACAGCCTAGAAACAAGGAAAGCTATATTACAAATTTTCAGTTCATGGGTACACAGGGCATCTTGCAATTGGGCTTCAGGAAAATTTTTACTTTGTTTTTTAAGCCTGATAATCTCCTGCTGATAGTTACTCACACTGTTGTTTTGAAAAAGCCCTCTAATGGAAAATACAATTACAATAGCAGAGTAGCAAAGTCTGGCTACAGCAAACGAGGATGAGCCCAAATGCAGCAGCTGTGCATACAGAAATGAAAGAAAAAAAGCTTCTTACCCTCAAAAGGCCTCAGGTAGGCAGAAATCTCCAAAAAAAATACCACTACCTCCCCTGCCAACTCTTAAATGAGGTCTGGGAAGGGGTGGATCCTGGCTCCATCCCTTCCGGTCGCTCCATCATGCGTGCACCTGAGCTCCACTGGGTTGGCCCTGCCTTCCCACCAGGTGCTCAATCACTGCTCAATCAGGACGTGACTCAGCATTTCTGCTACACTAGCTGTACTTTACAGAATCTTGCTTTGAATAGCCTTTGAAAATGGGAGTTAAACTCCCAAGTCAGCAAGGCATTTTGAAGGTTTTACTTGAGGTTCCTGTTATATAATTCCATGGCACCGTGTAAGACCTGCTGCTATTTGTGGAGTTTTGCACTGCCTCTACTGAATCCTTTCTAAATCAATCCAAAGTGCCATCTCCCATCACCTATCCCAATCACGGCTCATTAAGCATCATACAGAATGTCATCTATTAGCAGTGATCTCCTTGGCTGGAGAAAGAATCAGTTGTGATTCCCCACCTTTTGTAAAACAAAAAAATAAAATCAACATAAGGCCTGCCACTATTAAAAGAGATTGAACGTGGGAGGTGTGTATTTATGCCATTGAGGCAACTTAAATGTTCATAAAGAGGATGAAACTTCAGTATCCTGAGTTGTTGATTTCAAGCTTCAGGTCAGAGACAGATGACTTCACGCTGAGATTTATTACTAAGAGGCGAAGCTTTGGAGTTTGTGTCAAGGTGGGCTCATCCATCACCGGAAGAATTCTGCCATAATATTCTGCTGTCAGATCCCATCTACCCTTGATCAATCTATCAGTCAACCTACTTAGGAAATTGTACATAAACCCAATGTAATCTCATTAGACATCCAAAACACCGTCAGTGGTTAATCATGCAGGTAAATTGTAGTGTGCTAAATATGACTTCTTTCCTAATGCAAACACACTGTGTTAGACGTGGCAGAGGACATCCCCAGCTAGCTGGCAGCCTGATGAATTTCTCAGTGCTCTGTGTTAGAGCAGTATCCCCGTTAAAAATTGAAATTCTCTGAACTGATGCTTTTTATTAGCAGATACAGATATTGGGCTGTTTCGTGCAAGTATAGAAGTTAGCCCCATTTAGTGGTATCTGGTTGTGAACTCTGTGATATAAATCCTGAACTCTGATACAGGAAGGTGGACTTGGTGAATTTTCACTTGGATTTTTAAACAGGTGCTTTTCTATACCTTATGTAACTTTTGGCTGAATAAACCACTGCATTCCTCTTTATTCTGAATGAAATACTTGGATCACATGGTCAGAGTGAGTCCTTGCTCTTATTAAACCAATTTGAGCACATTTGGTCCTTTCAGGGCATGGCTGAGATTTGAGACTGCTGGGTTGCAATGCTGAGCTCCCACAGCTTAGCAAGTGATGCTGTGCTTCAGTGTGGCTGAGACATTAAGAGAGATGAATTATCCAAAATGAGGCAGACCAGTGAACTGTGCTGGCAATGTAATTCCATTACTTTCAAAGGAGTTGAGTTTGTTATAGCCAATCAAGTGGAACAATGCTGTGTACCTTAGAAAAAAGGAGTTGGTTTTTTTTCTTATTTTTATTAAAACTATTATTATTATCATTATTAATTCAAAGTAAGAACAGCAAATATATGGAGAAGTCTGTAGAGTTAAATAACAAACACAGCTAAGAGAAAGAATATTGGTTGTTCTGGGGTGTAAAATAAGCCCAATCACAGTTGAAAAAGTGCTGCCAGTATTTCCCAGATAAATTGCCCTGAAATGGAGTTAGGAAACGCTTCATTCTCTGGTGCTTTGCCCATATGGGTTGTCCTCAATGCCAAATGCAATCTCAGAAGTTTCCATTAACTAAGGGTTCAAGCCCAATAAATACAAAGAGAAGGCGGCTGAGGTTAAGGTGAGACTTGAAGAGCTACTGAAAGGATTCAAAGCTCACCCCAAAGTGTTTTGCCTTGAGTGTCTCAGACTTGCCTGTCTGGATGAGGAAAACTATGCAGATCGTCTAGACATGCAGAGACTGCTGGCCACATCCTTCAGCTTTGTCTGTATTTCCCCCTGAAAGGTGGCATAGGCTCAGGACATTGACAGCGCCGTGATGAGAGAGGGCATTTCTCATCCCTGCTTTCCATTCATTTCACATCCTGAATTTAGGATATGTGGAATGTCTCATTAAGGAGGACTCAAGGGGAATTAATCTGAGATGACACAGGAAAGCCTTTGCAGGTGCAGATGATGAATAAAGTGGAGCTTAATAGAATTTATGGTAAAAAATATCAGGATGGAATCACAGTTTCTGCTCATGTACAGGTGCTTTATGAAGTTTACCTGCCTACATGCAGGACGACAAGACACCTTATGCTGGCCACCTACAGCACTGGTCTCAGGCTTTTTACTTTTTTTTCTTGCAAGTTGCTTCATATCAGGATGATGTTGACTGTTGGCTTCAGGTCTGCTTGGACAACATGTTGGGCCACCCTCTGTCTGCACGCAAATGGACATCAAAACATCAAGTTCTATTGAGCACCGTGTAGCCTGCTTCACACAGAAGGCATTAGCACATGTAGTATTTAGATAAGAACAAAGTAGAGGTCCGAGGCTGATGGGGAGAGATGTCCCAGTAGCCTTCTCTAACCCTTAGGCAATGTTCTATTCCTGTGGAGAGGTCTGTGTTTGGGGTTTGCTGGGATGTGAGATTCATTAACCTGGCTCTTTCCATCCTGCTACTCACAGCACATTGCACAGCCCGAGCATTAAAAATGCCCTGAACAGCTCAGAGGAAAAAAAAAAAAAAAAAAAAAAAGCCAATATTTATAATATCCTGAAGCCTGTAAAACAGCAAGTTGTTTGAAAATCCAGCAGGAAGGTGCACTGAAGCTTAGCATCTATATTTCGAAATACAGGAGGGAAGGAACAGAGAGCCAGGGACATTTTCCCTCGAGCCCAGCTCTGAAGTGCCAGGCTTTAATGATTTGGAAAGAAACACATTTCTGCACTACTGTGGCACGGAGCACAGCAGAGCTGTGGTCTGTAGCGTGAGGAGGTCTTTCTCCGAAATATCTAAAGGGAAATTTGTAGCCACTCTGACCCTCTCGTGTGCCTCCCAAAGGCAAAGTGTTAACAGTGCTGTGGCCTTGTTGGGGTCAGGTGATGCCATGTCTTACACCACCAAAATTGTATCACAGCAGCTACGGGGGATTAGCCAAAGGTATTTGACAGCTGCTGTTAGGTTGAACTTTTACCACTGTGGGTTGAAAATGAATACCACGTCAAGCAGTATTGTTATATGAAACCCTTACCTCAGTTCTGGGTTGCTGACCTGACAGGCCCTCCTTTGTTAGAGATCAGATTATTGGGATTTTTTTGCAATGGCTGCCTTAAGCCAGGGTGTTGTGGTTGCTTTTTTAAAATATCTCACTAATTGCTTGTTACCTTCGGGGCATTCTTTTAAAAAAACTTCCTTGTACGTCTTTATCCAAAATAATTACAGCCCATGATAAGTATTGCCTGGGCATGTAATCAATTGATTTTTCTTTTACTGTGACATTTGGTTGGGTGCCTTTGGACAGTTTAATGTAGTTTAAGAGCCATCAAGTGAACATGATAGTAGTGCTTGACCTCTGAGGACACTTGCAATGGCTGAACACGGCATACCTCCAGGAACTTTTGTTTTCTTATGTAGGGCCCATGCCTTCTCAGGCCAACTGATTTCTTCCCAGACTTCTGCCCCACCCTTGCCAGCATCAGGAAGGAACATGAAAGTAGCTCCAAGACGTGCCTTGCTTGAAGGAATTCATGTACATGTATCTTTTCTGCCACTCACTCTTGGCTATTTGTTTGCATGCTCCTCAAGAGAACAGTTGCCTGGAAAATATGATGGATGAACAAATAAGCTGCTTTGTGTTTTTGGTTTTTTTTCCCTAGGTCTTTCTAACTTTTGCAGATGCTTTTCAAACCTTGGAAGAGCATTTGTACTCCTCAGTTTAATTCCCAGTGAGGAAAGGACAAATGAATGGCTGTGTGGTGCATGCATCTATCTGTACCATCTTGCTGCGCCATGTGAACCTTCCCTTTCATGTTACAATAGTCTAACAAGAGTAACTCTGCACAGCTGAAGTGCATGTCACTAAACTTGAGCATACGGTTCACCATCTATTATTTGTGATAATGCAAAGTCTGCACTTGATTTTTCAGTCTGCGTTTCCAACACTGACTTATCGTGCGATTCTCTTTCTTGAGCCTTGCTTGGAAGATCTTCCATTTCTTAAAAAAGCATACAAAATTGTACACCTTCTCATAACTTTGTTTCGGTGGTGTAGAACAAGGGTGTTATTGCTTTTCCTTAATCAGGAAAAAATGAAAATGATCCGTGAAGTTATCATGAGCAATATTATCAAACTAAATATCCTACAGATGTCAGTTGCAACTACAGGCTTCATCGGGCCTGAAGTTTGACTTTAGGATACAATAGTACAGAATTAACTACAGATAAATAACTTCAGGCAAATTTAGTAGCGGAAGGTGAAAGGGCCTTTTGCTTTCTAATTAGTATCAGACATTGGATCCAGTCCTCACTATTAAATTTAATCTAAGAGGCTTGCTCAGGATCACAAAGGCAGTAAGAGTACATCACGGCAAGAATTGGCTTCCAGTTCTTGGCCCCAGCCATTTCCCCTTCCTCCACCCCAGCCTTCCCTTTTGTACTTGTATTACTTTTGTCTGTGTGAGTGAATATCTGGCATCGGTATTTGTGCATATCTGGAGATCACCGCGCCAGTTGGGTTTTGCATTAAAAGTAAACTAAACAAAACAGAACAGTTAACCTTTCCCTGCCCCAGCACCCCTAAAACATGTTCGTTACTCTCTGCTGTGGCATGCTGAATTCATTTGTTTTTATTAACCAAACTCAAGATCAGTAGGACAGCTGAAGGGGAGGAGGCAGTTATCAATAGATAATCATGCTACTGTGGATTAGAGGCACTTAGCTACGTATTGTACCTTCGCTCTCTCAAGGGTACGATTATATCCCTTGGCTACGCTTTAGATGATGTTAAAAACATATCAAAGCTGCTGATATCCCTTCCAACCCCAAAACATGTTCTAAAAGCGGAGATTAATCTCCTTTGGCAGCAAATCACCTACCTGGTGGCGAGCCACTTTCATTAGAAGAGGAAGGGCAGGGCCGTGTTATATACACTGGCTGCTAACTATGCAAGCACAGGAGGCATATGATTTCACTGGCTCTGTGCTGTCCCTTATAGCCTTGCTCATGGGTAATTTTGCCTGTTTATTGAAAAAGGCATAGAGGCAGGAGAGGGAGAAGCGCATGAGGGAAGTATGATATGGGATTGCTGGAAACCAGTGTGTCCCGGCCATCTCCCAAATTTCACTGCAGTCATAAAAATCCATCTTGTAGACACGCTTACATGAGTGTGGCAAAAGGCCTTTGTCAGTGCAATAGTTGCAGAAGAGAGATGCAGAACAATCTGATGTTTTCCCTGGGGGCAGGGTAGTCAGGAGCTCCTTGATCTCATCTCAGTTTCAACTCCTTCTGCGGCCTTTAGAAGGTCATTCCACCATTTTTTCTCCATCTGGAAAATGGAAATAAAAATAAATCACATGCTTATCTAACTATCTCCAGGGGTTGGTGTGAAGTTATTCATAAAACACTTTAAACATTGAGCATGCTGCGTAGGGCTTGCCTTTCTTATGAACTTCGTAAGTGTGTCCCAGATGAACCACTGCTGATGGGAGGATATTACTCCCACAAATTTTTCTGCCTGTGGAATCTGGCAATGTAAGGGCAAATGATGAAAATACAGGAAAAAAAGGAATACTTATGAATGTGTTCAGAATAATTCTAGATGATTTTCTTCACAGCTTTGCCTTACTCATTGGAATTGGTTTCCTCTCATGCTGTCATTACATGCTGTGACCACAAGTTTCTTCTCCATCTGCTTCCTCTACACATCCCCAGAGTCCCCAGACTGGTACAGTTACAGTGACATCAGCTCCCCAGGCCATGCAGATGGCAGGGTGGCAGAAGCATCAACCAGCTTCCATTCTGTCTACCAGTACCAGTTGCCTTCTTCACCAGATAGTTGCTTCTCCAGCCATTTCTAATGCTCAAAATGGCAACAGAACAATTAGTGTCCTTTATTTGGCTTCTTCTGTGTACTTCTTATCTTCAGAGACTGTAATTTAACTATTTTCCCTTTTAATAGAAGATCATGGGTCTAAGAATATTATGCCATGAAGAAAATCAAAGAAAGGCTTTAAGAATTTTATTCTTTTTTTTTTTTTTTTCACCTCACTGCCCACCCCTCCTTTTCACTTTCCTCGGAGAGAACCAAACCTTTTAATACCCAGAATCCTTCTGACCCATCACTAATTGTCCCTATTTTTTAGGGGCTCTTGGCAGGTCTGGTGACATTATAGAAAAAGTCCTCCCTAAAGAGCACTGCCAATTTCAGCTTTAATTCCATCAGTAAACAACTTTGACTGTGTTGGGAAAATTCCATTAATCATTCATGTTCTGTGAAGAATGATACACAAAGGAGCTGTCAAAATCAAGCAGCTACTCTCCATTTGTTTGGTAATTAAGAAACTCCAGGCCATTCTGATGGTACAGGGATGCAAATTCCAAGCCCAGCTAGAACCAAAATGAAATGATATAGAATCACCTGCACTTAAAAGCTAGAGGCCAGACTGTACTCTCAGGGAGTGTATTTAAGGTCACTAGTGTGTCCAAGTGCTCCATCAGGTATCTGGAAGTCACAATGATGTCAGCTGCCCTTACAATTATTTGTAATTATTGCGTACACAATAATTTGTCACAGCACGAGCAAAGAATACGATGTATGATGAAGAAAAAAGACCAACGCTATAAAGGACAAAAAATTAAGCAAGTAGGCAAAACTTCAGACTGTGGGATTTGGTCCTAATGTTTTATTTTGTTAAACAATTCAGTTTTCCTAGGGCAACCCTCTTCCTGCTCAGTTTCTTCACTGCCTTTCTCATTATGTGGCATCTGCTTCTTGAAGCTTTAAAGACTTCAGTACAATTTCTTCTGCGGCAATGGGCTGTGAAAAAGGAGGTAAAACAATCTATCTTTCAGACGTTAAACACGCTTGGCTTTTGGTTAATGATGACTTCCTTCACAGTGGTTCCAAACAAAGTGGTGTGAACCGCTTAATTCAGTTTTAAACAAGGTGGAGTTACTTACACAATAAAGGTATTTTAAGAATATGGCAGCATGGTCTGGAGAAGTATCTCAGGTTAATCTCCACATTGTTTGAAGTGAAAGGATGTGGAAAGAATTTCAGACTCTACCAAGACACTCCTCCATTGCTGCTGGTGAGCATCTAAGGGACATTCATGTGGTAGCCTTGCCCAGGGGGTAAGCAAAGCACCACAAGGAGCAAGACTTTAATTAGCGAGGTCTACCTTGCTGATGCCTATGTAGCCAATCTTAGTTTATACCGAAGGTAACAGCAGGGAATAGGGGTGGCAGGGTAGTAATGTATGGCAACAGGCTGTAGGTTCACACATAGATATGCTTTCCACATAGACTAAAAAGGTAAACATGCAGTGCTGAATCCAGCCAGTAACGTTGAGAAAGGAGTGAGCTGAACAAGAATCGATCAATTGATTGACTGCTTTAATCACAGACCTTCCCTTTTAATCAGACTGGAACTATAGGCTTATAAATGAAGACTTCATTAAACCTTCATATAACAGGAAATGACTTCTGATTTTGTTCTTTTACAACGTACAATATTAGGTTTTGTCCTACGTAACAAAATATATGGTAAAATATTTTCTATGCAATATATTATTAGCTAAAGAATTACTACAGATGTAAAAGTATTCTGTGCTATCTAATAGTCTAACTGCTATCTAGATGGCTACCTGGAAACTGCAAATCAGGCAATTAAATGCTGGGAAACCCGTGCACTTTTAACTGTACAAGCTCAACTGAGGCCCTTCAGAAGAAATCTGTGCCTTCGAGGTTAGTAGTACTTCATGCTGCCAGCATGGCTGCTTGAAGCTGAACATAATGTATTATTTATGAGATGATTATTAGATCAGTAATGACGATCAGTAATTCACTCATGGTGCTTGATTCTGGGTAGATGTTCTGGAATCAAAGATGTTTGGAGAGAGAAATGCAACAGCCTGATTCTTACACCGAGGTCAGTTTGCCTTGCAGGCTTTTCAGGCAGCCTCACCTGGCCAACTTGGTGATTGTGATGGGAATCCCCTAGGAAGCATCCCAGGACCCTCAGCCTCCTGCCCCACCGCTTTCCTCTCCCCACTGCCAGGTGCTCCAGCCAAGTGTCACCTGCAGCATTCCCTCATAGCTGGGTCTGAACACTAGCAAAAGCCTGCGATTCTTTTTTTTTTTAACAGATTTGAACATCCCATTCATTTGTTAAGAGCATGGTAGCAGAAACACGACCTCGTTTTGACATTTAAATGTGACCTTTTCTTAAAATCACAATATACTCTTTTCTTACATGTTACTGGCTTTGACATTCCTAACCCATTTACATCAGTTGAAGGGAATCCAGTGATGTAACAAACAACATTTTAAGAAGTTTTTTTTTCTACCCAAAATGTGCATTTCACATCTGTTCTCTGAAGTCCTCATAAGCCATTCTTTGACCTGCCAAATTTCCACCATTTTGGAGCAGAACACGGTCACTCAGACTTGTCAGCTAGCGGAGCGTTTCTTCTTTCTTGTCCTAATATTGATTTTCCAGAAGATCATTGTGAAACTATAAGCTGGATTTTAGGGGCAGGGAAAGAAGATAACTGTCTGGTTACTTCTCAGTCTACATTCAAAAAATAAATCAATTAATCAATAAGCATGTATCTCCATTAATGGACCGTACTTATTTAGGATTAATTAGGGTGGTGTTTCTTAATTGTACGTCCTGTCTGCAAACAGACTAGACATTTATGCTTTGTAATTGCCATCAGGGAACTGTAGCAAGTTACCATGAGTCGGCTGAGCTGCAGATTTCCTGCAAATGCATTCTTCTGCCCAGAGCTTATGTAAAATAATCCACTTCACCTGCCCTCTTTCAAGACAGTCTGAGGTATGCCATATAAGCTAGTATTTGTCTTCAGATAAAAGCACACCCAAGGATGGTTACTGCAGCCCAGCTGACTCATTCTGACTTGTTGAGCTGTTCTGATTTGACCATCTCCACTTTTTTCAATGTGAGCTGATTTTTTTTCTGTGCTCCTCACTCTCAGAAGCTGGTGTAGAAACATCATCCATCATGAAACTAGTGACATAGCCACAGGAATGGACAAAACTGCTGTTCTTAACATTCTCATCGCTTATGGAAGGCTTTTAATAAATTCCCTAATATCGCACAGCTTTAGTCAACACAACTGGTAATTGAGATCACTACTTGGCATACATTCATCCTGCATCTCATCTCTCCTGTATCTGTCACGTAACAACCTAATTAGAAAAGTGAGTGGGTCTAACTTGGAGTACACTAGGAGCACATCTCTGGTGGGGAAAAAAAGCACAACCCTATGTCCTGTTTTATATTCCCTTTCTCTTGACCTCAAGATGAGCAGTGATAGCATGTGCCATGTAGACTTTAATATTTCTGCCATATGATAGTCTTCATTAGAGAAAGAATTATCAGCTATTTAATACTTGACTGTCAACTTGTTGAAATTACTGAGGAGCTGAGGTTTTGTCATACACTAACAAGTCTGGGCCAGTACTCAGAGGATGAGTCAGCCTAACTGTCCAACATGGAGAATCAGATGAAATCAGCAGCCCCAGACCTAAACCTTGAGAAATTACAGGCTCATGTAGGGATCTCAGCATAGCAACATGGCAAAAAAAAAAAAAATTCCGAAGCAAATATAAAAACTCTACCTCCTGATGAATAGATCTTCAGCATGTTTCCTTCCCAAGATACATCTCAACTCTGCTTGCAGCCCTACAGAGACAGGGTGGCTTACATTAAAAATGTATTACACTTAGGACCTGATTTTCAGAAGGATCTTTAGCTTTTCATTTTTCAACCCTCAGGGCAAAATGAGTAGAGCGGATGAGGCTCCATACACTTACAAACACCCAAAGATAGGGAAATGCAAAGTCTGAGTCGGTCTGGGACCTTGAGAAGCCAGAACTTTGACAAGGGTAGATCTGAAGGAAAGCATTGCTCAGACTGAGCAGTGGTTGCTGAATCTCTTTTAAAGGACAGCTATAACCTTAGTAGCCATCCTCTATGGTATGGTACCCTCTAGGGTAATGTGGGAGGAGAGCGATGTTAGCTCTGGCTGTTGGGAGCTGTTGGGATAGCACAAGCTATCACAACCAGAATGGTCTCAGAGGAATCAAGAGATTTCCAGGGATTGCTGGGCTGTCCTTTGCAGAAGGCCAACGTAAAGGCTTCTGCACCGCTTAAGCTCTATTTGGATGGCTTACGCGGTTGTAAATAGCCGTATGCTGGCACTGCACACAGCAGTGGATTTCACTTAATGAAGGCAGAACCAGTCACTTAAAGCTGCATCTCTGCTGGAAGGGATGATAATCTCATTCAGAGCACTTCTCCCTTGGTCTCCTTTCCACCACTCCTGCCTTTTCATAGGCGCACAGGAAAGCCTCTGATTTTTTATTTTATTTTATTTTAATGCCCTGCTTTCAGTAGGGCAACTTAAAGGTCAAGTAAGACATTTGATATATTTTAACACAGGCAGCTTTGGAGATGAACAGATTTGACATATTTAAATAAAACATCCTAATAGCATGTTCTGGCCTTGAAGGCCTCAGGCAGCATACATTGTATTTGTTAGACACTATGGCTTAATTACTCTCATAAATGAATTATACCCATTTCAATTTAAAACCATAAGTGTTGCATTTGAACTAGGGTCAAATTAAACTTTCTGTCAATTATGCAGATTACTTAAGCAATTATGTAAATTGTTAATAAATTCTTAAATGGAGGGAAAAATTTTTCTTGCAAAAATATATATTTTATGCATTACCAAGCTTAAACACTTTCAGAGAACAGAAGTATGGGAGGAAAAAAAGAGTGTGGCTTGAAATAGCTATCTTGGGATTTGCTGCACGGACTATCTCCACCTTTTACACTGGTAGGTAAGGCTCATCTGCTCTCAGGCTGAATAAGGAGAAGTGGGCCACTGAGTGAGATGATTTTTTCCCCTTTCTCCCGTTGTATGAAAAGTGCCTTTGGTTTAAGGCAGGGTGGCCTGGTGTTGGCAGCCAGTGCTGCCCCAGGCTGTCACACAGTCTAGATGCAGAGTAAGCTCCTTACCTGTCCCATACCTTCTAATGCCCTTCTGTAGATAGGAAGATTTGGAAGTAGTGACCGTGACTCCCTTTTGATTTCTATTTACTTATCATTTGAGATGTGTCTTCTCCAGAGAAAAAGAACTGGGAGTATTGCCATTGACTTAAGTATATGTTGGTTGCAGGCATGAATATTAGTAAGTAATAATCGGAGTAAATGCATCTACTTTTCTTGACTTGTATTTGCTTTTATACTCCAACCACTGAAAGCAAAATCCTGATCTCACTTCCAGACGGAAGAGGGTGGGATTACTCAGTTATGACCGTGGAACAATCCTGCAGAATTTAGGCCACTGCCTGCTGGATGTGTTTTGATGCAATTACACTGAATTTATTGCAGTGCAAAAGTGATTGGAATTTTCAGGGTCCAATTTTAGTCCTGTCATTAGGAGGTTCAACTCTCCCAAGACCTGCTAGTCTTCTCATATACACCAGTTTTATGCTAGTGTAATTCTATTGACTTAATTAGAAGTACTCCCTGCAATGAGGAGAGAATCGGGTCCATTAACTTCAATGGGAACTTTCATTAGGACTCAATTCAATCTCAAGGGACTTCTAAATGAATTAAAGCTACATCCTTTTTGCAATCCCACAGAATACCAGAAAGGTGCCAGTTACATTCCTGCATCACCTCCACTCATTTGACACTGACTAACGCATTGCCATTATTGAATCCTGCTGATTTGTGTTCCTCCTAGTCCGACTTTTGCCTATCAAAAAACCAAAGAGGTTTCCAAATTTCTATAGAGAAATGTCTGATTTATCTGAGCCTGGCTCCTGACTCTCAGGCTGTCTTGTTTCTACCGTAGATGCAAGTTGTTCCAGTGCCGGGCGGGATGAGGACTGGAAATCCCGCCAGGAAAAACAGGAAAGTGAACCCATGGTTGGGTCTATGAGTTCAGGAGCTTTTGCCTCTCAGCTTTGGCAGGGGCAGCGCTCAAACCCAGAACTTGGGCGTTCCCAACTTGGCCCGTGACTAATTGAAATCCTAATAAAGAAAAGGCCTCTGCCCTCAATCCTCCGGGCCACTTACCTTGTGCAAATTAACATTTTAACATCAGTTATAAAATGTACTACATCTCTGGGAGGTGGGTGGAGGGGGGCAAGAGTAAGGGGGAAGCATCTAATGCAATGACATATGCATATCAAAGCCTAAAAAGAAATGGGAAAATTCAATGAATGCTAAATTATGGATCTACAGAGGGCCATCTTTGTTAAAATCTACACGGCGGTATCTTTAAACTCCAGAGTATTAAACCAAAGGCACGGGGGCAAACATACCTGGCAACCCTTTACTTTTTATTCCTTGCGACACTGAGAAAATACTTTATAAAATATTAGATGAAAGGGCTCTTTCAAAGCCACTTTACTTTTATGGTGCCTTTCTCTGGAGCTGTTCTGCATACTTAAAAGTCAGAGCCACCTTGAGTGGATTACATTTTTTTAATGTACATTATAGCTTGTTCGCAGCAGCCGACGTAACAGCCACCCGACCTGCGTTCCCAGTGCCTTGTTGTCATCATGATAAGCATTTGCTGTGATAGGAAGGCAAAGAGAATCAACCTTTTTAAACACACACAAAACCCTCGCTGCTTTGTTGAAGCAAGCGGCAGCCCCAGCTCACAGGGATACACAGGGGCTGTAGACAGAAAGCTATTTAGAGCATTGAAAACAGGCTTATTACCCTGCTATTTTTTTGTGCGCTGGGTTTTTTCTCCCTTCTCTCTCTCCCTCTCTCACTCTCTCCCCCTCTCTCTCCCTTTTTTTTCCCGTGACATTAGAGAGTCCGAAGTGACATACATTTTTTATAGCTTCATAAAGTCGTCTCCTGACCGGGTCACCCTTCTCATAACTAGGGAGCAGAACGCTTGAAAAAAGCCATTCATCAACGTGAAAGGAGCCGCTGTCTACTGGCTCCAATATGCACACAGTCTGGCAAGATTCAGCTCAGTGCAAATGCTAAGTTACTCCTTTGCTAATGCCAAATGACCCGCTCACTTCTATTAGCACACAGAAGGGGACAAGAAGGGCATGGCTGCTGTCCGTGTCTGCATAAATGCCTCTCAAGATGCAGACCGGGATCAACACTTCTTGCTAAATGTACTGAACACATTAAAAAAAAAAAAAAAAATTAATTTCATATTTATCCTAATTAAATATTCAATTAAACAAAGATAAAATTATGGGAAGAAAATTTGTTCTTGCCTAATGGGCTATGTCCCGTTTATTACTTTTCCTCACATATACCATTAAAATCCCCGCAAAGGGATGCAGGATTGTTACTCCCTGTGTATGTCTTCCTCTCTCTCTCCCCCGCAGCTCTTTGTTCTGTGTGAGCCTGTAGGACTGGGTAGGCAAAGTCGGATGGATGGAGGGACAAGCAGCCTTTCTGCTATGGGAAATCTGCCCGGATAAAGACTCTTCTGCAAAATGCAGGTGTTTGCAAAAGGCTCGCATAAGGGAACAGGCTGGTACATGGAGGGAAAAGCAACGATTATCCTGGATGAGGCCTCTCCTCGCTATTAAGGATGACCAAATGACTTAAGGAACGCCCTGGAGACCCTCTAGTGGGCAATGTTGGGATGAGCTGCCAAGAGAAGAAGTTTATTCCTGACCCCATATAATTAGAGTTTACACTTCTGCCTGAGGGTTTATCCCACTCCTCGGTAAAAGAAGTATGTTAGAGATGTTCAAAAGGAACAGGAGATTTTGTCATTATCAAAATAAATGTCGATCAGATTTTTCAATCTTGCAAAGCTCTTTATTCCAAAGAAACATTGCAGCAATGCATCTCATAGGTTAAGAAGCCACTGAGTTAAAAAACTCCAACAAGCAACACCAAGAAAACTGTTTACTTTGTCAAATTTAAATGCACTGCATTGTTCTTGTGGTATAGGACCTGCTATAAATCATTCCTTGATTTTGCTTCTCTCTGCTGTTCATTATTTTGTAAAACTCTTCTGTTCATCTTCTGACTCCATCTTCTCTCAATGCTAAAGGGTCCTCAGAGTTTTCTCTTGTGATTTGAAGGTAGTATTCCTCTACCCTTTTATGCCATTTACTTGAAGTCCTGCATCTATTTTGTATATATCTTTTGCAGACAGAGTGACTACAAATTGCTTCTTCATACAGTGGAGTGTTACCACATCCTTAATTTGTTAGTTCCAAATATTTATTTAGTGTTCTACATTTAATCATGAGTTTTCTTCACCTTTTCCTAATACCCCAAGCAGATCTATCTTTCTTTCTTTTTTTTTTTTTTTTTTCCGCACCCTGTAAGATTATAGATACAAGGGAATTTCTGGAAAATCTGGCTCTATGTAATCAGAGCTATGTGCTTATATGGGATTTCCCTTTTACAGAACCTGAAAGTTTACAACAGCTGCAGCCTTTTTTGACTTTTGTGAGCAGAATGCTTTAGTGGGATGAATGCAATGAAGGCCTTTACCTAGGGAAACTTGAGTTCACCGTAAAATTTCATTTGTACAAATATACAAAAGTTCACTGAGCACTTTTCTCATTATTAGCTAGAACGAATTTTCTTCGTCTCTCTCCTCAACAGGGCACTAACCTTTCAAATAATATTTATCAGAAAACAGTTTTCTCAGAAACAGACTCAGAGTATATCAGCAGCAAGTCAGTCCAGAAGAAAATTAAAGTGCATTGTTAGCACTTCCTGAATAATATTCTTTCCAGCACCCGCCTAAGCAGATCTCAGATATTGAGTGGAGGACACAAGCTAGTCAAAAGAAATGCTAAGGGATTTTTTAAAGGCAGTCATTGTTTCACTTGGGTCTTATGGGAACTGTCAGTCAGCAGTAGCTTCCCAAACGAAATGGATGCACATCATATTCCACCAAGTCTATGATACGAAATTCCAAGATCCAGCCAGAGAAAAACATCGAGCTCTCTTCTCCCGAGCTTCATGTCAGAAATCACAACAGAAAATTGTGCAGGCTTTATTGCCCTTCTTCTTTTGTTGTTGCTGGTTAGAAACCTTCTGCAATAAATAGCACTTCTTTCTTTCTTTCCTTCAAAAGCCATTTTCCAGTTAGATACATGAAGGTCAAAGGAAGGCAAACATTTGGCCGAAGTTCAAGTACGGAGTCAATGGCTAACCCCAAAGTGATGGCCCCATTCTCTACATGCAGATACATAGGAAACAGAGAAAACGGAGAACAACACACATGGAGATGCTTTGGTGTCAAGGCAGTCAGTCTATAATTGCCAATTATAAAAGGAGACGGTGAGACTGCAATATTGATTGAGTTTTTGGAAGAGAATCTGAAGTAAACATAGTACATTCTGCAAGCATCAAATCTTCCTTGTGCCAAGATAGATAAAACAGGGCCAGAGGATTTGTGCTGTAGAAATTTGTCAAATGCTCCCCTTGACAACTGAAAGTCTTTCCCAAAATGAATATCTCTGGAGAGTTTGCTTCTTTTCCGTACCATTTGCCGTAAAGCAACAAACTCATAAATGGAAAGCAAAAAAAAAAAAAAAAAAAAAAGTCCTGATTGGTTTTGAAAGAGACTAAAGAGACTATCTGTAAAATCCCAAATGATTTCCAACTGTTTCAGTATCAGAATATATCCAAGTTTATAAAATATATGTGGAATTTAAAGCATGGAAAAGTCTGGGCACAAATGGGTGAAGCTGAAGCATCTCTCATTGCTTTTCCACCATCATCCTGGTGAATGCAGGGTGACACTGAAACTACGAAGATGAACACTACCAGACTTGAGCAAAGGTCAAATGTCTGCTTAGATCAGCCAGGTTAAAATTTACCTGCAGGCTGCCTGTGCCATTCCCATGCTTCCCCGTCCTATGGCGGTTACAGATGACTCCCTGTCTTTTTCTGGGCATATTAAAATTGCAAGAAAAATCAGCAGAAAACAGAGGCTCTCAAGCCCCTCAATCTAATCTTAAGATACAGAGAGAGATCTTTGAAGCAGAAGGGAATTTGGGGTTTCTTGTTCACTGTTGGGGATATCAGGAGCTTCCAAGAAGTTAGTTTCCTAAAGCAGTGAAAATGCAGTTTTCCTTGCTTGTCTCCACACTTTCTGTGCTGGATTTGTATTTGTTTATTTATTTGAGAATGTGTTTTCTTGTAAGATTTGCCGAACAGTTACAGTCAGTTTCATATTCACAATTTCCTTTGGTTTCACTGTGACTTATACATGAATTTGCGAGTAGAACTGGATGGTTGAGTAATTTATAAGAAGGTCAATACTAGATTTGTGTGAATAATTGATTTTTCAGCTTGTTTGTGATTTTTTTTTTTTTAAACAGACTGTTTAGAATCCAACTGAAAAAGGGCCTTTGTTAACGTCCTGAATGCTTCAGTGAGATGGAGAAAAAAACAATCCACACTGAAATATTTTATTCTTGAGAATCCTTCACTTTAATCAACTTAAAACGTACTGAGAACACAGTATTGCAAGTTGGATAAGAAAATTAGCAAAATATTTGAGCTCTTCTTAGAATTCTTGAAAAGAAACAATTTGGTCCATTGGGCTTTCTTTTTTTTTCTTTTGCTTTTTTTCTGTTAAACTAAAATGGAATTTGAAGGAAGCTTTTACAACCTAAACATTTGTGTAGCTGTGACTATTGCTGAAAATGACTGCCACGTGTGAAGAAACCAAGTTTTGTCTTTTCCATAATACTTTATTCTTTAAGTCCTTGTTTTTGTCTGTGAGAACTTGAGCTCTTAATTTCAGTGTCAAAATATACTGAAATTAAAGTGAGCCAAAATGAAACATTGACTGGGTTCTGAAGAGCCTTGGGTGCATCAAGGGAGACTTATTTTTGTTTGTTTTAATGAAGTCCAAGTTTTTTGAGATTAACTGAAGCTCTGTTAACAAACAAGTAGAAAAACCCTCGCAAGTAGAAAACAAAGTAGCACTGCTTGCAAAGAACCCCCTTTTCTCCCAATCTGAGCTCTATTCTCTAAGATTGAATGAAATATTCCCAACGACTTCAGATTTCTCTTGCCCACATCACTACTTAGGTCACCCTATTGTTAATTTTCTCATTTCAGCTTGCAGTACAGTACCCACTTTTCAGCCATGTGCTCCCAACAAGTCTGATGTCTTTCATAGAGCGCCGCACTGTTCTGTTAGAACAGCCTTGCCCCAACATCTCATTTCCATTCCCCCGCAGCCTGCTGCACTTTTCTCTCTTTCCCTGACACACTGTCCTATCTTTTCCCTCCCTATCACATCTTGCTGTTGGATCACTTCATGCTGCATGCCATTTGCATACTGAATACCAGAGGAGACAAGGTAACCAATGTCGTGGGACATGACCCGCAACATTTAGATTGAGATGCACATTTTTGGATCACTCACCCTAATCCCAATTGAGATGAAATGCATCTGAGCCACAACTTTGGCAGATGGCTCACAAATCAGGTGTTTGCAAAATATCCCCCAAAAGTGGGAGGCATTTGTGTACGCTTTGTAAACTCCTCTCCTTGAGCACCCAGGTGGGACTCGGTTTTCAGGGGATTTCCCAGAAAACAGACAGGCTATTTTTTTATCAGCTAAAATTTTGGGGGAAGGATTTACAGAGCCTTTTTGGAAGCGGATTTTTTTGATATTTTTATTTCATTATTTTTTTTTCTTTTCTTTTTTTCCCGTTTAATTTTTGGAGCTCACCTAAACCCCTTGCTCAGTCTCCTGTAGATAATTAGCTTAAATGCCATTTCCATCCGTCGTGCTAATGCGAAATCAGACAGCACAATGTCAGGAACTGGTAGAATGGGTTTTGAAATGAGATTGCTTACTTTGTGGGTGTGCAGAGGGGATTTTTTTTTTTTTTTTCCAGGACTTGGGGAGCCACTGGAGAGATTGCTTCAGCATATCTTTTATCTTGCTTTTATTAACCACATTGCACAGAATTTGCATCAAGAGCAATACACGAATGACTATGAGAGAGGGGAAAAAAAAATGCTTGCTCCCTTCACTCAAAGCAAACATCAGTAGGAGGGTTACAAAGGGTAGTTATGAATCATTTGGAAACCCTTGTTTTGCAACCCTCTTTTAATAGTCGCATGTCCCCCGACAGTTGCTGCTTGCCCTCTTCCTGGTGGTATATGTATCAGGCGGAGATGTGTTAATCAGCTTTATGAAGTTTGACCGTAGCAAGCCTCCTGCTTGCATTCAGTCAGTCAGTGTTTGGCCTGATGGTGCAGTTCTCCTCAGTTCCACTGCTTGAGTTCATTGTTCCAATATCCTTGGTGGAGTCATCCGGGAAGGGATCTGCATGAGGTCAGGGTGCTTCTGTTTCATCCTTCTCATAAAGTTTGAATGAAGCTCAGCTGAATTAGGCTTCTTAATAAAGTAGCCGTTATTATTATTAATTTTTTTCTGATTTGCCTCCAGATTCTTGGGAACAAGGGGCTTAAGTTTTGCCCAGCCAGTGCTGGAAGTCAGGAAGAACAGTGGGAAAATAGCAGATAGACACTGACCAAAACCATAGTGAAACCATAATCTCCTGTGCTTTTATACAGAACGCAATGCCCTTTTGTCCTTCTTCTGCCATCCACTGAAAAGCAAGATCCCTACTCCCATCATTACACTGTTCCTGAGAAATGCACTGAATATTTTGTAGGATGAAGCCTGCCCTTGAGCTATGATGCTGCAGTGGCACGTGTGGGCCCCTGCTCTATGCTTGTCCAAAGCCCGAAGTCCATGCCTTTCCATACCAAGGCTACAGACATCCAGCAAGTGTAAACCCATCTCCATGGGCGCGCACAGTGATTTGTTGAATTTCTGCACATGACACCTCCTTCCCCCAGCCCCCCTCCCCGCTTCTCCTCTTGGCGTAGTTGAACTTTAAAGGGCCCAGGAGAAAAAAGAAATAAGACTTTAAATAATTTATTTTGGAGAAACAGTCAGTGAAGAGGAACAAATAATGTTTCACTAAAAGAAGCGGGACCTTTGACACTCCCCTTTTCGCTCGGGTACCTGAAGGCCTAGCCGGATTGCATTAGTGAAATTTTCATTTGATGGCATTTTAATATTCTGCCTTGATGACTTTTTAGCAACATTTACTTTCAGAGGTCTTGAGTGCTCCCTCGGAGGAAATGAAACATGTCAAAGCCCATTACAAAAATCAAAATTTAAATACCTCGGCCACGTTGGGGCTCACACACAATCCCATCAGCGCTTAAACTGTGGCTCACAACTACTCATTCACTTGCTCAGTTGGTAATGAGTACATTTGATGAAGCATTCTGGGGTCACAGAACATACGTTAGTGATCTAAACTTAACCCATTGATTGCTTATACACAGAGGAGTGAGGGAGGGGGCACTTTATTGAAATGTAACGTTAGAATAATTTCCGCCAGTGCTGAAATAACTTTTTTTTTTTTTTCCTATTTTAACAATCACTTTGATGAATTGGAATGTTAATAAGCATGATGGGAGAGCTTTATTTAAGGTGGGGAGGAAGGAACTGGGCTGAGAATACAGAGCAGTTAGCTGGGCTCTTCAGCCACTGAAAAGTAAGCTGAAGACAATACTGGTGCTCTCTCCTTATCAAACTTGAACTTCCCTGCAAATCTTTCCTGTTCTATCATTTACTTTCTGGTTGCATTTTCACTGGACCATTCCTCTTTTCTCCACATTTTCTCAAACTATCTGGCACAAATAGTTGGGAGCGTTTATCTTTCCCTTCTTTTTCCTCCTGCCTTTTTTCTTGCCCTCAAAAAGCACCGAGAAGCCTTTTTCTGCTGTAGGTTAATGCAGCCCAGGAGATAACCGTGATGTCGATATGCCAGTGTAAAATTTTTTTCTACCATCATCTTGAACTTGAGAATATGATATGTTCACAGCAGTTCAGCAGCAGTTCCAGCAATCCTCCTGGCCTATGCTTTTCTGTGCCCAAGACAGGCTGGCTCCAAACGGTGCTCCTTGGAATTGCAGTGCAATCAGCAGATGTCTGCTCGATTCTTCCAACAATCGCTGTCCTTTCAGTCAGGCAGTTTTTATCTATCATTTGCATTTTAATTGCAGTGTTAAAAACAGCATTTAGAAAGCAGAAGTGATGCAGAACCCAAGAGTTCTGGATCCAGAATAAGCTATGATTTAAGCCGGACAGGCCAGATATCACAAAGTGATAAGAGACAGCTTTGCATCATGAAAACCGCTTTCTTCCAGACAAAGACTGGTGTTCTTGTACTGAAGCTCACATTTCAGCACTACATTTAGTCCTCTTCTGTTCTCATTTTAAATATGCTTCTAGAGCCCTGATAAGATGAGCTACCAATAAATTTAGAGAGAATCAGACAATGGCACTGGGGATTACAGGAGGGACAAAAATTGTCTTCATCAAGTAATTTGTTAAAACGGCAAGTAAATATTATTGGAATAAAGTAGCAAGCTGCAAATTGCTCCAAATTGAGATCTAGCTAAAAATCTGAGATCTGTGAAGCTTGGGAAATGCACTGAGCCAAATTTGGGCCCATGCTGAAGTTCCCAGAGGACACTAACTCTTAAAGCTGATTTCACCTGTGAGCAATAAGATGCCAAACAGCCCTTGAAGATGAAGGAATGATCAAACTTTGGAAAACAACTTGGCTCTCACCTGAATATCAATGATCCTTTGGGCTGATGGGAGACTTTCTCCCTCACACACAATTAGATAGAGATTAGGTTGGGCTGGAAATTCCCAAAGGCAAAATACAATAAAAACATCGTACATGGGGAAGGTTGTAACCCTTTCTTTTGTTGATGAAAGAGTAGCATAGCTCTAAGGATTCATAACATTAAACAGTTGTAGGTATTGTGAGGAGACCACTATTAAATTGAATCAGGCCTACCACTATTTCGTTGTGGGCTTTTATTGCAAGGAGGAACACAGAATACAGGAAGCATCTTGAGTATAAAAGCACTTTCTGGGATTATGAAGGACAAGTGGTTCAATGCAATTTATACGTGCTGTAAATGTTGTCAAAAGTCCAGTTGCAGCCTCTGACCAATTATTCTGCATTGCAGTAACCACTAGATGAGGAGGGTAAAATGCTGATTGTTATAAACAAACCCCAGGAGCTCCCATTATTCTGTCTTGGCTTTGCTTAGGATGTGCCAGAATTCATTGGTGAATAATCTAACAGTAAACAGTTTTGAACTTTTTTTTTTCTGTTGTCTTTTGGAAATGCACTTGCAATCAAGTTTTACAAGTAAGAATAGTTAGCAGGAGCCAGTTTTAACCACATATATTTAGATGAAGTCAAATAGCAAGACAGGCAGTTAGAAAATTGGGGGAATTCATCAGTGAATCTCTGTAATGAATAATTTTGACATTCTGTGAGGAGAAAAAGGCAAATTCACAGAACTTGTTACAGATTCTTTGCTCAGCTCTGCTAGTAACTAAGCAAAATCAATACAGCATGAATGAGGGATCATGGAATCAGGTAAACGAGACAAAAATAAGCAGACTTCAGGGCGCAATTCTTATTCTTGGTGAGCAGCAGTGGACTTTTTGCCTTTGTAGATTTTGTCAGTATCTCCATTACAGAAACAGGGAGCAGAAATTGATCTGTGAGAGCTGTCCTCGTCACACAGCAGGAATGCAAAGTAAAGGACCTCAAGTGCACTCCAGACTTTGATGCCTTCGTGCTGAAGCCCATAGAAAACAGCAGCCAAGCAATTTGACTGTTATGTGATAGATAGTCACTCCGAGACAACATCACCACGGAGAAGCAGCCTGGCTGCATTTGCCCCGGTTCTGCCAATCTGACTCCAGACCTGTCTGAATTTGTTGACCCATTTCTCCCTCATTCTGGTGCCCGTCCTGCACACCACGTGTGCTATAAATCCATCGCGCAGTATGCTGCACTGCTCTTCTGTAACATGAATTTATGCTAATGGCTGTCTGCATATGCTTATATCACATATCTATATTAAACTTAATAGTCTGTTACATTGCTTCTTAACCCTGTGTCCACACATGATTAACTTTTCTGATTTCTTTCAAAACCGTTATTAACACAGTGTAGCATTTCCCTCAACATGTCACTAACTTTCCCTGCCTGATGCAGGAGTTGGGGTAATTATGCAGCCCCATAGCTCTTCCAAGTAACGCTGTACACAAGGAGTTATGAGTTTATTCAGAGCTTTAAGGATTTGCGTGGAAGCGTTAACTTGCTTTTGTTTAAAAATAACAACAGGTAAGAGGTGATCCAAGAAAGACAGATTCTCAGTTAAATGATTCTTAGGTGAGTCCATTACTTTTGAGAGCATATGTCAAATCCGGAGGAAAGACCACGTGCACAAGCATGCTGGTGGAGATGCACATGATGGGTTGATGACTAGACTGATTGGTTGATGTTTGGACTGGTGGTTTTTGTGGTCTTTTTCAACCTTAATGATTCTGTGATTCTATGAAAGTCACTTGAAAGTCAGAGCTTGTATTTAAGGAACAGTTCAGATGATACGAACTTGCTTTCAAAACTTTTCTGGAGACCTACAAAAAGCCAGACTAGGACACTTCTCTGATATTAATGACTGTAATTATTTTTTGGTAAATATCACACTAATAACAGATTAGTTTCTCTCTGGTTTAAAACACCCTATTTGCTTACAGATATGCAGTTCATGGGTGCAGACAGTTTTCTGTTCTAGCATGTTTTTGTACCTCGGTCATTGCTCTGGCAATGACTGCTAAAAGCAGTGATGTTTTAGCTGGGAGATTCTGTGCCATATAGGATACTTCCTGAAACCCGGATAGCATAGCAAACAATTCAGGATGCTCTTGAGAGATTTTTCACACAACATTGCATTAACAGGGCCATAAGTTTTTTTTACAGACTTTCCTAATAGCTGCATGCTAATTTCAAGATGTTTTCCAAATTTCCTGTTGTTTCTTGTTTTAAAGCCTTTTGACACCATGGTAGAGCAATGCATAATAATAATAAAAATAATAGTGTTGATAGTTTTAATTGCACATAATTAGTTTCAGTATGTCCCTCTTTATGTTCAGATCCTGTCTTCTCTGCTCACTACTTCAAAATCCATTGCTTATGAACATGAATTCACGTTTACAAGAGTTTGTTGACCAGGTTAACAAGACAAACCAGTTTCAACACCCCCCCCCCCCATCCTTTAAGGAATCACAAATAGAGCCATTTTCATCTGAATTGAAACAAAGATTCTCAGGTGCCCTTCCACAGAAATATGGGTGGACCTCCAGCCACAGAACTGGAGTGTCAATCTATACCCACCACTGTTGCCATTGCCACAATGCACATTTAAAGTAGTCTTCAGCAACAGCATTAGAATCATCAAGAAATTTCAGTGTAAAACTGACATTTCATGGCTTTTTTCAAGTTTGAACATACAGCAGTATCAGAGTTGTCCTTACTTCATTTACTGTTATTCTGCAATGTTCTGTCAAAAACTGTCATCACTGTCTTGTGTAAGGACACAGCTGAACCTGTGGAGCTAGTGTGAGCTGTTGATGAGCAAGTGGGATAGACATCTGAGTGAACTGTATGTTTTAATGACAAATACACTCTCAGCCTTAATAGACCACATGGGAAGAAAGAAGTTAGAAAAAAATTGAAGAAATGGAAAATTAGTGTAAATAAACAGTTACTACTATACTATTTTTGATTTTCCTGTTTACTTTGTACAAAAGTTTTCTGGAAGTTATTAATGGCAGTGGTATTTATTCAGCCCAATTGTGACCTCAGAAGACTGACTGTGTTCAAAAGGTCGAGCACAGGGAAGCCTTGAAGAGAACTCTGCTTCGGTTTTGCTGAGCAGACTTGAGAGGCCAGCTGTACTAACCCTTGCCCAACAGAGTTTGCAGGGTACGTTCAACTAAAACTTTCAGATAGCTTGGGAAGGTATGAAAAAAACTAGAGTTTTCCAGTTGCTTTAAAGGAAAAAGTACTCATTGAGACACATTGTCTCTTTCTGAGTGGGCTTATGTTTTTATTACATTACCAAGTGGACAAATACATAATTTAGTAGCTTACGTGCAAATGCACTTCCAGCTTCTGCTGGCTCAGTTCTGGCTCACAAACTACTGCTCCAGTACTTGAACTTACTTTATCCTTTAGTCTCTGGCCAATAATTTTTATTTTTACTGAACAACAGTTCAAATGACAGAACTACTTCCCTAGCACTTTGTATGGCTTAACTGGCACCCACGAAGCTATGAAGTCATTGTAATCATGATGTGAAACCACTGTACATGTTGTTTTTAACACCAGTTTGCTAAACAGAGAAGCACGCCAATGCTGTTAGAGATAACCTAGTTTGGATTGCTCGGATCATGGGTCCAGGCCATCCCAAAGCAGGGAATGTATCTGATCCAGCTTGGTACCATATTTAAATATAAGCTAATGGCAGCCAAGACTATATGAGCTCTGAAAAATGTTGAGCTCTCTCTCCTGTAATACACATAGCCATCATGAAACAAAATGGGCACTAGGAAGGACAAAACAGAGTGAAATACCAGAGTGCTCTTGTGACTGATTGTATCCTTAAGCAAACAAGGAAAAGGAAAGAACTTTTGCTAGTGAAAAAAATAACGTGGTGTAGAATCAACGAATGCACAGATGTTATAATTAAGAAATATACAAGAAAGTTAGGCTAAACAGATTATCATGCTAAAGAAGAATGAACAGAAAGCTTACCCTTGCCCTGGGCTCACTGAGAAAACTCCAAGAGGAGTAATCTCCTTAAAAAAAACCAAGCCCAGAGGTAGTCAGCTCTTAAATGGGGGTCTAGGAGAGGTGGAGCAAGGCTCCACCCCCTTCCAGTAACGCAGGTGAATGGCCTCCACCTGGGAGTCAGCTCCCAGGCCTGTCTCATTGTTTGCCTGAGGTGGTCAATCAGAGGTTCAGGCTGTGATTCAGCAGTTCCCATACACTTAGCAACTCAGGGATGTGTTGTAACAAGAACTTCAATAAAATAAATACGGAGCGTTTCCAGGCTGTGGGGCTGAATGAGCACAATCTTCCCTCGGCTGTAACTGCATCACTCTCACCCACAGCTCCCTCTGCTGAATTGAAATCTTATGGTAATTCAAGTTATAAACAACAAAGTCAAACTTGAACAAGGGATGTTCAGTGCAGACTCTATTATGTGTGTAACTGTATATGGCCTTTATGCGTGCAGGGTTTTAGGGAGCTACAGCCATGCCCTCTCTCACTCCCAGTAGTACCAACCCATGGAGCACGTGGTGCTGGTGGTCAAGGAGTCCAGCAGTCTCTGCATTCAGACTGGGTCTACCTCCAGGCCATGGCATGAGTATAAATTAGCCATTAAGCTAATGATGTGCCATAATTTTCCACATTCTGATGGTTTGCCTTATTGTCAGCTTCCTCTTTTTTGTCAGTCCTCTAATCTTTCCTTTATTTTGTATTAGTAGTTTTCTTGTCTCTCTTCAGATGCTTTTGTCTATCCTTCATTAGAGCAACCATGAAGGAATAACTAGAATTTTTCCAGTAGTGCCACTAAAGTTACCTAAGGTTGTGAAGGAGTTATATCACTTAATTTTACAGGACATTTTGCTGTGTCCTGCTTTTTACATTAGCTAATGTCACATGGATCTTTGTTTTTTTAATTATTATTGTTGTTTTGGAAACATCTAATATGAGCAAAGTTCCTGTGAGACTCTTAAATAAAAGATTTCATTAAAAACCTTTGTCTGGCTATTTATTATTCTGTTGATCCCCAGAAATATACGATGTCATGTGCAGGAATCAGACTTTCAGCTCTGCCGAGTTTTTCCTAATTAAATGCTAAGTGTGTCTTTTATTAGGAAAACCATGAGAAATGCAGCAAGGGGAGGGAGGGAAGTGTCCATCTTGTTCTTTCTCTGCGGAGCACTCCGATCTCTGGATCTCAGAGAGATGTTTTCAATCCCACTTCAGCCAAGGAGAGAAAACTGGGATGGGCAAAGAGTCAAAGCCAGGGGCATAATGTGGCCAGGAGCTCAGCTGAGGACTTTTAGGCAAAACTCTGAAGTTTTAGATGCTCACTTTAGCTTCTCCTCCCCCAGCAGCCCCACACATCTGACATTTCTGTCAAAAGATACCCTAAGCCACCCCTCCTCCCCCTCTCCTTTCTCATCCCTCTGCCCTTTTTTATTTTCCCCTTCTTTCCCCTTATATGTGAATAGTGAGAAAATGACTGGAAACAATGTGCCAGTTTGCAGCACTTTACACTGAGGCCCTTTTCTCTTCGCCCCTGACTCGCGGATGACTGAGAGTTGTTTTATTGTACAAAGATTCTCAGATAAAAGAACTTTTATTTTACCCAATAACACAAGAATGGGCAATGGGCAAACAGTCAGTGCCTTGTTCCCAGCTGCCACTCAGACCGCGGCGGGGGAATCGCTAATGGGGTTTCTGTGCCGCTTGGGCTCTGTCTCTCTGCCTTGTTTGGCTTGCGCCTCCACCGGCTGCCTGTGAGCAGGATGAAATGCTCCTGAGATAAGCTGCTTCGCTGCCTTTCGTAACTTCACCTTACTTTTTCAGGCAAAAATATTCTGAATTTCTATTATCAAGTTTTTGAATGCAGACATGCAATAGGAGAAGGCCGTGGATGCATTAGCACAACCTGCGGTTTGTCCCTTTGCACCTTGCAAAACTGGAATATAAGAGGGAGAAAAAAGAGCTGCAAGCCCATGCTAAAAAAAAAAGAAAAGAAAGAAATCATTTGCACTGATACTTTAGCTGTTGATTTGTAGTTGATATCTAAATGTCAGCCATTTACAGCTTAATCATGGCTTTATTAACCCGTCTTTTTCCTAGCTGAAAGGAGGCTGAGTAGATGGAAGGAATAATAAAGACTGGAGGATGGGGAATCTGAAATGTGAAGAGTGAATTAGACTTGTTTAGAAAAGAAAAGACTAGACAAGAAAAGACAAGCTGGGAAAGAAGGGTGTGAAAAAAAACCTAACGGAAAACATCATGCCATTGGCTGTCCAAGTGTTTCATATTCTCAGCAGCAAAGTATGAAGCATAGTTGTTGGAGACATTGAGAATTTGGGAAAAAAAACTCTCCTACTTAATTTCATCCACAATTCTCAAAGCTCATCTGTCATTTAAAAGCCTTCCAACTTGTTATGTATAAAGTCTCTGATTATGGGCAAAGTTTTCAAATTCTGATAAAATTAGGTGCTTAAACGGAATGAGATATGAATCATCTCATTTTCTTCAAAAATTCTGCACTTTGGAGTCTGTTTTGATTCCTTTTTCAGAGCTCCATTAGATTCATAATAATAACACCAGAGTCCAGAGTTTTCATGATAGAGTAATACATGCGTTTCCAAGAAGTTCCTGCCTTATCCAACATAAACAAAAACACTTAAAGGTGTGTGACGCTTTTGTACTACAAAAATTTTACTTATTTGTGAACACTTGCTAAGCTTCCTGACTACCCCTCAGGTTGAGGTATTCTTTTGCATTATTTATATATTTCAACAAAAAAGAGTATTCAATTATTTTGAGATAGAATGAAATAAATGATTTTGCTTGCTGAAGTTAAAGAATGTGCACCGTTCATCTCCACTTAGACACATTTGAAGTAATACCTGTAGAAGAGATATTATAGAAATTCCGGAACAATACCACTATCTTTTAGATTTCTCAGACTGTGGAGGGCTTCATAACTCATTATGCATTTTTGCCACCTATCTGAGCTTCCTCCTTTGACAGGAAGGAAACCTGAAGGATTTCTCTAGTGTTCACATACCTAAACATGAGCTCCTGTATCTCCTGAGCATCCTCTGGCTTTAAAACAAGCCATGTGGAGAGAGGAGAATTCCATGGCAATTTTGCCAAAAATTATAAATTTAAAATTATTTTAATTATTACATCTAACTAATAACTTTGACTTCCTTTGTATACTAAGGAAAACAAATTGACATTAATTTACTACAGAAAATTTCAAAGCGATATACAACTAGAAATCTTAAGACTTAGATCTGTCTGAATTTCTTTTCTAAGTCCTGGAAAAGCTGAGATGTTATTACTAAGAAAATCTAAGTACACTGGAGGCCGGGTGAGACTCTTTTTCCTTATAGATGCAAGATTGTTTAAATATCTTAATCCATTTCCGAAATATAAAGTAGGTCTTCTCCAGTTTCACTAAAGCCTCTCTCGAGCTGTGCTTCTGCAGGTTTATCTCCTTGAGTGCTATAGGTGCCAAGTATGAAACGTTGCATTTATCTTTCATCCCATTAATCTCTTCTCCCCACCTCACTATGTATAGGAAATACTTATTTTTGAATTTGGAAAGATATAGGCTGATATCCTTGAATGTAAACATAAGATTTTACTTCATAGACAACCTGTATCTAGCCTGTGTTTATTAAGCCTTGTTTTTATTGGAATTGCAAGAGACAGTATGAAATACATGCCGTGTTATTCATGTCTGAGATTTCTGAGGAGGGGTTCCTGATCTCAGTGTAAGTTCTCCACAGAATGTATTTGGTGACAGGATTAAAACAATTTCACCACTTCACCACAGTGTAGACGTTTCAGGAGGCTCAGTGGTAGGGATTGGACTTTAGGTCAAAATATACACAGCTCCATTTCCAACATTTCTGCATTCTTGAATCCTGAATAATAAGTTTGGTTGAACCCATACCCAGCTGTTCTAGAGAAAGAGGAGTCTCATTTTTGCAAATGCTGTTGATGTATAGTCAACTTTGTGTGTCTTGGAGTGGGAAAAAGACAGCATTTGGGTTCCAGGTGAAGGGGGAGATTTGCCTGGAGCAACCCAAGAGCACAGTTAGGTAGAAAACTGGCACCTTGACCAAAGGCACAATCAGCCAGTTCAGGCACAGATGATTTGGTTTCTGCACATCGGCAAATATTTGATCCTAGCCTGAATGAAAAAACAAGGAGAGAGGAAAGAGCTCTGTTTGCACAGAGATGCTAACGCCTGTAGAAACCCCAGATTCAAATTAAATTGTGATTCAATTTGCCTGTAAATTTATCCAGGTAAATACTGTTCATTGGCTTCATCTCTCTTTCCTTTCCTTATCACACTTGTGATCATCTCCACAGTGAGTGAGGTCTTAGTTAACTGTTGCTGACGTTGTAACTCAGAGAAGCAATTCAGGCTGCAAAAGCAACATTTCAATTATACGAATAATCAAATTCAAAATGTTATTTGAATAATTTGAGTTCTTAAATTAAGCAAGCACTTTTTTGCAAGTGGTCTATAAATTACATTTTCCACTACATTGGCAGTATACGGGTAATTAATATCTCAACTTTTCCTTCTTAATGTTGATTTAAGAAAAATAAAATAAGCTTAGAACATAAATGAGCTTTGCTTTCATAACTCAAATATTACTGTCCCTGCTCAGCTAGCTGTGTAGCTCTGTTACCCTTCTCATTCTCAGTGCTGGACAGATGTGTCAGTATACAGTCTTCGTGTTTAACTTAATATAGGAAATCTAAAACTAAGGGAGGTACAAATAAATTGTAATTTTTTTTCTTCCATTGATTTCAGAGAAAATAGACCTTCATCTTCAAAATGATGCAATTTGATTTAATCCTTCTGAGCCAGGCATTTTAGCTCATTTCCCTAATATCAAAGGAAAGCGCATCTGATAGCTTTCCTGATAAGTCAAATGTACCAAAGTTAAAGTGTTAAAACAATAAAAAATTGCAGTGCCTTAAGCGCAAAGAACGTATTAAACAAATACACAAAACAAAACCCATCATCTAAGTTCACAGAACAATTTCGTGCAAATTTTCGTTCTTTTTCTATGGATAAACCGAAGGACAGTAATTCAAATGAGTAGCATGGGAGGAACTGTTAGTATTTCTCAGATGAGAAGAAATTATTAAGTGGACCACTGGATAATAGAAGGAGGGATCTCTAGTGATTTTAGGTTTCCAGGTAAATAAATACACACATGCATAATCTAATCAGTTAAACCCTACTATATATACACTATACTGATAGGTATATTTTTCAGAAATTTGTTTGCTCAGTGTGAAGATTCAACAATTGCTGTTTTTTTTCCCTTTGTAGGGTTAAATTTAACAATATTCCACCAGAGTGACAATAAGATGTATAAAAGACAGCGAGAGAGACAAAGAGGGGGAAGAAAGAGACACTTCATGTTTCAAAAGTGAATGTAGAACTGGTAGAAATATGAAGAGAAAATGAAACTATTTCAGAAGAATCAATATTTTTCATTTTTATTTAACCAATTGCTTTTCTTCCAAAATATATATCAAGAAGGTACTTGAAATGGCTTTGAAAACAGGTATGTTTCCTCTAAACTGTGAGGCATGCATCTCATGGGAAGGTAACAATTACCATTCTTTATTTGTGTATTTAATTTATCCATTCCTTCATCTTTCAGTAAAGTGAACATCCCCACGTTGCTAACAAGAACTGGTAAAAAAATTACTCAAAACGTACCAAATTCTACTTTTTGTTTCCTTCTTCTCAGCCCAGAGCTGCAAGCTGAGACAGCAAAGCAGCGTGGGATTAGTGGAATATCAGAGAAGTGATGAAAGTCATGATCTTGGTTGTTTAAATACAGCGCTTGGGAGATGAAGAAACGATGAAAAATAGCAGGAGCCTACAGAACTGAAAAGAGGTCCACAATACAAAAGAACCCCATCACGAAAATCTCGATACTTATTCAGCAATGTAGAGTGGCCCGAGTAGATGTTTAAAGCAAGACTTTCAATACAGACTGCGCACTTTTACAGAATGTAGCTTATTGAGGTGGGTTCCATTCTGATATTTGAATCCATGCCTTTTTGCCTTGCTCCATCCCACCACCATACTGGAGGTGAGAACTGCAGAGACCTCAGGCACAGTCAAACTTTGACTTCTTGTGCAGTTCCCTTCAAGGCCAGAGAGTGAAACACTCCATGTTTCCTGTTGACAGTTATCATTCCTGTCCCACGGAATATTCAAGAGTATTTAAATCAGATTATTTCCTACCTGCTTCATCAGTGTAAAGAGATATTAGAAATGAACTCTTTTCCGTATTTGAAGAGATGAATACACGATCAGTAATGACAACTCCATCTTTTCCTACTGGTCAGAAATGGTAGTCGATTAATTATTCAACAGGCTCTGGTGTTGCTGCCAAACCCATGCTTTCTTCTCAGAGAATAACAGGTGAGCTTGTTAAAGCAGCTTTCTTTGGACTGTCACTTGAGCTTTGATAGAGGGTTTATTTACATGCTGGCACTTTAATTTTATCTTATTATTTTATTTTCTTGCTGCTATCATTAAAAATGTAAAACTTTCTCCACACACTTGTGCCAGAAAGGAAACTATATTGATATTACCTTTGCAACGCCATGCCACAGTGCAGAAATTATTTGCATGGTTTAATGTCTTTGCAGATTTTTAGAATTAATCTGTATCTCTCTCCTGGTACCGTATGTTGCTGTTTTCCACTTGTATGGAAATGCAGGTAATCACATGCCCTCCGTGACATGGGCAAATGCTTTACAAAAAAGCATCTTTGACGGTTATCTTTTATATTTTAACACAACCAAAGAGTTAGTCTCTTAACCACTAGGCCTTGTACTACTCTGGGATTGGACAAAGGTAAAAGTCTTATGATAGTAGTATCCATTTATGAGTTTGCATTATCATTTCATAAGGCAAAACAGAAGGTGATATAAGCCCACTGCCATTCCTTAGTTTTTGACGGAACATATTCATCAAAAAAGCATGCAGTCCCCTGAGTTTGCAGCCATATGCTACAGGAAAATGTCACCAGTTAAAGATGTATTCATTTGCTGTTTTGAAAACTCTGTTTGATATTCATGCATTCCAAGTGTTTTGACCTAGATTTCTGTAGAGGCATTAGATCCAGTACTGAACAGGAAGCTAGACAGCTGTTGCTTGTGTAGTCAAAGGAAGAATTTAAAGTAAGGGGGAAAAAAAGAATAAAAAAAATGAAAACATTTATTAATGCATGCCAACATTTTGCACAGCCAATATGTTTAATACCAGATTAACTAATATAAGCATATGGAGATGCATTTGTTGCAAAGCTTTAAAGAAAAGAACAAAGAAAAAAGTTGGATGTATCTAAAGTTCACACAGAACAGAATTTGCACTTTCTCCTACAAATGAAAGCCTAGTGAAATGGCAACATACTTTAATTACAAGCTACTTGGTAATGTCACAACATTTAGGTTTTGGGGCTATATTGTAGTACAAACCTCTCAGCGTATGTCTTCCTAATCTAGAAACCCACAGGTAATAAAAATCCTTACTGAGTTCTACAGTCTTTGCAGTCTGTTTCACCCTGAAGTCTTATAAATGATTTGTTTGTTGTAATTGTAGATTCTTTCCTAGTAAATCCAGGTACAAAATGGATGTAATGTAAATATTCTCATCTAATTATGAAATATTAGCAGTCTATTTACCGCTGTGGCAAGCATGCTGCATTTTGTTATTAATGGGTTTACACAGATATAGTTCACCTGATGTCCGTAAGTCTTTTGGTAGTTGAATTGCAACTGTAAATAACATAGGAAATAAACATTATGTTGGTTTGGTTATGAAGATGCTCATCCAATACAGCTTCAGCCAGCCGAAAGCTAGATATCAAAGCTGCTTGTCCCAGTTGGTTTTCCACAGCTCTTAGTACTACCTACCAGAAAGTGTCCTCCTTGGGCTGGACTGTGCATTCCTTTGGAAGAACTCGACTCTTTCCTTTCACTATCAGGAGGGGTTATAAAACCAGATCAGGCACCAAAATATAGAACAGCTACAGAGGATTCTCCTCAACAGCTATACGTTTTAGCAACCCCTTCTTTTTAGTACTAGTGGGATAACGCTTCTGTTCCAGCAGTAATCCGTTAGCAATTTCAACATTTTCTGATATTAGATTTTACACAGAGTCAATTCAAAAATAGAAGAAAAAGTGCAAACATTTCCCCTCCCCCAAAATGGTTTTCGGTTTTACAGTGAAGAATATGAATACGAAGATGGATTTCCTCCCCTCCCCCCCCCAATAGTTCCTTTCCTAAGTGTTTATCAAATAGTTTATGCAAACATATTTCAGCTTATGGTTTATTTATGGATAGTTCAATTTCAGCCTCCAAAAAGGTGTGGAATTGGTTACCCAAGCCACGTGCTGGTTATTTATTTATTTACTTATTTATTTATGACTGGCTGAATGAAACTTTTTAAACAAGGGAAAAATGAATGAAGAATAGCAAAGAAATGATGCCGCAGTTTAGAATGAATAAATCAACAGGTCTAAATGTCATGAAACTGACTTCTGCAATATCCTCATGAATAGTCAGGGTTTTCAGGAAGGCCTGTTGACAAAAGACTTGCACATTCGGTGATCTGCTCTGAACATATAAAAACCACACACACTTATGAATGTATGCATACAGTCTTGAACGATGTCCCATGTAAGTGTCCAGCTCTTCTGTTCACGTGCTGAGTATTTTCTGATCATACAACTACGTAGAGATGTACATAAATAGCTATGTATGCTTCCTGAATCACACTGTTTGCACTTGAGATAGAAGAACTTCAAATGTAATGTCAACTCTCAGAAATCTAATGAGGTTTATCTTTCTGAACCAATCTCCTATGGATCTGGGCATCTGCCACTAGACATGAGGCTCTGCAGCTGAGACACATTTGCACTCCCACAGAGTTTGGGGTCAGAGGACAGTTAGGAGGACAAGGCTCTTTGGGACTGTATGTCCTCAAATACAATCCCACAAGAGTGGCAGAAACGTCACACTACAAATCCAGGAAATGGAGAAACACTTAATGAAGAGAGTTAAGAGGGAACATGGAAAGATTATGACAGTGAGGGGAGGGATTAAGTGGTGATGAGAACATAAGCAATAGATGGTTGGCGTTGTGGGAGTTCACAACCAGAAAGAACACATAAGGTCATAAACATTTTCTTCCTGTTTGATTTATGAAAAACAGCTAAAAGCGTCTTCCTAGTTGCTAGATTTTTTTTTTTTTTTTGACTCTCAAGTAAATGTATCAGGATGAAACACTGGACTTTTTGTCAACTTTGTAACATCTCTGTATAAAACCCTTATTTCCGCAGAAGTATTGCACATAATTCTTCTCAGTAGTGAAGACTGTCAGTGCTGAAGTTTGAAATGTTTAATACTTCCCTTTCCCAAAATGATCAACATCATCAGTTATCTTTCTAAACTTAACTGATCCACTCTGCTTCATTAAGTGCAGGAAAGCAAAGTTTGGTACGTATGGCATCTGGTTAGCTTTGACATCCCCTCAAGTGTCAATGATTTCATTTTTGTCTGGATTATCTGGGCATAGGACCAGGAAGAAGCTTAAGCTCTGTTGCCTGGGAATAAAATGCTTCAATCCCTCCAACCTTCATTTTCTAGTCAGAAGACACTTTGCATCCTAAACTGACATATTTTCCATTTTTACAGTCTACATTTACAAGTTTCTTCCATATGGCTAAAGTTAAAATTCACAGAGGCTATAGATAGCCAGGCCACTCTTCTTATTAATCTGAAACGTGCCAGCTAAATTAGAAAACTCTAACTTTGTAGAACAAAATATGAGCTAATAATTGTTTAGTTCTTCACTAATAGCATACCTGAATCAAAGCATCTTGTTTTCCAGTTTGAACCACTTAGGAATTAGCAATAGCATACTGTACTATCGCCAGTTTGAACAGATGGATTTAGAACCAGAGAGTCAAATATATCCCTTTTTGGAATTTTGTCTGCCTAATTTACTTGTGTTACTGTTACAGAGACACCAAGATAGCTGATGATGCTGCTCTGTGCTGTATTTACTCGACTGCATTGCCACACAGAAATGTGATTCATAGACTCCCAGGAATTGCAGATGGAAGAGCCATATTAGATCATTCAATCCATCTCCCTGCTGATGCAGAATTGCTTGCTACAGCTACAGTACATTTTCTAGTGTTTTGTCTGGTGTAGTTGTATAAGTCCTCTGACATGGGACTACCACTACTTCCCTTGGGACACTACTCCACTGTTCATCTTTCAAAATTGGCACTGTCAGAGATAGGGTAGAACATGAGCCAGACCACTGACCTGTGTGCAGTTGGGAATTCCTCTCTTCCTATGAGCTAGGTGACTCTGCATGAAGATGCTGTGCCATCAATATTACATGGTGCTTGTGGACATGTTACAGATTATACAGATTACTGAAATGGGACATTTTTTCCTCTCATTTGTGAGATACATTTTGCTTTTTCAAACCTGCCAACTTCTCCCTCTGGTACATCTGCTAGTCCTTAACATGGTCTATGTGAAGACTTGACACTAAAAAGGCATCCAGATTATCTCATCTCCTTGATGGATTCTTGCACTTCTTGTGAGAATGAGGAAGCTCAACTCGACATATCTTCAGAGATTTGACCCACAATCAGTCATAGTCTTTTCAATCTTACTAATGACGCTGACTTCTTGGAGGATTTTGGTTACTTGTTTATCGCTAGAGTAGCCCTGATTTTATTTCACAAGAACAGGACAAAGTAGTTTCCCATTTTCTGGTTGTTAACAACAACAACAACAACAACAACAAGGTGGCCAGTAATGTCAGTCAACACCAAACATTTTCCAAAACCATCAGCAAACCAAGAAATGAAAATATATATCTATTTGTTTGGCTAAATTGAAACATTATACTTCAAAATATGAGTACATTGCAAACATTTAAATAATCAGAGGAAATATTTATATATGGAATTGCAGTAGGTGTCTTTTGAACAGACTAGTTTGTTTATCTGACCTCTTTTCATATTAAAAAAAAAGTCAAAGTTCCAAAGTTCAGACAGAAAATTCCAGTTATCTCTACATACCCAGGCTTATTATTCTGTAGGTCTTCTAAATGGGACTGTATGGCCATCCATCCTACCTTCCTGACGATCTGCTTTTTTTTTTTTTTTTTTTTTTAAACCATGACTCTTATTGAAGAAGGCTGACCAGTATCAAAAGATTTCTCTGGAATCAATCAGAATTCTGTCTGCAGAAGAACAGAAAACAAAACAAACGCAAGTTTTCACTTCAGGAACCACCAGGACATGGAAACTGGAAAATGAAACCTGAAAAAGTGAAGATCAATTTACATTTATACAATAAAAAAGTACATGCATATTTTTGGTCACCTATGTGTTTTTTCTTAGGTACTGAGCCAAAACTGGACACATCAACTACCAAACAAAAATGCTGTTACGGCAGTAACGCTAGCCCTTCTGGAGGCAATAACTAGAGTCAGTCACAGAGTAAATCCTTATCTGATGAGCTTTCCAGCCCAATTTTTTTAGACACGAGAAGTTCAGATGGTTCAGATAAGGTTTGGCAGCTGAACTGATATTTGTCCCAAGCAAACCTCCAGAGGTTCACTAGTCACTAGCAATAAATGAAAGTCTTTATAATGTGATGGCTATTTTGTAGCCAACATGAAATAAATTGGTGGTGCCAGCTTGGGTCCTAGGAGACATCTGTCTAGATCCAAATACCATCACCAGGTTGCTAGACTTCTCTGCAAGAGGGTGGGTATCTGAAGACTTTAATGAAACTTCATTCAAAGTGGGATGGCTTCCCCCTTTGTCTTGGAGTAGAGTACAGCAACAAGGCAGATTGATAAAATGGGAAAGCTGTTACAACGAAGGTGTGGTGACAGAAGGACCAGCACAATAGAAAGGTAGTATAATGGAAGGAAAGAAGATTGCTCACCTGTATCAGGAGGTTTACAAGGAAATGATTCACCAAGGAGGTATCTCCAGAAAGAGATCCTTCCTCAGTGGCAGTCAGCCCTTCAATGAAGTCTAAGAGAGGTGCAGCAAGGCTCCACTCCTTCTGGTCATACAGCTGAATTGCCTTCACCTGTGCTCCCAGGGCTGGCTGGGTCCTTTTCCCAGTGCTCAATCAGTGGTTCAGGCCGTGACTCAGCAGTTCTCATACAAGTGGTAACCTGACTGTTTTCAAGGGCTGTAGATCTAGCACATTTGTGCAATGGAGTCTCATTCAAGAGACATCATAGAAAAAACAAGCATTTTAGGATGCAGTATGCACTGTGAGTTCCACATCCACCCCGTCTCTTTCCCATTAGCTTCCTTGTCTGCTATGCCAGGTGTTCTAATTAGCCATATGTATAAATATTTGTCTAACTTTTTTTTTAATCATTCTGGTACTGTATATATAGGAAGAAGTGGAGCCAATCTGTGCATGAAAATCTATGTTTGAAGATATCCTTTTGGCTGCTGGTAAATAAGGCCTTCTTTAACAGCCCCTGCTGCAGTTGGCTGCTGTCTCAGAGCCACTTTTCCAACTACTAGAAAGCAAACTAGGAAAAAAAAAATATGGATGAGATATTGACCTTCCACACATCATACATTTTATCAATAAGTATTAATGACAAAGACACTAAGGAATGTAATCTCCCATCAATTAATCAATACAAATCCCGTTAACACTCAATAAGGGGACAAGAAAGCCTTCAAGAGCTTCACACTTGGACTTTGTATAGGACTCCCTCTAAAGGCCTTGGAAGTCTTTTCTTTCCCCTTAGAGCCACGAATATATTGTGTTTTTAATGAAATGAAGAATCAAGGAGTCTCAGTAGCTGAAGATCCTTTACAGATTCCACGTCCACTTCATGGAAAAATTGAATGCTTATTTGAAGGGTGTCAATTCTTCTAGAATCTGAAACTGAGAATTTCATAGCATCGGTCATTCTGAAAGAATATTGACAGCACTGGTAAAAACAAGGGAAAGTTAAAGTATGTTTCAAGCTTTCTTGAAATTACAGGATAGCAGCTTTTAGTTAGCTGCCTTTCTCCTTCCTCATGTCTCTGCTCTCTCCCTTCAGTTTCAGGAGTGATACCATACACCCAACCTTGACCCCTTTCTTTGTAGATCCACAATCATTTGCAGTAGTGATTTACCTCAGTCCCTACACTGTGCAATTTTTGCTTCCTCTGAAACTAAAAAATGAAGGTAAACTTCATAGGAACTTAGAAGTAGGTTCAGAACACATATTTAGCTCAGTGAAGATTTAGCAAAGGATAAGTTAGTTAAAGAGAGCACTAATGTTACTCAGAATAATTGCTTCAGGTTAACCATTAGAGCTTTGGGCAACTTTATCAAGTTCTTGAAATGTTTTTGAATGCAATAGCATGGTGGAAATAAGAGAAAAAATTGCATACACATATCTAAGTTTTCCAACCAAACAATCCTAATTTAAGATGATGGAGCAAAAGAAAATCAGTTTCTGAGTTGTGTGTTTTACTTTGGGGGGGGCTGTTTTTCTTTTTTGAAGCATCTTGTGGGGAAATGTGCAAAGCCTCTGAAAGTAATTTGTACTGAGTATTAATTTGGGGTGAGGGCTTAAAGCCTTTTTGCCTTTCTGGAAGTCTTTGCATAAATCCATAGGAAATTTAGGGCCCAAAATATCAGTGAATCGAATAAAATCGTTTTCCTTATGTTTCCTATTTCCCTCTCTCTCTCCACTTTCCTGTATTCATGTTTCTTTGAATATTTGAGGAAGAAAAAAAAAAAAAAAGCAAAAAAACCTGTCTACAATTCCTCATTCTCTGTTTTTGCAATTAGATGTGCAGTCTATATTAACAGTATCATGGGAAGACAGTTGGGCTGTCTGCCTCCTTCCTGGTTGCCTATGAATTGCTTCAGCTTGCAAAGAAAACATTGTGGGACTTTGTTCAGAGAAGTAAGAAGCTAAATATTTATCTTCCCTCTTATAATTTATGCAGCATGGGAGTAATATAGAAAGAACCAAGACTGAAAGGTCAAGTGAGCTTCCAAACAATGTTGTACAATGATATATCATTGCACTTATACTATGGCCTGTTTTCTAGAAAATGAAGCACCAATGCCAACTGTTCACCTAACAAAATAATCTTAACAGCGCCTGATTTTTTTATGCATTTATAAGTTTCATTTATATCTCCTATAAAGAAAATTTCTGCTGGAAATTTCTAAGCACGAAAAGAGCATTTGTGGGTTAACATCATCTTGTTCGCAGGTACCTGCTACATCTGAGTTTTGTCTTACATCAAAATTTGAGGGAGAAAGGATGCAGAAATGTTCCCCATCTCTTTTAGATTGTGCCACAGGTAGAGTCCTGGACCCTAGATTGCTGCAGACCAGCTTCTGTTTGCACTGAAGCTGAAAAAGACCTGCCCATTATAGTACATGCTGTGTCAGAACAGCACATCAGCGGAGATCTCCTCAGAAGATACTTTAAGTGCTCTGCTAAAGCTGAATGACCCAGGCTACTAGCAGATGTGGTGGCTTCTCCACCTCTTTAAGTCTTCAGATCAAGAATGGATGCCTTTCTGAAAGATATTGTTTAGCTGAGCATGATTTATTAGTCTCACTACAGTGGGAAATGGGCAAAATACTAAGACTGGAATTACAGAGCAGCTTAGCATAGGTGACCTGATGACCCCTTTTGGCTTTAAAATTCTAAGAGCTTAGTCAAAGATCTACAAAGTGAATACAGCTTTTTTATAGGCATGATGTAAACAAGTTTATGTGAATGTGTGTGTGAACCAGGATCGCTGAGGTGCTGCTAGGTCAGATCTGCAGCAGTTTGGAGTTGTTCTTCACAAATATAACAGCCATAAAAGAATAATTAAAAACAAAATCATAGGTAGGAGCTAAATAAAGCAACGGCATTGTTTTCCCTTAAAACGTCATCTCCTTTAGAAGAAAAAGAAGAGTGGAAAATCATAGGTGTCTGGCCAAAAAAAGGGAGGGGACGCAAGCATCAAAATCTTCTGGTCTGCAGATAAGAGGGGAATGAAAGACTTCCTGAACACAGGGAACAGAGGCCTCGAGGGGCAGGGGGGCTGCGGCCGGCTGGGAAACGAGCAGCGCTGTATATAGAAACCCTCACATACAAACAGCTCCCGCGTGGCACCGCGGCCGGGCAGCGTGTTAGGTGGGGGGGCCAGCACGGTGACCCCTCTGCAGCCCGTCTGGCCTGGTGAATTGAACGAGGCCGGCAAAACATCAAAAACACCCTCAGCCCTCAGATGAATGAGCTGTTTGTTTTTATTCCTGATGGCTTGATAAGAGGTCACAGGATGTGTTCAATTTCTTTTTTTTTTTTTTTGCTCTCTCTCTTTCTTTTTACTTTTTTTTTTTCGTATATCATGAAACAATAGGTTAAGAGAGAAAAGCCCCAGCCCAGTCCCAATAGATCTCTCGTCCCCTGTGCTGCTTCATTTCCTGCCTTTTTGAAGCAGACATCCCCCTTTTGTTTTCCCCTGGCCCAGCCAGCGCGTGTCGGTGCGACGGCCACCAAACAAATGGGTTTTGGCCACCATCACCTCCTCGCCCCCGCCTGCCCGCCTGCCGCCGCTCACAGCTTCCTGAGGCCTGGAGGAAGAGATGGAGGGAAGCAACGGGAAATCCCTGCAGCTGCCAGATTGCAATTCTGCAGCCGGCGGGACGCGGCCCGGGCGTTCGGGCACGAGGCGAGAGAGCCTTCCTGTCGGCCCGGCCGCTGCTGGAAGTTTGTGGCATGCCGGCTCCCACACGCATGCCGGGGGAAATGCTGGGAAGCCAAGATAAGGCCTCCCATTGCCACTGCTGCGGTGAAAGTGGGAAACAAAGCCAAGGCAGCCAGCAGCAATCCCTACCTGGAAAGGGGACACGTGGTGTCTCCCGCCTCTGTTTGCGGGAAGGACAGGGGTTGGGCCTTTTGTAGTCCATCTGTCTTTCCTAAAATCATGGTGCAAATGCTTTTGTTCAAGTCTGTCATAAATGTATGAGACGTGTATGAAATCCACAGGTTTTCTACTGCTGTGACCTCTACAACTCCCTGAGAGGAAGTTGTAGGAAGGTGGAACTGGTGTGTGGGTGAGAATCAGCCTCTTCTCTCAAGTAAGAGAGACAGGACAAGAAGTACTGGCATTAAGTTGCACCAGGGGACGTTCAAGTTGGATATCAGGAAAAATTTCTTCTCTGAAGGAGCAGCAATGCAGTGGCACAGCAGCCCAGGGAGGTGGTGGAGTCACCATCCCTAGAGCTGTTCTAGAACCATGGGGATGTGGCACTGAGGGACATGGATAGTAGGCATGGTGGGGATGAGCTAATGGTTGGACTAGAGGACCTCAGTTGTCTCTTCCAACCTTAATGATTCTGTGATCATATAATTCTATAAGCACCAGGGCTCCTCCAAGGGCAGCCAGGCTCCCACAGAACAGCAGGCCTTCTCAGAGGGAATAGCAGCCACAAACATGGTTGTAATTCAAAAAGCAGCTGCTGACTTCTTTATAAGTCTGTACCCACACTGTCTGTGCTCAACAGTTGAGTAACATATTTCCCCCCCAGCTAGATTGTGAGTGTTTGCAGACTTGTAAATCTGGCTTAATGTCCAGTTTAGGCTTAAAATTATCAACATTAAAAAAAAAAAAAAGCCATTTAAACTGGTCATTATGGTGCTCAATTTTCATCCTTGAATCTGGTGACTTCTCCTTAATCCCTTCATAAAGACATTTTTTTCATTTGTACAGAGACTGTGGTGCCCATCCACAGGGCAATGCAGGAGTTAAGAATATATTCATATAGGCAAATTTGAACACTAAAATAAAATCATCTTCCTGAGGTCATTGTCTCTGTACACCAAAGTGAAGGAAGAAGTGCAAGAATGAGCCACTGATTAAGATACCCCATGCTGGGCAGGCATCTTTAGATTTTACCTGCTCAGCAGGGGAGACCTGAATCCACATTTGGTGATTAGGCCATATTCATATCTCAGTTCAACAAGTCTCTATACATTATCCTGATGAGCAGAGGATATAAAATCTACACATGCCTCCATATTCCCCTAAAGTGTAAAAAAAGGATCCACGAGTACTCTGGATTTCTAAATACATGGGTGTCCACGGCCCATTTGCCCCGACTGTATTATGGGTATCTCACAACTCACCCACTCTGCCCACTTTCATATTTTCTGTGAGTCATACAGCAAGCTGAGCCGCATCAAATTAATACATGTTCCTTGGCACAGGCAAACAAACTGATAATGCGGTGCCTGAAGAAGGGAGTTTCTTTCTAATACCTGAAAAACTCTGCGTATAGATACATACACAAATACATATGCATTTTTCTATAAATTCTATATACACTGATATACGCTTATGAATTTTATGTTTGGCGACTTTCAGTACATGAAAAGTTGCAACTATGTAACTATGTTGTACATACGGCATTTGAAGATCTCTTAAATTCTGATTAGCATTCTTGATGGGTTCTTTCAGCATGGTTTACTCGGGAAGCAAGGCTTATGCAATCACAGTCTGTGTATGTGTGTACACGTCTGTCACCATTAGGAATCAGATAATTTACACAGGAGAGAAGCGTTATGAATGTCCCTAGACCAGGAAAAGCTTCCTGGAGAAATAGCTTCTTTCAGTATTTTCACCTTATTAGACAACAATGAATCCAACCACAAGGGACCTATCCATTAAAAATCTTCATTAGGCTTTGCTCTGTCCAATTGTGGAGCTACTTGGTTAAAGAATTCTAAAGAATTATCACAGAGTGTAAACTATAAAGGTTGTAACCAGAGAAGGAAAATGCTTCTCTTAATTCATATTTATCTGCTACATTTTTCTCTGTAATATGTATATGTATAAATTCTGCCTATCTACCTAAAGTGCTTTATTTTTGTTTACAAAATTCTCCCCTTAACTATATGCAAGTAAGTTTGCAGCTCTAAGCAGAGCTCAGCTTTCAGGAGATTGCATTCCCACATGACCAGTACCATCCCACATGACACATGAACTAATATTTCTACTTGGGGTTTAAAGCTTAGTCCTAAATGTCCCTTGATCTGCTGGCCATGCTCTTTTTAATGCACCCCCAAGATAGCACTGGCTTTCTTGGCCAAATGGGTACACTGCTGGCTCATGGCCAACCTGCAGATTATTAATGAAGATGTTCTCAACCCACTTCATTGTCCATTCATTTTTCTCACACTTCCTAAGCTTGCCTACAAAGATGTTATGGGAGCCTTGCTGAATTCAAGGTACACAGCATCCACTGCTCTCCATTCATCTACCCAGCTGGTCATGACATCACTCAGCCAGCCATGACGTCAATCTATCTCTCTGATTTGGAGAGCTACTTCAGTGCTCAGATAGGCATCATTTACCCTGGCACAGGGGTATCATCTCAGTGATACAGTGGGAGCACAGACCATTTACTGGAATTTTTGGGGGGAAGAATTATCCAGTGATATGGAGGAGCCAGAAAGGAAAGGGAATTATTGTTTGAATTGCTGATATTTCTAAAGGAAAAAATACCAGTTACCATGACAATAAAAATGTGAAATATTCGAACAGGTCGATATTTAACTCTTCTTGAAGAAAGCATTCTCCCTCTCTAATGTGTGGATTTAGTTGTTGAGATTCAGATTTTAATTTGTTTTAATTTCTTATGGATTCTGTATGTTTTCTTGGAGCATCCCTCACTATTCAATAGCCTGCAAATTGACCCCTGAACTAGCATCCATTTCTAAAAAAGAGTCCTTATGCCTTCTAGTCCTTCCTAGAAAATTACATAAGGTATTAAATACCTCCAGCCCATCTTTCCATCTGTGACTAGAGGGAAGAGAATAGGCCCGGAGAGATGGAGAATCCTCAGCTGGGAAAAGATGAGAGCGCTTGCTTCTGTAATATAAATATGTTGGCAAACAGAGATGCATTGGGAAGGGCAGACTCACAATCAGTTCTTTGTGTCTCTTTCTTTTCCAGTTCTCTAGAGAGAGCTGTTTTGGTTTTGACTTTTGTTTTGTTTTTAATCTCCTTGTGGCTCATTTCTGTGGCACTATATCCATCTTGACATCTTCATCATCACTCTTAAAGTTGCTGTGAGATAGGATAGCCCTTACTGGAAGCTTATTTCAGTGCATATATTAAAAAAAAAAAAAAGAAAAGAAAAAGAAAAAAAGTTAAAAAAAAAGAAAAAAAGTCAGAATATTCCATATACAAAATTTTGCATCCAGTACTGTCTTGAACCCTTAAGATATAAAGCCAGATTTTTTCCCCTCTTGCGGTATTCTACCAAAATGAAAGAATAGGATTGAGATTAAAAAAGAAAATCCCCTGAAACTTCTCCTACCAGGCTGGGATTGATCTCTGTTTACCTTGGGGGCTGCAGACTGGCAGGAGAACTTGCCATCTGACCACAGCTTCTGCCATATCTCACAGATTTCTTCATGCAGCTGAATCCTTATGCAGGGATGCATCCTGAAGGATTAGTGGGGTGTAAACCTCACAATGTACAAAACCCCTTTTTGTTCTGAACTAATGTTGTTGCTTGTGCCTGTGCTAGGTTGGAGATTTCCAAGGAGGAGCAGCCGAACAGCCTCTACTACCATCTTTGGTTGCTGTTCAAGCCATAGGGGATGTCAATGTTTCTGGCCTCAGGGCCATCTAGAAATGGGAACTTTAGGAATTCACAAAACTTAAAGACAGTAAAGTGGTTTGTGGAGAGAGAGGGGTCAGCAGAGGCACTTATAAGCCTTTCTGAGGTCTGGGTCCTGCTCAACATGGTGCAGGTAGAAAGGGGAAGGGTCAACATTTTCTCAGAACCTCTCGATTTACTGAAATAGGCTGAAGAGATTGAACGACTTCAAATTAAGTTAGCTTTAGCAACTCTTATTTTGCTGTGCTTGCTCAGGAAATGTCGGCAGTGGACACCCTTAACCTGTGCTACATTGTGAAGAGGCCAGATTCTGCTCTCTTCAGTGTTGCTGTATATCTTGACTACATTAAATGTGCTGGGTTCCTTGATTCAGATCCTCAGCAAATTATGCATGTATTTTCTTCAAAAACACTGGTTTAAAAAAAAAAAAAAAAAAAAGTTGAATTAATAAGTAATGACTTTAACGTCTCTGCTCTTTTTTTCCAGTCATGTAGAAGGCTGGTTCCCCCCCATTCATCCTGCTCAGAATACAAAAGTACCCAAGATATCCTGAGAGAATTGGTATCCTCATGGAAAAGGCTGATCTATGGCTTCACTGGGCTATAGGACAAGCCATAAAAGAAGAAATTTTATTAGGAAAATGACAGTTTACCATCAAAGATGTTTGAACCATACATTTAAATTCTTGAATTTGGGGCAAAACATTATTTGCACATCAGACTCAGCTCTCCTTATCTCCATAGCCTGAAGTATTCTTAGCGTTGCCAGCTGTACAGTGCATATCTCATTGCAGTACACAGTGCTCTGAAGTGTGCCAAGTAATAAGCTATAAAGAGAGAAGCAGGACTCAAGCAACACAAGGATGCAAAGCAATATTTTCCCCTGACACCCAAGGTCATGGCATAAAGAAATGTGGAACAAGGGAGCGTCAATTTTCATTGAAGATGCAGGGTACAGTGCTGCTGTACCAAACTAACAGAAATAAATTAATGTGAGGGCAAACTTAGAGTGTCCTCTTCAAATGTGTTTGTAAAAGTGTGTGAGCATGCATGAGGGGGGGGGGGGGGTGATGCTACATTGCTCTTTATATTTTCATGGCTAGCAGGAAGACATTGCAGACTTAAGAAGAAACACACTTTTTAAAGGATAATCTACTCAGGATATACTATAAATACTGGCACACAGTTTTACAAGGAGCCCTGGGTTAAAGAAATGAAAGAATAAGTGGAGTTTGCTGCCCAGCAAATCACTCATCAATACAGTCTTAGCTCATTACCAATTCCTAACCAAAACATACACTTAAGATGACTTTTCGGGATCAGCGCTGCTTACATTTGTGCTCCTATAAAGCTCCAATAACTATTTTTGTATTCTGCAATTCTCTTGCCTTCACATTGAGAGCCATACATGTATAACAACAAAATCTTGCTTGTCTGCACTGCTTTTCCAATGGTGTCACACACTGTAAATGAGCAATAGTCACAGAAAAAGAGTTGGATTTCTTATTACTCTAGGCCCAGTTTGCAGTCCTATGAAATCAATGGGAAATCCTCCACCGACTCACAGAGGGGTTGGATCAGTCCCTTAAACACTATCAAACCTGGAAGAAGGATTCCGAGCATTCACCACATGGCTCTGACTTACTTTAATTCTTTACCTACCATTTCTGAAATGCAGACTGTAAGGGAGCATTCCTTCATAGTAAGGAAAGCACATAGTGCTTAATTTTAATGGAAAACTCTTTTTTAAACACAGACAGATCCTGCTGTGTTTGACAAATATGTTCCAGAAAGAAGCTCAATCTAGATGTTATGTGTAACTTTATCTTATTCCCTTTTGAGCACTACTGTTCTTGCAAAGTGATCCCTCAACTGCCCAAAGTCATTACACTTTTTCCCTTTCACATTGTACCTCTGTAAATGTCAGGCATAACTACATTTTTATTTGCAGAGATACCACTGCTATGAATGAGTAAAAATTTCCTGCTCCCCCGCCTCCTTCTCTTTACCCTGTGCGCTTTCTGCTAATATGATTTGTTGAACAAATTGTTCCATTAATCTGGGGCTGTTTGACAGAGTGAGAAAATAAGTGCCAAAGTGAGAAGATTCACAAGAATCGGAAATCTCAGTCCCTCTTTCTCAAGGTAAATAGTTATTATATCAGGGTGTCAGACTGGTGAAATGGATGTACTTTCATTCTCAGTTTGTAAATGTCACTTTTCCTCAGCCCATCAGGGTGACAAATGAGGTGTGGGTTACAGTAAGAGTTCATTCCTTGACAAAGTTCTTGCTGGCTTATTTCAACAGGAAGGTAACCTCCCCTTTCTGCCCCCCAACCACAGGCAGGGGGAGGGGGAAGCATCTTTAGTCAAGAGAGAAACACAAAACAAGGCAACCTCACTTATAATGCCTAAATGGTAAACAGCAGTTTCCATTTCCTGTTAAAATCTGATAGAGGCCCCTTCAGAAAACAAGTTGTGGTGCACTTTGTTTGCTTTTCTCCTACTTTCTTGCTTGTTGTTTTTATCTAAGACCCATATGACATATTTCTACTGGTGCTTATGTCAATATTTATTGAATAAGTGGTCAAGAGAGGCCACTTTTTAAGCCCTGCACTATCTGGTTGTTAATTACCTCATTGCAATGTGTTAATGAAGAAGAACACCTTCTTCTTTTGACAGATAATTGATAAGAGATCAGGAGGCCTGATGCCTGACAAGGAACATGAAATGGCCTCTTTGATTGCCACACAGATCACCGCTCCTCTGCAGTAATGGGACTTGCAAGGAGCCCACATGGCTCGCAGGGAATATACATAGCCCCAGGGTGAAGGCTGTGGTAAGAAAAAGAGCAAAGGATTTGCAAGCAGTTTGAGCAGATGTTCTTTGATTTCCAAGTCTATGGGAACCCTACATTCTCTCTGACAGTGGCATTTACAGGAGCTCATGAATTGTCTTTGCTTAGTCTGAACCCTTGTCCACAAGACATAGACTTGCATCATGTTTATTATCAGCCTATCACACGCAAAAGAAAGATGCTACTCCCAAGATTTGCTATAGTAGTAATTCATAAAGATATTTGTTTGATGGATTTCATCCTTCTCCTTCTGCTTGTGGAAACTCCTAGTGACTGAAACAACCTGATGAGTAAATTCAGATTCTCATGTGGCATGTCTCATCAGATTGGCTTGTGAAGCAGCTCTGTGAATGACAATCGAAGAAAATTTTTATGATTCAAACTGATGAAAAGAAAAAAAAAAAAAAAGTAATTCTGTTAGAAATTCTGGAGAAAAAGCAAGAAGAAAGTGTGGAATGATCAGGGAAGGGATACGTTGTTTCATTTGTTTGCTTTTACTTCTGGAATAAAGCAAAATTATGCAGAAAGAGAAAAATTAGGGGAAATAAGGAAATGTACAGAGTAAAATTGAACCTGTAAGACAAGCCCCCAAAGGAAAGGCTTTCCTACTTGTTCTAGATCTGCAAGGACCTGAGTTTTGAATGAGAACTTTTGGTCCTTGTCTCTCCAGGGAGATTATAGGGTTTTCAGAGTTATTGGGAACTTGTGATCTCATGTTTGGAGTTTTCAGAACTTCAGGCAGGCCCTAGGAGCTTTCAGATAAGCTGGATGGGAAAAGAGAAAGAACACTTTGCAGAGCCCACCTATATTTTAATAGAAGCTCATGAGAAGCAACCTGTTTCACTGGAACATTTTGCTTTTGGTGAATCGGCATTTTCTGATCAAAATATGGTTAAATGAAAGATATTTGCCTTATCATTGTATGATTCAGCAAATATCATAAGAAAAGAGAAGGTTTGAGGCAATGGGGGACCTCCAGATCTGGATCTACTGCTTGAGCTGAAAAGGCTCTAAAATGAATAGCTATCACAGACTCCTACCTGTGCTCGAACACTCAGAGAGAGATATTAATTAAATGCATGTTACATGTTTCTTTTCCTGACTGGTAAAATGTCAGGCTTTGAATTAGCTTGACAATGACAATGCTCATGATTCAGAAATGGGAATTTGCTTTTCATTATTAAGAAAACGACTGTTCTCCAACACTCACTTAAAAAGCACGAACTATCTCTACAAACATGTCTGTCATTAAATTCCCATGCTGGAATGTTTGTGAGAAATTAACATTAAAAAGAAGACTACAGATAATCAAAACAAATCTATCTAATTTTCTTTCTCTGTGTGCATTTCCAGTGTATTTATCACTAAATTTTGTATGTATGTAAATTTTGTATGACATCACAGTAATTTCAAACAGATTGCAATCCCATAAACATGGGATTATGCTGTGCCTAACACAACAAAAGGGACAAAAAGGCCTTACTGAAAAAGAAATGGCAAAAGTAGTAGTGCAATGAACAGGAAAAAAAAAACATCACTACACCTATTGGTATTATCATTTTCTTTTGAAAAAGGACACACAAAAAAACTTCTGTTTTTCTCATTAAGCTTGCTCCTGCACGTAAATTGTTCTTTGAAGACCTATTTTCTCCTGTACTGACTAAAATAACCAAAACAGTTACAGTCAACAATATTCTGCCCACTTTGCCAGAGCCTTCATAATTTATGTCTAACCTGGATAGGAAAAGCCCTTATAAATTTCAACAAATGTCTCATTAATTAACACCCCATCTCCCTAAGCCACAGAGCAGCTGGTGAAAAGAATTGTGTAGGTTGATTCTGTAGATATAAACTAGGTCAACAAGAGGGATCCATACTCACTATTGCAGGCTGATATTTCTCTGGAGGTTATTAATAGTTTCCGGGGGTCTTTCAGCTTAGACTCAAAACTATTCAAAGTCAACAGTATAAAGCTGTTCAACCTATAGACTTCAGTTAAAGGAAAAAAAAAAAAAAGAAGCACATTTTTTTTCTGTGCAGTGCAACACAATGGGTCAAATCTTGAAATCCTTTCTTACGCTTCTATCCAAAACCATTCTATTGATTTAAGTGAACTTTCTGTTGTGACCTTTTTCTGGTTAGCACTTGATCATGCAAACTCCTTACTTTACTGATTATACTATGTATTCATGGAGGGTCTGAAGCCCTTAGTCAGGCAAACACTTTCTTCTTGCCTGCATGATAAATTATCTACAAAGCATTATTCTCTGTTCATTTCTAAATATTCCTCAGCCTGTTCAACATGCTAATTTTAGGGTAATTTATTTTTCTATAACTGTGCATAACTTTAATAAAATGAAATTAAAAATACAAGGCGGGACTGTAAGGAATTAATATTACAGGTCTAATGAATGCAAATACGGAATCCAAGGTGGAAAATTGAGTGAGAGAGAGAAAATGCCTTGGAAGCGTTTTCCTAACTATGTGCATATGAAAACCTTGACTGAAATAATTTGAGGAGGCAGGCAGGCAATTTCCACCCATTCTTGTAGTTTTAGTATATCCTATACCATGATCAGATGTAGAAAAAAAGAGAGAATGCCTGAGCAGTAGCTAGCAGTTAGTCATACAAAATTAAAGCAGGATCTGACAGCAGGAGGAGTGAGTCAGTGGACAGGCAGAACAGAGTAAGACTTTCCCTTGCTGGTAGACTCATTTCAAGAATTAAGAGTGCATTATGAGAATAAATGGGAGTGTGAGAGTGAGCGTTCATCAGCAAAGAGGAAGAGCAAGTAGGGGATGCAGTGGAATGTGAAAACTGAAAAACAGTCAGAACTAAGGCCATAAAGCTCCTTGGAGGAGATAATCCTGACTCCAGTGAAGTCAATGGGAGTTTTACCATCGACTTCATCAGGGTCAGGATTTCACCCAGGGAGTGTTAATGTGATGTGGAAAGAGACAGGACAACAGTGGAGATCCTCAGAGAGGGAGCATCATGGTCATAGCATATAACATTAGCATATTAATGGGTATGGCTGTTTTATTTTACAGCTCTGTATGAAGCATACAAACTATAGGAACTTCAAGAATACTAATATGTCCCTCATTATTAACTAATGTGCTGGTCAGAATCCTCAAAATAGAGATTTTTTTTCCCCTGTATTTTCCTCCGCCATATCTCAAATAGAAGGTTGAGTCAGATTAATTTCCATACTAAAAAAAAAAGTCAGAACAAAATCACCACGTCCAGTAAGCCTAATGTATTGATTGAATCCAAGTTGGCCACAAAATTTAATTGCAGGTCCATAATTATTTGAGGTTAGGAAAAGTTACATTATATTGTCTGAGTTAAGCTAAACAGATCGGAGCTTTTTATCTTGAAAGAGAACAACCTAGGAGGGGGAGGAGGAGGTCAGATACAGGTCTTTAACATTCTGGCTAGCCTGGAAATGGCAAACAGATAATGAGTGCTCACTGTCTCTAGTAATCTAAGACTTAAAAGTCATCAAATTAAACTAGCAAGGGGTATATTAAAAATGAACAAGACTTCTCTTTTTGCAGCACAAAGACAACTTGTAAAACTCCTTGCCACAAGACATAGGGGTGGTCAAATACTTTCAAAAACAATCTATGGGGAAATTCATGGAAGAAAAACACATTGAGAACCATTCAATGCATAGAGTTCTTCTCTTGTTCAGGAAGTTTCTGAGTCACTGAAGAACAGCAAAGTATTTTAGAAAAAAAATCCTTACGTTGTTCCCCAGATGTCTGCTATTTGCTGAATTCACAGGGACTACACTAGAGCAATATGGGCCTTAGATTCAATGCAGTGCAGCAATTCCCTAATCTAAGACAATAGATGATTCCTTTTTAGATAAAGCCTACATTTCGATTTTCCATTTTTATCAAAATTTCTTTGGGGAAAATCCTGCAATATATTCCTTCAACCTTTTATCCAGGATTCTGGAGTGAAAGCGTCTGCGGATAAAAGTTGTATTTGTCAGAATAATTTCACTAGGCAGCTCTGCAAGATTTGGCTGTGCCACTGCTCTCTAAAAGGAGACAAGAGTGCCAAGAAATCGACAGGTTTGTTGGCTGCGTTTTTGCCTTCTACTGGAAATTCACTTAGGAGCTAATCCAAAGCCAACTAAGTCAATGAAAAACTCCCATTAAGTTTAATGGGTTTGGGATCAGGACCTTAAATCATATATAGGCAGCTGAATCTGCCAGTTCTTTAAAGATGCATAAATTTACCTGCTATTCCCCAAAGTACAACTGCATCCCTCTAACACCTGTCTGACAGAACTATTGAATATAATAAGAAAATCTTACAGAATCACAAGTAAGCTGCGAACACCAGACCGCCACCAATCTCTTCCCATGCTGAGATAGTTAGTACCTGGGACTACTGAAAAACAATAATCAGGGATGGTGAAGAGATATGAAATGCAAGTATTCCATCTGTCTAAACTGAGCAACTCACACAACATTAGCCAACTGCTAAGTTGCTTCTTTTGTACAAACTGAGTCATCCTCATCACACATTCCACTGGGTTTTAAATGATTGACAGGGAAAAAAGCTAGGAGAAGCAGCTATTTCTTTACATTTAGCTGGTTTGTCAGAGCACTTGAAAACTTCTGGATTAAGGTGAAAATGCTTAAGGATTAAGTGGGGAGTGAAAGGAAAGGGGATGACAACATTTTAGTGCGGTGAATTTAGAAGTCAAACAGACATGCTCAGGAGAGCTAGCAAGACCTTTACCAATATGCTGCATCTAATCAACAATATCATTTAAAATTTTCCACTTTATGGAGGAGAAAAAGCAACGTTTGAAGATTTCTCTCCCTAGTGCTCTATCACATGAGGACCTTAATACACTCAGTGTGTGTTTTGCAAAGGAGAATTTTGCAAAAAGCAGAGTCACCCTTTGCACCCAGGCAAAAGATATTAAAAGATGTTCATCGATACAAAGAAGATTCTGAAATGACAGAAATAAATGTAAGCTCCAGAACTTCTGGAAGAGTTAACAGGAGCTCAATTGTACCATATAGGTGTGAATCAGAACAAGAGATGTATAGGAAAGCATTATCCAAAGGGTAGTATTGGTATTGATAATACTCGCATTTAAATGATTGCTGTGAATTGCTGAAGCGTTGCTAGTTACATGAGTAATAGACAAAAGGAAGATGTTTTTTTTGGAAGATTACAGGGAAAAATGTAGCAAGTTCTTCAAATACTTGAAGTTAGTTTAGAGACCTCATGGAGAAACAAGACAAGTAGGAGGAAGATTTCATACTATCACTCGTAGGAAGATGTTTCTTTTCCAAAACCACTAGAGCTGAAAAAACAGAAATGGTGCGTCACTACTTCTCAGCTCAGTTGTTTTCTTTGATGTTTGCTATTCAGAGCAAGTAGTTTATGCCCATTCTGGGACTGGAAACGTGTTTATATCCAAAGTAGCATCATCATTGTAACTGAATAATTTATATTAAAAAAAAAAACCCACAACCCTTGAACACTTCATAAAGAAGTATACAGCCTCTTTATGCATTTCCTTTCATAAAAGCGTAGCTACTCACTTCCTTAAATTCACTCCCTTGAAGATGTCTGCAGAAGTAATAAGTCTTCAGTGAAAATGCCAGTGCAGCAGGCCACAAACTCTGGGCAGCAATACAATATTATTGAGAAGGAATAAGTAAAGTTCATGAAATTAAAGCACATAAAATTTATCCTGAAGCATAGAGGAAAAAAAATGCAGATTGCCAGAGGTAATTACCACCTGTGCATAAAAAAAAAAAAAAAGAAAGAAAAAAAAGAAAAAAAAAAGAGAGAAATTTTCAGCTGTATCAGTAAAGATAAGGTCAGGTAACACCCAAATGTAATATCTACAGTTTGGGCATCTCCGTGATCCTCCTCTAGATTTTAAAAAGCTGCTCTCATTTCTTTTCAGTGCTCCATATGGCCTTGCATGGCTCTATCCCAGCTGCTTTACGTCTGATGCTAAGTTCAATTGTTCTCATGCACTGGAGGAGAGCAATATGTAATTTACTCTAATCTATGAATATGCAGTACTTTAAGTCAGATGAAACCTATCCTAACAATATCTTGGTGATGGTATCATCAGTTTGACATTTGTTTCCTACCAGACCTAAAAAGACCAAATTCTCTGGCTCTGTCTGACCTACACAAACCAATCTGTACCTTTCCAAGCCCTCTAAATGTACATTCTTATATCCCATTTGAAAATATGTTGATGCTATTATGTGTGGCATGGTTTTCATCAATATTTCTGTTCAGTCTGCATTTGGGGCCGTAGAAATTTTGACTAAGTATAAATAATGTCACTTGCTGATGTAGCTACCTAGCTACGCATCAGGTTCTCACACATTTCCCCTCATTAGTAGTAAAGATATTTTATTCTTTTACTTTTTAATCCTCACATTGCACCTGCACTTAATTTTACATGAAATATTGCACGTGTAATTAGGCATAGCTGCAATGAAACACTTGCATTCAAAATCCTCCTGCCCAAATTCACGCAGTAAGGCAGTTGCATATTTGATACCAAGGTTTTCTAACAGAGATGATACATGATAGCCCATTCGCCGCTGGTTTTGAGTCTCCACTGTCAAATGCCCTGCTACAGTTAGAAACTGCACAGTAGGAAATTAAAACATGTTGATAGATTGGAAAGTTATTAAGCTTCCTTACAGTGTTAAACAAGAATTTACAAGAAATCGCTCTCCAGATTTATCAGGGATATATTTACAGTACTTGAGTAAGTGTGAATATTACTCACTGGAGATATTTAGTCACATACTGTGTCTCTCTGAAGGAAGACCATATTGCATTAAATGTCTCCACCATGTTCAGTAATCTGAAAGATAAATCCTTGAGTGCTGATTAGTCATATATTGATATAGAACATCTATTATTTTGGGTCTATACGAAGATTTTCATCTCTGTAATATTAATTTCTTGGCTATCATCATAGTTTTTCTTAGCAACCATCTTTCATTATAATAACTCGGGCCACCCAATATTGTTAAATTTCCTCATGTTCAGTGCCAGAAATGACACTGCAGGTGGGGGAGGTAAATCTTACTTAAATTAAATAGCTTGGTGTGGGCTTAAAACAAGAGCAGACATTGCTAAGGTTCTGTGTGAAGTTTTTTCAGTGACACATTTTTTAGAATTAGGGAAAGAACTAAGCTCTCATTTCCACACCTGAAAGACAGAGGTCACAATATATCCTCCCAGTGACATGGTGAGATGGTGTCTTTATTCCAAATTATTACATAATATATCAGTTAGAACACGATCCAGTAGTTAACATTAAATTTAAAAAAAAAAAGAACAGAAAAGAGTATTTATCAGTTCAACTCTCCCTGAACTCACCTTTGGTATCAGTGACTCCTCTTTGGTATCCATGTATCTGACTCTCCTTGGTATCCACGAAAAAATGTATAGGTCCTCTGCATTGGGTGTGTATTCTCACAGACCTGGATTTGAAATGCATGCAGCTGTGGTGACCCCAATGAAATCTCAATTTAATAAAAGAACTGGTAAAAGGGAATTTGATTTCTTCGTAGTTAATGAGAAATATCAACTGGGTTTTACTTAATGCTCAAAGCCAAAATAACATGTTATAGCTGGAAGTGCTATAGGTAAGAGCAATGGTTAAGAACTGATTTTTGACAATCCATTGGTGTAGTCATAGATTTTTCTGTCTGTAAATCACAGTTGGGAATGGTATTCTCAAAACACTGTGGTTGAGTAAGAAAGAAAGTTACTTCTTTTTACAAAGCAATATTGCTCCTGTACATTGGAGAAATATCAGTTTCCCCCTTCTGTCTGCAGCTTATCAGAGAGAAATTGTCATGTTTTCAGTTTTTATTTTTTTCCTTTTTCCATTAAAAGACAAACAAACAACAAGCCATGAAATAGCTCTACCCAGTTACAACAAATTCCACTCAGGGACCCTAATTTACTTCTCCTCAGCTTAAAGGCAGTGTAAGTGTTTAAGGATAATGAAAATTTATTTTTTTCTGGAGAACAGACACAGGGAAAGCATCCACTTCCAGATGCCTCAGTACTGCCCTCCTAACATCTCTCAGCTATGAGGTAGGAGTCAGATCAAGGGATGACACTACCTCACTGCTCTGCCCTTTCAGTCCTTGTCTCTTAGGTGGCAGTGATCACTGTGAAGTAGGCAGCTCAATGTATTTTGTGATCAGCTGTGTTAGAGAAACACAGCAATTAATTTCTCCTATTGGGCCATCAGGGGCTTCAAGCAGTTCATGAGCACAGTGAAATAAATGGCAAGACTCCCATTTTCTTCCATGAACTTTCTAGGGCAGAAATCAGGTTTTAAGGGCACAAGAGATCACATTGTCAGAGATCACATTGTCTGACTTGCTATATAATCCTGGAAAGAGGACTGTCCTAGGATGGCCAGGTTGTGAATTGAGGCCGTGGTGCTTTTCTTTAGTATTTCCTGCAGATAGGCATTATTTTCTTTGAGCTGAAAGTTCCAAATCTGAAAGAAAGAGAGGGTAGGGGAGGCAGGGGGAGGAAAAAGAAAAGGAAGTAAAATAGGAAAAGGAAGAAAGAAAAGAAGAAGAAAAAGAGGAATAAAAGAAAAAAATGAAAAAGGGAAAAGGAAAAAGAAAATGAAAGGGGAAAAAAAAAGGAAAAAGAAAAAAGAAAAATTAAAAGAAAAAAAAGGGAAAAAAAGAAAAAGACTACTTCTGCATTAAATTCAGCTGGATATAAACTTGCCATAATTTCACAGACAAATCCTAGCCTTTCCTCTCCTTGCTCAACCAAACTCCTGCTCCATTTTAGATCACAAAATGTTATCACTGAGTTGAGCTGGCTTCACACTGGCGACCCTCGGAGCACTCAGGCCTGTATGAGACAAACCAGCTGTGCCAAATCCTGAACTGAAGCCTTTCCATGAGGTTCATCTGTTTTAGATCAAAGGGTTATAGGGCAACTCTCATTGCAAAGTACTGGGAAAAAAGAATCCTTAAACCTTTTGATTCCCGCAGTCCTTCAACCTCCAGATAAATTAAAATATTTAATCAAAATCTAATGGCAGTGATCTTGTTTGTACAAATGCTTTATTATCCTGTGCATTTTAACCACAATCTGCCTGGTTCCTAATGTGACCTAAAGAACCAGTCGGCATTTATTACAAATGCAAGGCAGTAAGCTTCTGGCTCAGCAATTAATCACTGACATGGAGGAATTTCTTCTCTCCAGGTGGGGAACCCATCCAAAAACTAAGAAAAATAATCGGGCTAATTAATTCTTATCTGCAAAGAGCAATTAGATAAATGACCTAAAAACAGGCCTGTCACCCCTAGTGAGGTGCTCAGCTTCTAAATAGAATAATATCTCTTTGCCAGGCCATCTCTGCAGTGAAATGGAGATCACAGAGAGGAGGGGGAAAAGACGGCATGTGGGGAGGGAATGGACTGATAGGGGAGTAGGTTAATTAGAGCTGAGACCAGGCACCGATATAAAAAAAATTAAACCAAAGCTCTGCACTTGGGTAGGTTTGATACAATCCCATCACCTTCACAGCTATGCCTTTGTGCATCCAGGGGTACTAAAGAGAGTGAAGTCGTGTCTCCAAGCTACTTTGGAAGACAAAAACCACTCACCAGGCTTACCCACCATTGCATTGCATTTCACCCTGGTGAGTGGCATCCCTGACACTGCAGTCTATTAACTTTGAACTGTGCAGCTCTAGAGTGGAGCAATGGTGCTGAAGTGAGATGCAGAGTACCATGTTTCAATTAGTTTGCTTTGCTGGTCTATTTTTTGGTTTCAGTCAGGGAATGTGCAGTGCATAGAGCTTCACGAACGAGCCAAATTAATCTCTGAGCAGCACAAGCAAAGAAGCAATAAAAGCATCCGCACATCAGACCTTTGGCCAACTACATACCATCAGCAAGATCCTGCTGTCCTCTCAGACAACTCATAGTCTGTCAAAAGCCAGAAATGAGGGAGAAAACCTCCTTCCTGTCCTTTAGGACAGTCTAATATACAAAATAACATTGATTTTGCAGCCCCTCTTGATTAAAGACCGTGAAGCATCCCCATTTGTGTATAAGAAGCCATGCTGGCATATGTCTTCCTTGGTCAGTGTGCAATAAGGTATCATTTCTCTGATCCTGCCCTTCCGCCTGCTTAGATCATGATACCATGCCATTTCTGATGGTAGGAGACAAAGGGAGACACTGAAGTAATTGATTCAAGCTTATCTAAGTATTTACAGAAATAAGCCTGAATGACTAGACATAAAATACTACAGCAGTCAGATTAAGACAATCCACTCCAGTTATAGTTAATCAGGGCTTTAGCCTCCAAGGAGCTGATTTGAGACTAATAAAGTGTTTTCCAGCTTCCAACCCCCATGTCAATCTCATTCCTCTTTCCTTGGAGCCATTAGCACAATACCAAATACAAATGTAAATAACAAGGCTGCAGGTAGCTCATAGATTTGCTCTGTTTCCAAGCTCCAAAGCCTCTTACAGTGGAAAAAAAAATGCTATCCCAAAAGCCACAGATGTTGGTAAGAGACCTTTATCTCTTTCTGAAAACTTGTGTGACCAAGTTTCCTATAATTTATACAAAGCAGATGCCTGCTTAAATGCTTTACTCAGAGCTGCCATGGTTCCTACGTTGAAGCAGTTAACAATAAATTATAAGGACTAATGGATTAGATCAAGATGCATGGAAACACAGTATTTATTCTTAAGAAAGACATTTCGCCTCCAAAAAAAAACCCTAAAACTTTGAGGGCTTGGAGAAAAGATACATATTCCAGATAAGTACTTTGCTGCTTATATTGGCCAAAATGCAGCAGCACTAAAGCGACAAGCTATGCTTAAACACAAAGGAAGAGACGCGCGAATCTGTGTCACTTTGGGTTTGCATTTCTTTTCCATGATGTTAACGTGCGATCCAAGAAAAACCAACCATCTACAGGTTGCCTGAGGATCCCTTTGTAAGATGGATGCTCGTGCTGAAGGCGGATGGCTCAAGCCCAGGCCTGAACTTGTACAGGATTGGGGATGTTTGGTGGAGAAAGTTTCTCTTTCTGCTTGCTGCAGAAGTAAGGTTCGTTGCTGAGCTTCTGTCCACTTTGTGAACCATACCAGAGTTCAAAGTGTAAGAATGAATAAGCTTGAGTTTGGGCCTTTTCTTGGATAAATCAAAATGAACCAGGCTCTAAGGATAGGCTGTTGAGGAATGCAGATCAGCAAACTGGCAGATTGCTCTGGTAAATTCTCTTATTTTTTTCCTTTTGGATAAGATAAAGTTCTCAAGAAATTTGTATTCTGATAAGAATGTTGTCCACGGATGATACTTGCTAGTAATTCTGGCCCATAAAAATGCTGAGAACATCCATGGAAATTCAAAAATGAACAGTAGAGTTTGTAGGCAGGTAAGCATTTGCAGATAGTGGATATTGCCAATGGGACATTCTTCAGCGTTCCCAAGAGAAGGACTGAATGATGCAGATCAACAGTACAATGCCAAAAGCAATTTCAGTAATGATGTAATTGAATTTAATAAAGAAAAAAAAAAAAAAGTAAAATAAAAGGGAGAAGCCTTTCCACCTGCACTTTTTCTGGCAAAGTTCTTCCCTTCTATTCCTGAGCCTCCTCTAACACTCACAAGAAGGGCCAAACTGAGGCTCATTTCTAACTTACCTAAAGCATGCTGTCTGCAAAACATTGGCAATATCCATGCCTGCAGTAGATGTTTAGGGCTGCTTGGAACAGAAAATAGTAGGAGCAGCTGGAATGTAACTTTAGTCTCTAATTCTCTGCAAACGTCTGCAAGGGTGCAGTTTCCTCCATGTGCTGTACAGTGTTTTGAAGCCAAGAGAAATAACTTTTTTTTTCTTGCAACCGAGTCACTTATGTTTAATTTATACAGAAATAGGTATGGTCTCCTTCAGCACCAGAGCGTTGGGGTGTTTTTAATGAATAACTTATAAGAAACAGTCACCTGCTAACAGGTCAGCCTCCCTTTTGTGTTTCATTCCAGTTTCATTAGTAAAGAAAAAAGGCCTTTGATTGGATTAATGGAAATAAAACCACAGGGACTAAATTATAAAGTATCCAGTGGTTATTTCTAGTAGCTCCTACTTGCAACCATGTTTTCTATCATCTCAGGCTCAAAGCTTTGGTGTATAAATACATCTGTCTTAGACTGGAACATGGAAAAGGTTTTGTTTTAGCAGAAATAGCATTTCATCTATTTCTCTGCAGTGATTCAGCTGGGCAGACTCTGCTTTTATGGGTTACACCCCTATGGGATTGCTGAGCTGCTGGGAATGCTCTCAGTAGAAACTTTGCTGTGGACAGTCTGAACCTGCTTTTTCTCCTCCTCGTATCCCTTCACCGCCACCACTGCTGTCCAGTTATTTTTATTTATGTATTTATTTAATGTCATTGAAATAGCATTATCTAGAGATGGCTACAGGCAGGACGCAGAGCCATATGCTCAGCCTAACTTATATAAACAGTGTCCTGGATGACAGCCTTTCCTAGCCCATCTGCAGCTGCCAGGGAATCCATTATTTTTCTTGTCCCTGGGGAGAAAAAGTTCTTGAGCATCATTACTCCTAGGCAAATGTAACTGACTCTACCATGCACCCTAATTTGCTTGCCATAATTATAGGTCGCTCACCCCCTTTTGCAATTTATAAACCCTTTTTATTTATTTTTTGTACTTATCAATAATGAATGGAGGCTAGTGAATCATGGGGCTGTAATATCTGAATATTATGAAAATGCTAATAACAAGGTATCATAGGCAGCAGCACCCAGGTCTTATCAGCTGGTCAGATGCTCTATTAAGCAGCCAGTGAGGAGTTCAAGCAAATTGGTTATGTTAATGTCCTGTAGTACTTAGGGAAGATGAGGAGTTAGCAATTAATTTTTTTTCTTCTTCTTCCCAGGCTGCAAACCGACAGGGCAAATTTATATTCCTCCTATTCTATGGGACCCCAGCTCAGAAGGGGGGCAAGGAGGAAATGCAAGCGTCTAGCAAGAGCTTTCCGAGATCTAATTGAATGATGCAACTGCAGAACTGGTAGGAGGCCAAGGGGGTGAGCAAGGAATAAATAAATAAATATATAAAGAAGTAAGCAAGCCCCACAACAATGGGAATGCCACACTCTTCCCCATTCATTCAGCTGACAGTGCTTTTGCAACTTAAACCTGTTTTATTAATTATGTTTGACATTTCCTTAATTAGTTTCATTTACATCCCATCAGCCCCTACCAGACGATTGCCCCATACATCATTTCACCAGAGGACTGAGATGCCTACAGAATTACAAAAACACCCTCCCCCCCAATCCTCAATAACACATCACTGTACACTTCATGGATTTTTGAGAATGAATCCTTGCACCTGCTATGTTTCTTAAAAAATACACAGCTTTTTTGTCATCTTTTTAAAAAGGATTATGACGCTTTCAAAGGCACACGATGCTGGACTAAATTTCTATTTTCATTCCATGCACACAGTTTGCTTTGTTTTACAGTTCCCATGTATCTTGACATTGACAAAGTATGGACTTTGCTGAAGAATCCCTTTATGTGGGCCCTGTCCTAGCTCCACTGAGCACTGCTACCCTGCCCCAGTGCCTTTCCAGATAGCTCTGCATGCTCACAATAGCTTGTTTTAATGTATAGGCACGTTCCTGTTGTCCCCATAGTTGTTATCCAGTTTTCCACATATTGATTAATTTCCACAGGAGACTTATGACAGATTTTTTTACAACTTTAGTGAACAGATAGTTTGGTTGTTTCATACCAGTACCTCAACTTGCTCTCTTGCATCTTTGACCTTCCTCTCCATCCAACCATTCCATGAGCTGAAATATGCAGATTTTAGGCTGCAAGTCATCCCTTAGCACCTGGATGACCAGGTGATTTGGATCTGGAAAATTCTCAACCACCATCATGTGGGTCTGCATGAAGGCCCTTGTGCCCCATTGAGGTAGCCAGCCCTATATCCCAATCTGGGAGCCAGCCAGTAAGAAGACAGACATGGTGCTGGCAGATGTCTGCTGTCCAGCCTGGCTTTTCTGTCCTGCACTCAGCATGACAAGACTGACTGTTCCTAACTGGGGTACAGTGACAACCTGTTTGTGCTAATCCCAGAACGTGCTACCAGGAGCTGTCATTTCAGAGTCATCACACTCTCTATTGATATCAATGAAGTTAATCATGCAGAAGGAAAAAGCTTGTACGAAAGCAGATAATTATTCCTCTGTTCTGTAATAATACATACAAGGGAAAGTGATTCTCATTGTCTTGGCAAACTATGACATTTCAGCACATTTTCTGCTTAGTATTGATGTTCAGGCTCCTTTCTCCTTTATTATTCCTAGGTCAGAGTTGGTGCACTGAGAAGTGCATACAAAGAAAGAGGTTTCTTTCTTGTTGACTGCTGTCCTTCAGATACAAAGCCCATACTTATTTTACAACATAAAAAAATGACACTGTGGGAACATACTGATAGAAAGTAACTTGATAGCCTGCATTTCTTTTGGAAGTTCTAACTAAAAAGATGGCTGATGAGTAGTTGTCTCAACCCAATCAACAACTGTTCTCAGGTTGGATGTTAGGAAAAACTTCTCAGAAAGATTGGTGGTACATTGGCACAGGCTGCCCAGGGAGGCGGTGAAGTCACTGTCCCTGGAGGTGCTCAAGAATCATGGAGATGTGGCACGTGGAGATGTGGTCTAGAGCTGTCACAGGCATGGGTTGATGGTTGGACTGGATGATCTTATTGGTCTTTCCAACCTTAATGATTCTGTGATTCTATGATTCCTGTAAGGGTAGTCCAAATCTCTACAACAGAGCACAGAGTAGGGATCTGCCAGCTCAAGCCTTCCCAATACAAGTACCAGATGGACTTGCAATCCCCAATAAAAGAAATATTCATGCAACATATGGAAATATATTAACTAGAAGAAAAACACTCAAAGAAATATTGATGTGCTTACTTTCTCAGTGGGACTTATTTGGTAGGGCAAAGCTGGCTTCACAATGTCTTTTAACTGCATTTCTCAGCCCTTTTGGCTCTGGGATCAGGTTGTGCAAAGCCAGGCAGATATTTCTGCGTGTGCAACAAGATCCAGATGTTACAGATGCTCCTGGTCCTCTGTCCTGCTCAACCCCCCTGTGGCTGAACCTAGCCCAGGTTATAAGCAACTGTCTCCTCAACTTAAGTTTGCTCAGAAATTTAAGCCTTTGTTTTAATAAGATTCTCCAAACATTTGATCCTTGAAGGAGAGGCAGAGGGAAGAAAATGGAGGAATGGGGCTCACAGTTCAACTTAGAGGTTATTACATCTGCGCTTTGGAAACTAGCAGACGTCAGGGCTGGAGTTCCACAGTTGGACTAGACATAGAGAAAAATCTTGCAATTTGTTCTGAAACCGGAGAGATTTCATCCTATTTTGGAATCCTTCCAGGTAAAAGCCATGCCTGGGACCCTATCCAGATTTTCTGCAAAGCAATGGCTGTTTCATTTCCAGATCATTTCAATCCTCAAGATCAAAGTAAGCCTGATTTTAAAAGCAGGAATTAAGTACTGGCAAAGAAGAAGGCAGTTTTAACAGCGCTGTAATCATGCACACGATTTGCAGAGTTTAGTCAAGAAGTTTGGGGGTGGGGGGCGGTTTTGTTTTGTTGTTTGCCTCTTGCTTCATTCCTTTCCTTGTTCTCTCTTATCTTTGATCCGAGCATTTCCCCAAGACACTGCGAGAACAAGGGTGTGAGACGAATACGAAACAGATTGCGAGGAAAAGGTTGATAAGAGGCATTCAGTAGTTGCTGGTGTTTTTCTTTTTCGAGAATGCGTCTCAGAAGCAGTTCAGAGGAAATCTGGAGATATGAAGACAGGGGATGAAATACATATCCCAGTGGGATCACAAACAGCCCTGGGTGTTGTTCTGCAGGCTCTTGCTTCACAGAGTGGTTCTTTTTGAGCTGGGTTGGCTGCTTTTTAATAATGTCCTCTTCGGTCATTGATGCTCTTTCATGGCACGTTAACCTCAAAGGGTTTAGATCATTTCCCAGCTTTCCTGTTTGGATTCCCCTACATGCACATGAACGCAACCCCCAAACCCTCCAGTTCAATTATGCACGTTTAAAAACCTCCACTAAAACAGTTCAGTAGATTTAGCAGATGCTGCCAGGGCTTCAGATATATCTGAAATAGCATCAAATGGTCAAATAAAAAAAAAAATCAAAATATTTTTCTGTCACATGCTGTCATACATTGTCAGGGAACCTTGTGCTGTAGCTGCAGTGAAGTTGAATCTGATTAAAAGATCAGCAAACAAGGCAGGTTGAGGGGAATTTGATCTCATCATTGCTATGCCTGGAAATACCTGTCATCTTCTAGGTTGTCCTGCAGTGTGACACTCTTTCTTATCCAGTTTGCCAATGGACATTCATGGTGACATTCTGTGGAAGCAAAACAGGGAAGAAACAAACAAACAAAAAAGACCTGATCCATTCCAATTTTATTTTCAAGTCCTGTATTATTATTCCTCTGAGATCAAGCCTAAACATAAATACTAATTATCAGAGCTACAGACAAATGAATAATTTGATGTAAAACAATCCTGCTTTATTCAAATGAGAGTGGAGGTGAAATTAGAGCTATGCAGGATATTATGGTAAAAAGCACACACACATCCACACAAAGAAAGAAAGCAAAATGTCTAATTTTAACGTAGTGTTGTTATCTGTGATTAATGATTTCCGTGGGTGTATAACTCTTATGCAAAAATGCCATGTAATCATGTACATATTTGATTAAATAGCTTAATTTGTGTTCATTTAAAAAAAAAAAAATAAAGCCAAATAAGCTAGATAATGAGTGGGCGTGTTGTAGGAAAAGCAGATGGGATTTGAGGCACTAGCTGTGTTCAAAGGAAGCCACCAATTTCACTTCAAGAATATTTGCGTATGAAAGCTGATATTTTCTAGAAACATTCGTGAGTAGAACACAGAGGGATTTATTTTTTTTTTATTTTTTTTATTTTTGCCAAATTCTGCTGTTTTTAATGAAGGCACATAGGAAAAAAAAAGTTCAGCTGAGACGGTTCAATTCCCACTCCTTGGGAAGAGCATCTTTATTTATTTATATTTCTGTGTTTACTGGGAATGTTTTCTCTCTCTGAGTCAATTATACCTAAAGAAACCTTTTGTTTACTTCTGAGCTTCTGACAACAACCTCCTCTTTCTTTGCCATCACCTGTGGCAGTAGATACATAGATTTCATCACACAATGAAAATATATATAAAAAAAACCACCTCTCCAGAATGGAAATAATGGGATTTTTTTTGTGGGTAATTCTGTGTAAATCACAGTGTCAAATGAATGGACAGAGCTTTAACGTGGCTAATAAACATGTCCCTCTGTTTTGTGCAAGGGGAATTTTTATGAAAATGATCAAATAAAGTAATAAAAGAGAAGGGGCTTCCCCTCTGGGTTTATGAGCTCTCTCGTTACACATCATGTATGACACACTGACTGGCAGAATATATGATGGACTGTCATACATTGCAGAATGACTTCAATTAGGATGATAAGATGACAAGTTCCCATAGTTCATATATGGGTTGGCTGTGTTGTATTTTTACAACAGGGTTCCTACTTTGACCTCTTTCTTTCTAATGTTTGATACAAAATTTAAGGGGCTGGTTGAGGTCAGAGGAGACAAAATGTGACTTATGTTGGGGGTGGAAGAGGAGGGCCATTTGTTTCTTTGTTTGTTCTCCTATCCATGGAAAAGATCCTATAATTCAGTGTCTGACTCACTATTAAAAATAATTAATGCCAACAGTTCAGCCCACACTCATAACTCCAGAGTAACAAACCAACAAGTGCTGCCTGCCACTCATGACCAACTGCTAAAATCACACAACCTATAAGCAAATAAGGAGGCATAACAGGCAACACAACACACAAACCAACATCCACAAGTGTCACCATTTATCGCTTTACAGTCCTACCCACAGGATCACAGAGTCAGAAATACCTTCATCTCCACAAGAAAGAAGCTGACATCAGGTCTATGAAGACACACAGGAGGAATCAGAACCACAGCATTATTTGCAGGTAGTCCCATGATGATCCAAAACCCCTGGTTCGATACAAGTGGGAAACTCTGCTTGAAGAAGGAGTGGCATCTGAGATAGATTTTCAGGTGGTGTTGTTGGCATTTGTAATCACAGGGTGGGCGGTGGGGGAGGAAGAAAAATGCAAAAGTTAGAGTTGGTTACAACTTCACCAATGGTTTTGAGATTCTGGGAAAATTCCCATATGAAAAAAGAATATATATATACATATCTATAAGGTCTTCCTCTGGGGCTGCGTTACAGTTCTTTAAATGAGTACATTCCAATGGTTATCAAGATCAAACATTGCTCTTGTAGGACATACATGTAACAGTAGTGGGTCAGGATCAATCTCAGAGCACTTCTTCTGTGGCAGCTATAAAACAGATACAATGAAGATGGAAACCTATTCATTGTCTGCAGGGCAAAGCATGCTCCATGATAGCACTGATCCCCGAGACCATCATCTCCCTGACCCCAAGGATATTCTGGTCAGCCAGCGTTGCCTCATCAACTCAAAATTTGACCCAGACATTTTACATTGTGGCATTATTTGAGACAGTCCACCAACCTGCAAAAGCAAAATGTTTTCCAGCGAAAGATCAAATATTTTCCAGGTGGTCTATTCTGCAGATTCAGCGTTATTGCAACAGATTTGCCTTCAAGTCAAAAAATTGCTTGTGTACAAGTCTCAAAAGCAAATCAGTAAGTGGAAAGAGCAGGATAATGGAGGCACTTATCACTGAACAAAGGCAGAGGTTTGGTTTGCATACACTCAGGTGGGAATGACTCTGACTTTGAAGAATGACACATGTCATGAAATAGCTGTGCAGAAGAATATACCTCAAACATGACGAAAAGAAAAAGCCTCTCTGGGTAGAAACTGAATAGCAAAACTCACCGCACTTCTCATAAGCCACAGATATCAGTAGTTACCGGGAAAAATTTTCTTGGCATCTACTTCTTGGGATAAATTGAGGTCTAAATCTAGACTAATGTGCCCTGAAGCTCCTTGTGGAGGAGAAAAAGAGAAGAATAAGGGTGAAAAATTCAGCTGAGTTTAATCTGAACAGTGTATCCATCACCAAAAATGATACAAATCAGCTATTACTGGATCATGCAAAAGCAACTCCACTACCTGTGATCCTTCCTTTGCTTTCTAAACCTCTTTTCAGCCCAGCCTAATGAATTGTCAGAACTGTCAGACAGCTCCAAGGAATGACAAATGTCTATGATTTGCTGCTGCTGCTGCTACTTTGCTGAAAACACCTGATGTATATAGTCTTGAAATCCTGTGTTTTGTGTTAGAGGCGAGGGTAAGCTGAAGGAATTGGTGTACGTGTGGAGTTATTTTCTTTCATTTTGTGTACATGTAGCCTAGTGAAAAGAATATGATAAAAGAAAGTTCAGATTGAATATTAAAGCACTCCCAAACCAAGAAATGACCAAAAGGAGGCAGAAGATAGAGCCCCAGCTGGTCCATTTTGAACATTTTACAATTCCATATTCAGCTACATTATTTCATATTATGTATAATAACTGTCTGTGACCCAGCATAAAACTTGCAATGATATATCCCCTATTCTTCTATGAGGTTTTCTTCATCAAAATAATAGATAGTAAAACACAAAGCATTCCAACTCCACAAAGAATTTTTTGACAGACAATAAGATCAATCAAATAATTAATTTGACAAATATCAGAGTCTGAGTTATACAGGCTCCAAACATTTATTAACTTGCAGCCAGATTCTGTGAACATTTGTCATTGACTTAAATGGGTCTAAGATTTCGCTTCTTGACGAGTGACAGGCCCTGATGGGTATTTAGTCATTTCTGCTATACCAGATTGGCACTGTACTTAATACATTTGCTAATTCTGTCATAGAACTTACTCTCTATAATGTTCCCCTGCACCTTGCCTGAAGAAACTCTTGTGAATTTGTCCTTTGAATAACACACAGAGAAGAAAATATACTTTGGGGAAACAGTGGGATCCTTTTGTCTAATTATTCACTTGTCCAGCACATTTAGAAAAGGTTTCTACTGACTGGAAAAGAGGTTTTGCTGCTTTGGAGCTAGTCAGAAGATATTTTCAAAAACAGATCCCACATAATCAGGACGGTTGTATGAAGTTAAGAGAAAGCTTCATTATGCAAGTACCTACTAGATGATAGCTGCAAGCACGGTTCTATCCTTGAAGGAAGGGCACACTTGAACTTGACCTGAGAAAGATTTGGAGGGTTTCAAATTCTAAGACTGCAAAAGAAGAAACGATGTCCCAGAAAACTGAACCAAGTGCATCAACAAACAAGGGAATAAGTGGATCATTCCTCCTACTATCACAAAGTGAGGTTACAGAGTGATCTACATGGGGAGTAATCTACTGAGGAAGCTGATCCAGATTCAAAGGGCTGCTAAAAGTTGGACTTTTAATGAAAACCATGAAGATATTTTGTCATTTTTTTCATTTCCACCTGAGGGAAAAATAAGTGTTGTTTGTAGATCAAAGCACACTCCCAGCCACTATTCTCCAAGTGTACGCAGTGATCACTCCCTGAGTGATGCTTCAAAGTTGAGAACCAAAGCTGAGCTAAGTCTCAGTGTTTTATCAGTTTCTTTAAGATTTTGGGCTCTCTGCAAGCCAAGAGCACCAGCCAAACATATTTCACAAGGAATCAGGCCTAGTCCAAACAGAAAATACTTGCCTAATCCTCACGAGTTTGATTACAGTGGTGCTTGGGAGGAGCAACAACAAAAAAATTGCAAATTAATTCATTTACATGAAAGACAGCAGAATGGAAGACCTCTGCGCTGTGTGTCTTGCAATAAAACACCATCAGAACACACTAGCACAACTGCTATATAGGTCTGGCATATTTGCAGGTGGTACTACGTAATCATCTCTCTCAGCATCACAACCAATGAACACTTTCCTCCTCAAACCACTTGTTTGAGTCTCCTTGTTTTACAGACAATGAACTGCCACACAGAGAAAATAGCTCAGGACCTCCAGGATATCAGTTTCCTTGCATCTACCAAAATCAAGAAAAATCAAGGCTTTAAATAAAGGTTAAATACAAAATAACCTGAAGAATTTGATCTAAAAGGCTTCACTTTCAGAGGTCAGCAGCAATAAACAAGGAAGTGGGAAAGAGTTCCCCTATACAGTAAGTGATTGCCTAAGTACTGGGATAATGCACCCTCTCTGTCATGAAAGGATGTATTCTCAGACCAAACAGCCTGCCTCGTTGAAGATACTGGGTTATCTTCACCCTCCATGTCATGGGAAAAGCACATTGATGGGACTAACTGTGGTCTTACAGGACATCATCTGCTCTGGTGGACAGCAAAGGGAGTACGGTGCCCACCCAGCAATGAGAGCTGAGTCCCTGCAATCAGACACAAGGGGCAGGGGGAAGCTCTGAGATACACTGCAGGACATGTGAATGCACTGCAAATGAAGATGTGTATATTCAGACAGGAGGAATAATGAGAAATAAATGTCAAAGAGATTATTGGGTTCCTCTGTTAGATTAACTCTGGTTTGACAATGGTTGGGTTTTGGGAACTCCTCTGTGATTTAGGAATAAGCATTCTTCTCTAAGTGGCCTAAAACTCATTGCTATATCATCACTTGCTGTTGTCAAATAAATAATCACGCGAAATCAGCTGCAGAGAAAAGTCTCCTGTAGAACCGAGTTCATGCATGACATATGATATATCTCTTCAAAGGGACAGATACATCTTTCTTACAGCCAGCATGCAGCTTCCTTCACTGCACCTTCCCTTCCATCCAAATCACCTCAAATAAATGTGAGTTCTGCTGTGTTCACAGTAATTCCTTCATTTTTAAACACATAATGGAAATGTATAACTAGTCCTCATAAAAATTTATATCTCAATTCGTCCCTTTAATTTATAACAGGCCCTCCAGGCAGTTATTATTCAAACATTAATAAAATGCCTATGGATCACCAAAAGCATCAATTTTCACATTCACCTCCCCTTCTATTTGTACATATATAAAGCCAGATTAGACTTAATGCCACTTCTGTGTCTAACAACAATTACGCCTTTAATAAGATAGGAACATATGATATATTATCTTAATCATGTTAGGAATTTGAGTTCTTTTTATGAAACAAAGTTGAATTTTTTATGCCCTTTGTGACAATTGTTACTTAACAGCCTATATGTTTGGATATTGCAGTTTATGCAAATGTTCATGTTCTATAAATTTTAGATTTATCTCCATTTATCATTCCGCATGTTCTAATACAGAGACATTATGGTTTAGCATGTGACTCTGCACACAGTCTAAAATATGATTAGGACACCTTTCATTTATTTATACCATGGAGAAAAGGATAGAGGGGGGAGAACAGCTTTTGCAAGGGCCAGATCCTCAGCCTCTACAACGCGGAGCTTTGCAGAGCTCTATCTCAATGCGCTGACATAAATCCATCTGATAATTTGGTCTTTCATTTGCTAACAGTTACATTTTAAAGGATTAAAGTTTATGAGCGAACCCAGACTTCATTCTGTGCTCTAAAAGCAGTTGCCAACTCACTGTATATCACACTGTAGAAACCCTTACTCACGAGAGTAATTATTGCTAATATGAGCTCTCCTGCAGAGAGACGAGGAGATCCTTTGCACACACAATAGTTTTGGTCTGAATTTCATTTAAGAAGAACAATAATCATTTACAATCATAAAAATACATAGGAAGGAATTCCCTGTGATTTCTCATTTTTCTGTTGGGAAATTTAAAGCCTCTTGAATTTGGAGAGTGGGAAATGTAGATCGTAGGTCATAGTTTGATTCCACGTAAATCACTACTGTTGTGTTGACATCCAAGAAAGCACATCAATGTACATAATCTGAGAAGCTGGCCCTTTGCATGGCCAACAAAAGAAAACAACAACTATAAAAATACACTCAAAGCATTGAGCTCCAAAGCAGGTTCAGTTTGGCTTTGGATCTCTCTCACACAAATTACCAGCGGTGTTTCAGATGGGTGCTAAACTAAGAAGAAATATTGGGAATGGGAATGTCCCCATGGTTTCTTTACAGAGGTAAACCAGCATACAGGCAAGAATTGAGTTCCACTGCCTTCATTATGGAAACTGCATCTGTAGCAACTTTGCAACCAGGCAGTATCTGCCCAGGAAAGCTGTCTCCTTCAGAAAGCTTGCAGCATTGATCTGAAAGATGTTATTATGGTGTCTCCCACCCATGTCCACAGGATGCTCTCACTCATTCAGGTGCTCTCTCTGTTTTCCATGCACTGTAGAAAATGCTGATGAAGATCCAGGGAGGGTCCAATACCAAAGTGAACCCCATTAAGACCGGAGCTGCCTTCCTGTGTGTTTCATTATTAATACTGAGCTCAATTACTCTGATTTCTTCTGTTGATGAATTAGCAGCACCAGAACCAAGTCCCTGGCTGATATCCATTTGTCTTTGCTTATAAGTGTTAATGTGATCCTGTTACTTTAAAATCAAACTCCTGCTTCAGTCACTTTACGTCTTTGCAACAATAACTGTCTTTTCACTAATTGGTTCTGTGTAAATGAAACAAGCTGAAAAACACTGTGGCACCAATAAATATTAATAAGTTATTGTTTGTTTTCTTTACCTTGCTTATGAATTCATACAAAGACAGTGCTAAGACATTAACTCCAGTCTATTAATTGCCACCTGATAATTGCCACCTGATACTTTTCTCCTGGATAATTAGGTACCCATTAGTTCTAATCAAGTAGTTACTTAATTATTGCAGTAATTAGTCTAATGGACTAGCAAATTGAAGCTTTATCACTTTTGGATACTTAATGTTCCTGACAGAGTACTTCACAAGTGTCAGGGTTCCTGATTCAGCAACCTGCCATCCACAAACCCCCTGTTCCCACCGCCACCCCATCCATGCTGATCCCCAGCCACTTCCCAAAGCCACTCATGTCTGAAGCCAGAGGCAATATACACTGGAGTCCTTCTTCCTTCTCGTTTCCCTTCCCACTCCATCTATGCCTCCCCTCCTGTGCTCTTACTGCTCATTCCACGCCAAAAGAACTTGGTTGGGAAATTAAATAACGTCTTGGCATGAAGATCACATGCATTAGGCTGTATGGCAGCACGATTCAAGGGAGGGAGCTAATGTTGGCAGGTGTGGGAAGAAAAAAGCAACTGTGAGGGGAGAAATAATAAAGTGCATTCATGAATACTCAGATACAGCCAGGCTTGGGGAGAAGTAGGGAGAGGAGCAAAACCAACTGGTGGTAAATGAAGGCATGGCTCCAAGGTCTGAAGCTGGTAATAGGTCTCTCTTTCATCTTTGAATCAGAGACGCAAATCTAACAGATTTTTACAGGAATAAAAATAAAATGGAAACTATTTTCTGCCCATGGACTCTGTAGCGCAGAGTGGTGGTAAAGTGATCACTAGCATTTCTCTGATCCATGTTTTTATGATTAACTTCATACTTAAACCTGAAGGGCTGTCAATCCTACATGTAATACTTCCACGACATTCATTTCAGAAAGGGCATGTAAAATGCCATCCTCACACCTCTGTCCATGTACCCGTCCATATGTTGTCTTTGTGGATTGTGCTTGCTTTTGGATCTCGGTTTGAGACAGGCATAGACATTTAGGAGCAGCACAGCATTAAATGTGGATTTCTGTCTCCCATTGATCATCTGATCCAGATTCTCTCAAGACTTTTCATGTCAGATTTGTATCAGAATTGATCATCAAGCCCCTTGGCAAGTGTCATCTGCCCCAGGCGCTGCAATGTGTATCGTATAAAAGCTCACTGTACTGGAAAGGGGAGAAAAGGGGGGGAAAACAGAATTGATCCTGCACAGAAATAAAGAGTTTAACTCCATTCAATAACACTTGACAACTTGCTAATGGTTAAACTACTTCACATATGTGGTAGGATTATGAATTCTGAAATAGATGTATTTATCTTTCTTGATCAGATATCTCATATTTCCATTACTGCTAGGTCTGTAGCACAGTCTAGGGTTTTGTACAGGGAAGGGCTTCAGACCGTGCCTTGACTGAGTCCTGATGGAGGGACAGGGTTTCCAACCAGCCTTGGCTGGCTTCTTAAGGATTGGAAGGAACAGTGAGAAGTAAAGGTTATTACTCCTCTGGGTTTTATAGAAGTATTTGAGTGGAAGGACCCTTAAAGGTCATTTAGTCAAATTTCCCCGCTCTGGACAGGGACGACTAGAGCTCAATCAGGTTGCTCAGAGCCCAGTCCAGCCTAGCCTTGAATATCTGCAAGGATGGGGCACAGAACAAGGCAAAGTTTTACGTTGGATCAGAGCTCTATCATGCTTCAAAACTGCTCTAATCTCAGTTATCACACAGAGTCCCCTAGTCAGCCATATAAGGCATATTCATAAACCAAAATATACCCCCATACCCCAGTATTCTCACAAACATCAGAATTTTATTTACCTAGAATTTTCCTCAGCATGTTCACATTACCAGAACTGAAAAACCAACAGTTTTCAGGGGAAACAAATAAATTCTCCCAATTCTTCTTACTGTATGAAAAATAGAGTCCCGTTCCAGTTACATTATACTCTTATCCAAAACACAACAGACTGTGACAAAGAGGTCACCAGCTCGTGAGTTTTCTGCCATAGCCCCACGTGCATCCATCACAATTGGCTGCATATGCTCATTTACTCTGAAGTTACTCTTTAGGTAACAGTCAATAAAACCTTATGCCACTATTGAAAAATCACACCACAGAACTGCTTAAACACCTGCGTGAGGCCACTGAGCAATAACAATCCCATGCACTCAAAGCAAAATTAGGTAAAGCATACTTGTCCCATTAAGAAAACACATTGCTTGAAATTACAGTGCCTCAGGATGCTCAGATTTTGCTCCATAGGATACAGCTACCATCCTACCAAACACAGGACCTGTATTGACATGAGTTCAAGTGGCTCAAACTGCTGTCTCTGTTGAAGGCTCCCGGCAGCAGAAATTTACCTACTGAGTGTCTCATCTGACTTCCCAGCATTGCTCTGACTTCTCTGTCCTGCTAAGAGTAAATTTGGTCCAAATCTGGACCAAAAAAGGGTGTGATGGCAGAAGGGCAGCAGGCTGGGGGGTCCACCCAGGGGTCTCCCTCATGCTGTGCCCCTGCTGGGGCTGAACAGAGACCATCTGTCTCCAGCGCTATCGATCCAACACAAGCACTAAATTCATTTTAAGGATGCTGAGAGAGCAAGAAAACTATATGTGACAGATGTTAGTCACGTTGCTTAATGTACTACTCGAAGGTGTTCAGATGCTCTGGTGATGAGGGTGCTAATAAAACCAATGCAGAATAGAATGAAACAGAGTAAGGGAGGATTTTTAGATTTATAAAGCTAAAAAGGGTTTTTAGCTTGAGGGGGGATTAAATGTCATACTGTCCACATCATCAATTTTCCCTCTGGATTTGACTTTGAATCACTTGTGCAGTTCTTCAGCAGTGACACGGCAACAGGCAAATTAGAAGACAAACTGAGAATACCTTTTATGTTGGAAATACCAGGAGAAACAGTCCAATGATTATTGAGAGAGGGAGATGCAGAACTCATTAAGGCAAGATGACTTGGAAAGATAATGAAGGTGTTGCATGCAAAGGAAAAGTAGGGGAAAAAAGAAGCATAAAGAAGCAAATTCCTTAGCACTCCTTCCTTAGTTCTCTCTATGCGCTTTCTAGCACTTCATTTCACAAGCTCAGTAGGCAATCAATTTTAGCTTGTATCAATTTGGCAGTTTAAGATCTCCATAATAGTTTGGACCACTCCTGTTCAATGGGTTGCACAGCTTTTGGGAAAGCCTGAGTGCTGTTCTGGGGAGGGGTATGAGGACAAAGGGAAGGAAGAATCGGGGAGGCAAGATGCTTCCAATTTGTCTGCCCAAATCTAAGGCCTTTTTATGGAGTGTGGCTTATTATTAGTAAGGTCTCAGTCTTCGTCACTTTGAGGAGTTTCTTGAGCACTGCTTTCATGCTTCACCATTTTCTTGCTTTTGTGCACATGGAACAGGAGGACACAGGAGACAAGAGAGACCAAAGATAATTGTTCAGCTTTACGGCGCTGAATAAAGAAGGGTTGCTTATCTCCACAGGAAAGTTGTAGCAAAGTACCTACAGGGCAACATACAGAGCACCCCATGAGCACTTCTGGTAAGCACTAAGTGCAAGACACCTTGCAGAAAGGCAATAGAAATTAGCCTTAAGAGAGATGCCCAGAAGTGGGGGGTACTGATTCACGGGCAGTCTGGTTCATGCTTCCATTCCCTGACTCAAAACAGCTGCAATGTGATGACGATAAGAGCTTGGTGCCCAATAAGTTCAGAAGAGCCCTAATGACCTCAGGGTTAAAACTGAGAAGAAAGGAAGGAAGATCAATCATTCTGAAGTCTGGACATAAGGATGGCTGAAGTCCTGGACTGAGGGATCTTTGCTTTTTGTGTAATTTTGGTTGTTTTTTTTTTTGCAGGTTCTTCTCAGCTGCCTGTCAGACTGGGCCATGATGAAACTCAACATCTTGCAGAGACATAAAATGGAAAATAGGCAACTCATCAGAAAAGTAGCAGCTGTTTTACACCATCACAAAACAAAATCATCATACACTAAAAACTAGATTTAGCAGTTTAAAAGAGCCGCTAACACAAAATTAGCTGGAGACAACAGCGTGATTTTGTAACTGACAGTGCTTCATTCAAACGCCCTAATTCATGTAAAAACAACTTAGCAAACATTAAACGCCTGATGCTTTTGGAGAGGAGAAGAGCATTCAGACTTTCAATGGCTGCTTAGGAAGAATGCATAGATTTATTACATATTTTTTTTTTCTTTTACAAATTTTAAATAAGCATCATATCAAAAGTACCACCTCTTAAATACCAGTCCTCCCGACAGAGGGAGAGACCATCCTTTATTGGTGAGCTATTGTATTTACTGGGGGCTGACACCTGTATAAAGGTTGTACTAAGCTTCTGTGATGAATGAGGTGAAATAAGAAGGCCGTGAGCACTTTGGATCATCAAATACTTCAATAACTGGATATGGCTTTCATACAACCATAAGTTCATACACATGGAGAGGATATAAAGAAGCAGCTGCCTTCTGAATGAGCTTTCTGTTGCCTTCTCATACGTGTACACAATCTGTTCTAAATGCCACACAATCTTTCCTTTGTCCCAGAGGTATTTCTCATTGAGGATGAAAATTTCCCTGTGCTATTGCCACGTCCTGCCCATAGCTAACACAGCTTCTGAAGGTTAGAAACTTGCCTGGCAAGAAATGTATCTAAGCCTATTGCTACCAGAGCGTATGTGGCTTGGCCAGAGATCTGTCATCTAGCAGCCATGAAGGGATGAATTTTGATTGTTTGAAACTAGATTTAAGTTGTCCATATGACTACCAAGAGAAGAACTGGGTTTATTTTTTCTTTACTCCCAAATCAATCTAACGATAGCATCTAGTACATTTTCCCTGCCTGTGGAACGGGCTCAACTCCATTGTCCTTAACAGTCTCTGTGGGTTTTGTAAAGTTAATAGCTTAGAAATAGCTTGGAAGATTAATAATAATACATACGTGTCAAGAAGGGAATATTACCACTGACAGTAATAGCAGTTATGCTTGTGTAGATGAAATCCACATGCTTTTCAAGAGAGGCAGGTCTCTGACAGCTCCTTTCTGACCTGAGTTACTGGGAGCACATGCATCATTCAATGAAACAGTGCTGTCCTAGCTGAGGTGCTCCCATGTCTCTGCAGTGGTAAACCCCTTTGCACTCCTTGTCTTGGGTGATTCTCCCATCAAGTCTCATCCAACTGCTGCCTGACAAAGCGGTCCTGGTCTGGATACAGAATGAGGGAGGGATAAATATTAAGCTGAGGCCTGGCTATTTGTTCTGTGCAGACAAGTTGTGGCCCTGAAGAAGTCTTTTACCTTCCAATAAATTGAAGGGGTGGGGGTGTAAAATGTTCCCCATCCTTCAAGGTTATTTTTATTTAGATCCCACTCTTCAAAAGACTATATATATGGATGCAAGAGTCAAGGTGCAATCCAAAGTCTGAGAAGTTATAGACTCCTTGAGACAGTCTCTGATGGATCTGAATTTTTCAGCTAAAGAACATCCATGCTCTTGACCCGAGACCTAGATTTCACATTTCAGGAATTAAATGAGCATCATTTTCTAAAAGACATTAGACCAAGGCTGGGCTACACAAAAGATAGCTTCAGAATTTAGATGAAGACTCTGACATGACAAGGAGACTTAAAACCTGACATATTTTTCTTCTGTTGGAAAGCCATACTTGGTTTGTTATACCACACTGTGTCTTGTTATGCGCAAGAGGCAAAGGAAAAGTGGAAGTTGTTTTGGACTGAGCATCTCAGAAGGCAGAAGGCTCAGTGACCTAGATGATCTGGCCTTGTCTTAAATTACTCTCTTCCCAATTTATCCTTAGACTGTGCCAAAAACCTGCCAAAGTATAATGGAAATGTTTGTGACCCCTGCCAAACAGTGAAGCCTCTCGCTCTGAGATATTTCAAATGTCTTGATTAGTCTGAAGGAGCTGGGCCTGAAAATAAGGGAGTGTGAAAGGAAAGGAAAAGTATTTCCTACCTGCAGCTGCAAAGCTGGGACTCATGTCCAAGCGTTTGTCTTGCTCCTTCCATACAGACAGACTGACTTTCTCAGGAGAGAGTTCAACCTGCTTAAAAAAAAAAAAAAAAAAAAAAAAAAAAAAAAAAAAAAGTTAAAAAGTTAAAATTAAAGTTAAAATTAAAATCAAAGAAAAATCATGATGGGGCAAGGAGACAAGAGCCTCCTCCCACAAAAGGGCTGTATTCAGCTACAAGACAGTGGACCCCTCACCTGCTGCAGCCCTGAGGGGATGAACAGAGGACCTTGCAGCAAGCAAGGAGCAGAGCCTATGAAGAGACTGACTGCTCTTGTTTCACATCAGATGGATGGCTCTAAATGACCTGGAAAGATGTTCCCAGAGCTCTGAGCCACAGCATTAAGAGCCAAGACACCACTAGCACTTCTGAAGTTGTTATTAGTGACTGAAGTAGCACTTGTCAACTGCGACTACAGTTTCAAGCAATAGTTTAACAGCATCAACTTGAAGTAAGGTTATATCTCTGTGTGCCTGGTGTGCTGCTAACACTTAAAGGAAATAATTGGTAGACTTGGAGCAAGGGCAGACGCCAGAGGTAGAACAGTAGTAGAGGTTGGATACTTAAAGCATAATGCAACAATTCTGCATGAAACAAGAGCCGAGAATCCATTGTATGCCCTGGCATAAAAGGCACAAGGAAGCTGTAACCCAGCCTGCAGAAAGTGCTCCGCTCTGCAGTCAGCAGTTGTGCTGCTCTGATGTATAAAGGCTCATCTACAGCTGCAGTCTGCAGCCTTGTCCCAATGAGAGGACAAAAACATGTTGCCCCGTGCAGTTCTTGGCTGGCTTTTTTGGAAAGCACGTGTAATGCAATCTCCAGCTGATTTCTGGCTTCAGGACAGCAAAGCCAAGAGAAAATATACGGGTATATGTGCTGTGGAATAGAAGACAGGAAATCGTCTGGAATGAAGCGCTCAGTCTCATTTTACCTGTAGCTTGGCTGTGGGATGCTAAAATAGAGGAATTAGCATGCAAATCCAGCAGTCCCTTGGCTGTCATCACCTTCCAATTAGCTGCATTTGATTTCGGTGGGCGCTGATGGATTGTGTCAGCAGGTGAGGCAGTATGAGGAGAGGTGCTCTGGCTGCCACAGGCAGTAGAGGGCTGTGTGTGTGCCTGCTTTTCCCCTGTGCTGCCTGCTGGAATGATGCTGGCTGCCAAAAGAGAAGCACCGGAGGAACTGATTCTGATTTGAGCATGGCCAGCAGGGTTTCAGCAGACCATGCTATAGCTGTACAATGTATGTGAATTAGGAGGATGTCTTCAAAGCGAAGAGTAGCTTGTGTTTGGTGAAACAATTTGACGAAGCAGAAGAACTGCCATGAAAAAAAGGCTGCCAGGGGAATGTAGCCAAGACAGATGTGACTTGGTCACACCAATAAGTTAGGGAAATTGCATTTACAGAGCAATTTTGAAACACAGGCATATGATCCAATTTGTCCAGAAAACGGGATGTTTCCATGAATAAAAGCAAGCAATCCCAATCCTCTGCAAGATTTTTAGTTTTGTGGAGGGCCAGAAAATTCAGCATCTTTTCTATTTGTTCATTATGAATAAAACTCTGAAAGAAATAGACACAGTTTTGTATAAAAGAAAGAAAGCTCAGAACAGATTTGTGAGTCATTGTCATAGCAATTATATTTGGGTTTGTACGCATAAACAGGATTGCCAAGAGAAAAGTATGGGAGCAGAAGAGGCAAAGGATTAGCATCTGCAAAGTCAACACAAAATTGGAGGGTGGGGATGGAGGTGAAGGGCTTCCTTCAGTCAACAAGAGCAGTATCAGTGAAGGACTGAGTCACAGATGTGCAGAATTCACAGAATAAGCAATGATGTCAAAAGTGGCTGATGGGTCAAGAGCTTGGGGCTGGCACTCTGCTCTTAGATTTTGCCCAAGAAGAAACAGGGGAAGGTTTTTTTGAGAGTTATTTCAGTGAGAGGTATGGTTGGGTACAGAGGACAAAGGAGGTGGAGAAAGAAAGCAGTGCAAGCCTAGAGAGGAAAGAGAGCTCCAGAGATGCATATTAGACAAGCAGAAAAACTTACAACTTGAAAAAATAAAGCACATTATTGCGAGAGCTGAAACAGAGAGAACACTGAAAGGATCAGGAGCATGAAAAAGAAATTGAGAGGGGAAACCGAAGATCAAGACTTGAAATTAGACTTCTAGGTTATAAGGGTATAAAAAGAGAAGAAAAATGCTTGACACTGAGATGGTGGAAGGAGGAAGAAGGGCAGAACGACTTGATTCAATTTTCACTTCAGAGGAGTCAGGAAGAGCATCCAGAGTTTATTTGTAGAAGCAGCCATATAGTGGCAGTGGGGTCTTCATATCTCATGTTGGATGATGGGGCACTGGGCAGCCTGCTATGGTTGGTGATAACCAGCCCATGGCGAGGGTTGGGGCTGGCTGGTCTTTAAGTTCCCTTCCAACCCAAGAATCTGTGATTCTAAACAGTCACTAAAGCTCTAGAGAATATGTAGATATAATAAACTATACAACCTTTACGCTGAAGTACAGTGGGTACTTTCAGAGTTTTATAGTATGTGTTTAAGTCACACCTTCACCTCAAGATCTTCTAAATTCTATGAGCTATTAGCAGCTGGAAATGAAAAATACAGAACAAACTTGCAGGAAAAATATTGCAATTCCTATACAAGCTTGTAAATACTGGTATTGTAGACTGCAGGTGGGTGCATGTGTTTTATAATTCCAGAAAGTGACAGGTAGGGGAGCTCTTATAAATTTATTATTATGCAGTAAAGCACACCAAATGTAAGAAAATATGCTTAGTTTAGTGTAGGAAAAAAGGAGAACAAAAAATTATTTTAGAACCTGTCCTCTTTTGTAGAAATTGGGCTGGAATTTAACAATATATGTCAAGTGAGGCAATTGTTTTGTTCTAAAGTAAAATTCCAGGAGTACCTTTTACATTTACACATGAATGGTGAGCCATCATCTTAAGCTGACCACGAATTTCTAATTTTCTCTCCACAAAATCTTTCTTTTCTTACTTCTGCAATGACCTGCACACACATACTAAGACTTCTAACGTAAACAGTACCTTCAACTTGTTCATCTTCCTCTAATTTATTACACACAGAGTGTGCTATAAATGAAGGCAAAAAGGGGAAAGTAGAGGAAAAAGTAAAAAAATGCATTTGGGAGGAAATGTTAGAAGCTGGGACCAGGGTTGGAGGAGGAGAGCACATTGTTAGGAGACAAAAATTGCTCATATGTGGAGAAGTGGAGCTGGAGTGGACCAGACAACTCACCAGGATGGGAGCAGAGAAAATTCCAGCTCCAGTCTGAGCTGTCAAAAGGACATCACATTTATTCTGAAAGCAAGGAACAGTGAGAAAAGAATTTAAGCTACTGTTAATAACGACATCCTGTTTATCTGTAACAATAGTAACGATGGGACTTTGAGCTCTGCGTCATCCCTTACTACTGCTTTTGATTACCTTAAAACAGAGAATGCCAAAGGAGCACCGCCACTGTCGGCACCTGCCCCAAATCAGGGCTGCAGATCTTTCCCGCATCTCGCTGAGATTGAGAGCTTCTGTCCTTGAAACGTTAAACTCATTATCTGGAAGGTGTGGACAGTCTCATGTCTCACAGTGTCCAGAAGAAATCTGACAGAAGTATGTCATAGGGTGCGGTGTGTGTGGGGGGGAACTCCTGAGAAATGTTGAGCGCGTGTGTATTTTTGGCAGAAGGTACTGGCCAGACTTGTCAGCTGATAGCATCCATAGAGCTGGAAGACTGAAAATGAACTGCATTGCAACAAACAGAGATTTCACCACTGAAACAGCACACTGACATTTATATTAGCTCTGTTTGACATGACCTGATGGGCTCAGCTGGGCTGAAGCCATGCCCATGCAGCATCCACCCGCTTCCCCCTTCCCCAGCCCTTTGCCATATGCCCTTCTCTCTGTCCTGGGAAGAAAGGAGATCCTACCCATCCCAATGCTGTTAGCTGCAGGAAAGGCAGCTCCTTGGCCAATGACACAAAGTCGAAAGTGGAAAGCTGAAGAAGTAAGAAATGCTGTCGTATGCATAGACAGTGCTCTTATGCTTCCCTGATTGTGGGGAGCCTGACAAGCTCAAGAAGAAACTTGGTGGGGTCAGGAGAGTTTCCCCTCCTCCAGGCTATGCTGTGCCTTGATACCAAACTGGGGCGACCTCAGTGAAGTTACCTGATTTACCTGGAGGTGGTAGGGAGAGAATCGTCTCCAATAAATTGTATCAATTTAATGGGGATCATATATGAGAGAAAGGGAAGTCCAAGCCCTCAGTCCCCGGGGCTACTTTGGGGGCTGACTGTCAAGGTGTGTTTTTTATTGTGTGTACCACTTGTCTGATGATAGGAACTAAATTGAGAAGAGGCTCATTTCTCACAGGCCACTGAGCAACCAGAATGTGCTAACTGTCATACGTAGGAAGCACTCAGGTGTCGGGATTGTCAAGAGAGAAAGTGCAGCGCTTTTTATTAACTGCAAGAGCAATCAGCTCTGTCTGGGTCTGCTCAGTCTTGTGGAAACACATAGTTCACACTGGGCAGTGCTCAGAGGCTTAACACAGGTATCAACACTGAGACTCCGGTAATAACTTCACATTAGAGCTGATGCATTATGGACTGTTGTATAGTCACAATTACAATGGTGGTACCTCACAGCCTGATCTCCAACTTAAAGGCATTTCTTAAGTCTGAACAGGTCCAATACTGCATGATTCAGTAGTGTATTTAAATGCTATTTTGTCTTGCATTGTTGATAGAAAGGGTGACAAGATCCTTGTTTGCTGTCTTAGTGCCCTGCATGGAGGATGGGTGTGCTGGACCAGGCTCAGAACTCAGCAAATATTCAAATGTAGTGCTTGAGTTAGCAGCCAGCATCTCTACCTGTGGCAGGAGGGTTGGAACTAGATGATCTTTGAGCTCCCTTCCAACCCAAGCTGGTCTACAATTCTTGGTTCCTACAACATGTCTACTGCAAGGCAATATCCTCATGGTGCATGGTAGAAAAACACTAAAAGGAAAGGCAGTGAGGAAGATGACATCAAAGCACTGGTAGCCACTTCCTCAGCTCCGCTCAGTCCTTCCCTAAGGGCTGTAAAAATGACTACAAATTTTTGGAGGGTTAAACTTGATTTAGAAATAAATTTGATGAGCCTAATTTGAATTAAATTTGGACTAAACTCAACCACAGTTGAAAAACAACCACCACCACATTTTTGAAAACTAGTTCTCATAGCAGCAACATTGGTTTTGCCGGCTCTGTAAAAGTTGAACATATCCAGATTTCATCTCCATTCCTGATACCATAACACCATTGGGCTGTGCAAGAGACGCTCTGGGGCTTTCTCTTTTCATTGAGGAGAGACCCAAACCCCACGACCTAAAGCCATCATCACAGATGGTTCCCTGCAGCACGTATAGGAAAAAGGCCAAATACCCCAGAATCACTACATGGCTTCCTTACCACCTGGAGGTTATCAGAAATGGCATCAAGGGCTCCATCTCTGTTAATAAGTCAGCACTTAGCTGGGAGCTGCTACACCTCAAAGAATCCCCTCCAGGAGCTGGACTCTATGATTCCTGTGGGTCCTTTCCAACTCAGGATGCTCTGTGATTCTATGATTCTGTGAAACAGTACTGGAGGAATCTCTAGCCTACTGCCTCAGCTGGTAGTTTTCTGCCAGAAATAAGCAAACTATTATTTTTCACTAGCATAAAATCAGTACACGGTTAAATATATATATGAGTGTAAGGTTCCAATCTGTTTATTTCACCTCTTTACCCACAGAAAGCCCTGAGAAGAACATTAAAGCCAGAGGCCAGCTGGGCCAACTGAAATGTTCACGGCTGACTGCAGCACAGCACTCACTTGCAAGCACAGAAAATAACCTACTGCACCAGAAAGAGAAAAATGAAATATCCAAGGCCCACTCAGCCACTGCTGAGCCTGAATCTCTCCCTTATCGCATTCTCTCATACTATCTTGTACCATAGGAAACACAGACCCTTGGATTCCACAGCCAGGTGGCACACCTTGAAGACAAGAGAAGTAACACATAGGTCAATCAGCTGTACAGTGGTTTGTGTCCTTAGCAGGTGCTTCAGTACCAGAGATATTAAACTCAGTTATTTTCAGCTCTATGGCAAGAGCCAAAAAGGCCTTCTCTACCCCCATTCTAATTAAGTTTATAGGCAAGGACTATCAGCTAGGCTAAGAGTTGAGCTGTCAAGTTAAGAGAGAAACGCCAGCAAGGTAAAACCTGCCAGCTGGAAAGACAGAGTTTCTGATGGTGGCTGTACTTTCTGGAAATTATCTCTCCAGTCTCATCTTTCATATGTTTCCCAATATATCTCATCTTTCTCTCTGTCTCTCACATACCCAGGTGCACACAGGCACATGTGAGTTATGTGCTATAGCGTCTTGCTTTGGTGGATTGCCTCTGTCTATATCAAAATATATATAATATAGCTAAGGGCTCTATCCTTCTTCCAACTACATCAGTGTAATGCAGACTTCATCTCAGATGATTTGACTCTAGACACAGGCTGTTCTGATTTTCAGCAGGAACTGGCAAGACCATCTCTGCAAATCATCCCTATCCACATCTATGTGTTTGTTCCTTGGTACAGCAATTATTGGGTTAATTGTAGTAGAATCTCTACAATTAGTCAATCTTCTCAACAACCCCTAGAGTGAAGTAACTCGTACCTTTAGAAAGGGTGGCTGAGATGCAAGAATAATGAACCACCGATTAAGATCTTGAAAATATTCTGCAGCAGAGCTAGATTTCAGCCCCAAGAATGGCGGATCATTGCCCTCTCTGGAGCACCTCATGGAACCGGGCCCCCAGCAGGCATTGCTGGCTGCCACATGTGCTGCCTTCCTCTTGGCAGAAACACAAAAGTCCTTTCTATTTTTTTTTTTGTGAGGTCTTTGATTCAAATCCTTCTCAAGCCAATATAGTGAAGACCAAATTCTCTTCTATTAGATCCTGATAAACTATGGGGGCATTTGAACTTATGAGAGTGAAATGTAAAAACCCATCACCCTTAAGGCAACAATAAACAGAGGCAGAGAAACAATTCTTAGTGTAGTGCCTTACTGCTGGTCCTGGCTACATCACTCTGTATCCCATACAACTCAGAGCTGGAAAATGCATCGTCCTGATAATCATCATAATCCAGCTGAATCTAGAGCACTTAGCACATCTACATTAGTATTTGCCAGGGAAATTGGCAAATCTCCCTCTTGGGATGGAGAAGTAAGGACTGTACTGGAAGTGCCATGGGCTGTGAGAAGCACTGGCTTTCAGCCCTAGTGGGTTTGCAGCTCTCAGCTGATGTTGCTGCAACTGCATGGTGTAAAGCTGACCCAGATTCCAAACCTCGTCTGTCACCAGATTTGTTGCATCTCCTAGAGCTTTTTACTTTATATCCAGGGTTTTCTCACGCCTCAGTCCCAAATGACCTCTGTGAGAGTGGCTGACACTATAGCAATCCAGAGGCACCTGCACCTAGCATCTGTGATATACTCCTTTTCCCCTGTTGAATTGTCCTTCAGGACTTCACCTGGTCTGAACATGCAAGTTCAACAAACTGGACGATGATGTGATCTGATTACTACATCTCCTGGATCTGGCATTGCCCTGCAAAGTCCAAACTGGAGTCCCAGATTTTTCATGAGGAAAACTCCTTCAGCCATCCCGCTCCCGCTAACACTGTGATGCTGAAGAGCTTCCCAAAATTACAAAAAAATCAGACAAGGCTGAAGGGAAGGAGATACAGGAACCAAGTGGTAAAAAGTTTCTTGGGCAGATAGCAGAACAGGGGGCCGGCAGAAGGAGTGTCCATACAAGATGTGGGGCAGAGGGAAGATGGGGCCCTTTGGAAGTCAAGCAGCAGATCTTCCCTGCTACTACTCTGTTTTGCAAAAAAAAAAAAATTAAAAAAAAATAAAAGAAAGGAGGGGGGAATGGCATGGTTGCATGGATGGCATGGTTAGAAAGTCTTCCTTTAAGCATTAGTGGTAGGCAAGACAGAGAATCAGGTCCATGCGATGCACTGATACCCTATTTAAGTAAAATCAAAAGACTGAGGATCAGGGGGCAGTTTAGATCTCCTCATGAATGGCTGAGGTTTAAGATGCTCTGTGATATAATCTGGACAATCTATCATCTCTTTCCCCCCCACAGAGAGGATAATTAACACGGTAAAATGCAGTAGGCTCAGTGCACCCCTTTCTGATGTCAGGGGCCCATTTTAAGGTCAATGATTGAAATGCTCCAATGGTGTCAGCTGAGCTTTTGCATCCGTTGCTAGGATTTTACTCACCAAGGACTCTTAAGGTGATGTATGTTCATTAGTTTACAGGAAGATATAATTACCCATCCAAACTGCACCATGTTTCATTTGCTACTAACCTTCTGATTCACCTAGGTAGGTGGCAATGAGTGCATTTGCTAACTGGTGATTACCAAATTAGTTGCATGATAAACCTTTTTCAACATACCTTTTAGGGGGGAAAAAAAAAGTAAAATGAGTAATGAGTTGATCTTTTCCTTCAGCATGCCGTAATTTTTATTCATTTAACTTGAGCCAATTTATTAGGGGAGAGAGGGAGAGAGATTGTGTTCCTTTGCACTTGCATTGCAGAAGAGACAAACAACGGGAAAATTTCTGAATGTGGTTATATTTAAAAATCCACATTAATTATAAACCTACATACTCTTCATAAAGGCAGGGGCTACAGCCTGGCTGGGGGAGGGAATAGGGGGTCACGTATAAATTGTCTCCCAAGGACCCCACTGAAATTTCCATAGCGTTCACCATATGACACTGATGTGTGAAAATTGACATGAAGATTTGAAAATTGGGACCGAGGGAGACCAAGCATAAAATAACTTCAATTTTGCGCTTTCTCTGTCTCTCGGAGGAATAGTGCAGTGGACTGACCAACACAACACAAACAAGCCAAGAGGAGAGAAAAAAAATATTCAGGGAGAAGGATAGGAGTTATTAAAGAGAAAACACACTCCTCACTCACAGAGAGAAAGGATGATCAATGGATTTAGTCACAGAGAAATTCAAGCAGAAAATTGCTGCTGTTTTTTATCTGAGAGGCAGAAAGTTTAACCAAACCAGAATTCTCTCGACTCACTCCAAGGCAAACAGTGAAAAAAACAGCGCTTTGTGAAATGGTAGAAGTGAGTGTTTGTGTGTGTGTGTATGTGTGTTTTTGAGTGTGATTTTACAGTTTTATGATGCCAAATGAATTGTTATACAGAGCCCTCACCTCCAGAAGTCTCTGACCGGGAAGATTTTATAAGGTGTTTATAATCTGCCATGAGATTGCAAATCCCACCAAAATTAGAAAGCCAACCCCACCTAGTGTGAATAGCCATCAGATGGAGGCACTGCACTCAGCTGCTAACACACGAGTCCTATTCCTTCTTCAGAATGAGGGCAAACACATAACATCACTAATAATAGATCAGGAAAAGTAACTAAACTATCAAATTGAAATGTTTTTGCTGTGCCTCCTGTAGTAAAGGGTTAAACATTTTATTCTGGGCAGATTGGCACTGTTTTAAAATGCTATATACTTTCTCTCAGTTTCTTCTCTTTGGGATGCTCTGTGGTGCGGAGTGCAGCTTTTTAGAACTGAATTTTGGCACTCTGGAGGCTCTTGTTGGCACTTCTGCTTACAGAAAATCAAGTAAGTCTTGGGAATTGCTGCTAGTGGTTCCCAAACCAGATCGTTATGCAAAGGCAGGAGGTACCAAAGCATCACTGAACTGTGGAAATAACAGCATACTTCATCTCCTGGAGTTTAACTGCTGTTCTGGGAATAGATGTCCATAATTTTCTTTGCACTGGTTAGCTGTTCAATAGTTCACATCCTCAGATTATTGGTCAAAATGCCTACCAGAGTTGGAAATACTCTTCAGGCTCTCAGCAGGACCATCCAACACTATAGCACTGTGATGTGGACAGACATACATCCTACATGTAAGCCTGTGGATATTTCTTAAAACCCAGACCTGTTATAAGCTGCACCTTAAAAAAACACACCTGTGCAATCTGTTCTGTAGATACCCAGCACTCACCATCACCACTATTGGCAGAAGTTCAATCCTGTTGCTTTTGCTGCCATTCTCCTTTGTGGATCACAAGTTGCTTGCTGTTCTCTGTTACCCCAAAGGCCTCTGTAAGACAATGGAGATTTAAGTCAGTACATCTTTGTTGTGGAAGAAAGGCTGTGAATGTAGATAGATAGAAATTATAGACTGCTTTAGCTCTAAAACTGGTTGTTCTGTAGTTACTGTAGGTCTTAATGTCATTCTCAGTCAGAGAGATTGCACTGTACAGTTGAACACTGAACACTCTACTGCCTCACCAGACAATTTTTCTCAAGCTTACTTATTTTATTTAGCACATAAGGTTCCTTGTGCTTGCTGATATGATGAGCTACAGGACCAGTGTTCACATGCTATGGATCTCATTTATTATGAAGTGTAGTATAAAATAATGAAAAATAGCTCCAGCCATCCCTTCTCTCTCCAGGGTATCTCAGCACCCTTATGGATGACCGCACACACAGTCAGCTCCATAGAAACAAATGGAGAGGAAATGGCACTGCACTGCTCAAAGCTGGAGGACTGAGTGCCTTTGGACTGGAAGCATACTTCATCCATAGCTTCTATTGAAGGTATATTACAGAGGCTTCTGGAAAGAAAAAAAAAAGTATTTATATTTTTTATGGAAAAGATGGGCCTTATAGGTACTAGAGAGCAGGCAGAAAGGAGAATTCTCTAATACAAAGGTCTTTAGGAAATATTTAACAATAAACACCTGGAGGTGTTTCCAATAGCTGCCAATGGAGAATACTCCACGACTCATAGATTGACTAACACAAGAGCTGCCCATCACTGACTCTTAATGCTCTACGGAGCATGAAAGCAATGGCAAGAAAACAATATGAAAAGGCCTTGCAAGTAATTTCACAGGGTAACAAGGAATGCCAGGTTCATTCTAATTACTGACACTATGGACATTTAAATGAGATTTGTTCTTTATAACGTCTGATGTAGAAGTGTAACATCAGATGCCTTTTATGTGCCTTCATTTCGTTTGTTAGTTGCACTCAAAATATGTTTTTGAGTTTATTTTTGTAACTAGGAAAACTGGAACACAACATAAAAACAAACAAACTTGAAATTCTTCCAATGATTCCTTCATTCCAGTAGCTGAGGCTTTAAGGAATGCCATGAGAAAACTGCAAGGATTAATAATAGTAACAATAAAACAACAACAATAATTATTATTATAGTAATAATAATGTTTTCTTTTTAATCTTACATGAACCAAAAATAAGATGCAAGGCCACATTTCATTGTTTTCTTTTATGAGCCTGCTAGAATACACTGGCTGTGAGACAGCACTGCCTTGAAATACCATTTGGTAGTGTGTGTCAAAGAACCTATCTTTTATTTATATACTTGAATCTACTTGCAACCTGCCTTGAACGTGGCAAGGTTGATGCCATCTCCCTTTTAATGAACTCACATTGCCAAGTTACTTTTAATTCACAAACTGTGAGAACAGAATTTGGCCCAGTATTTTCAGTTGTACTTTCACATTACTCGAGGAATCATTCTGAGGACTAATTTTCTGATGTCAGGGTGTCTTCTGTCCTCTGTTTTGTGTTAATGTTTGCATTTCAAATAGTCTTTAAAGTACTTCAAATTTCTCACCTTTAGATCCTTCTTGATTTATGTATGACCTTTATGGTCTCTTTCCTCTAAAAGGCCCACTTCTTCCAATAAAAAGGCAATTTTTAAAAGAATTTCTCTTTATTTATATATAATCATTGTATAGATTGCATCAAATGCTTTAGAACATACATAAAAAACACTCTTAGCTTTTTACACGCAGTTAGGAGATAGTCGTCTCTCTGTGAAGTTTGAGATGAAATATTCAAATGTAAGAGGAAAAAAACTATATCACCTACCTCAAAAAGGTCTTCAGAAACCTGCTGGGAAGAGTTTGAGAAGGAAAGATAGGAAAGATATACCACCATTTTTGAGAAAGGATGGGATAATCCCATTGGTTACTACTATGGAGTAGTGTTTTCAAGGTTACTTTCAACTCCAGAGCAAATAGTTTGCAATGTGTCCTGAAGATTTAGCTAGGAAAGAGAGATTCTTAGAAGTGAAAAAGAGAGTCATAGGCCACTGGGTGCTGTGTAATTGGCACTCAGCCCCAGTCTCAGAGGTGGGAACTACATCCAAGCTTTCTCCATGTCGGAAGTAGGGAATATATTGAGGTTGGAGGCAGTTTAGTGAAAGCTCATTTGGACTACATAGTTCTGTAAAAATGAAACCACTTTACATACAGCTTCAAAAGTAAGGTTGGAAGCACCAAGTCCTCACAGTTCTGAAATGTCCTATTTAAACAGCTTGGAAACAGCAATAGCTTGATGCTTGTGTTATACTTCAGTTTTTATCTTTTACAAAAGCATCTACATATCTCCAATTATATAGATCTTGCCATATCACTGTAAAATTATTTTAAAAGCAAAAAAATCAACATAAAACAGTAGTCGAAGGAAAGGTAATCTTTACCTTCAGATATCTCAGAAGAAATTATTTTGCGAAGCGGGGATCTGCAGTGGGTTAATCAGCCTTTTGCATTTGGAAGCAGAAAGTGAAGGAAGAAAGTCTCTGACTAATCTTAAAGTAGTTGTCATGGGTAAAATCATCAAAATGTACAGAAGAAACAACACTTCTTTTTAGTTTGAATGCATCCCATTTTTTACAGACAGAAAAGACTTCCTAAGGACATTCTTGCTATCTTAATACCTCAATCTTGCTCAGTGTCATTTCTGAATGAAACCATTGTTGAGGCAACACTGAGTTGAATAGCTCCATCAGCCTTCTTTAATTTTCTTGGAGATTATGGGAAAACCTCTATAAATCACTTTTATGACCTCATGAAAAGCTTGCAGTTGTATAGCAACACTTGCATGAATTATGAGATAGCCACAACAAGGACCAAAGATGTCAAGGATGCCAAAGCAAAGCTTTTTGTACCCTGGGACATGGCATTGCATTCCTCAAATCTGCTGTTGGCAGAAACACCAAAGGCAGACATGGAATCTAAACTTCCCTCTGTCTCCTAAATGCAAGGCAGGGATTTGGAAAAGATGGGAAGGCACCGTTAAAATAGCCTTGAAAAGGGTCATTAGTCTGAAGATGTAGCAATTTAATTCTTCATTAGCATTATAAATTAAGCAGAATATACACACACAAAAAAATACAACCAAAAAAACCCAACATCATATACTTTGTAAAAAAAAGAATGGAGGAAAAGTGCTTTTTTTTTCCTTCTCAAACAAAAATCCTTTGAATTTTACACAGTGTCTTTTGCTAAGAGACTTCATGCAGTTCTGGTGATTTAGTATCACGCAATAGACTTCCAGTTGGTCTTTCTTGGAATTCCTTCTCAATTACCATGAACTCACAGCGTTTTGTTCCCATGTGTTGAAATCAAAAGTCCCAATCCAAGAATCACTGGGCTTTATGACATTTCATGGTACTGTAAACGTAAAGCAAAGCTTAAATTTTGCAATTTTCAGATGATAACCTGAGAAACAAACACCTGGAGTGTGTTAGAGCTAGAGACAATCATACATGTACCAACTATAAGTTATGTGATTCCAACAGCAGTGAAAAACTTCATAACAACAAATTGATTTTGTCAGCACTACTTTTTGGAGGAAAACTGCAAGAAAGGTTCTGACTGTGCTAGAGAACCCAGGCCAACTTTTCCGAGAGGACACAACAATATTTGGCTTTGTGCTTTAATTTTCTACCATATACTCGATAATTTAAAAAAAAAAAAAAAAAAAAAAAGTGAAATATTCCAGTTTTGTCAAAATATTTTTTTTTCTATTATTGACACTAAATGGATCTTGAGATATTTCCTGGCAAGAATACTGAATGTTTCAATTGTCACCCGCATTCAGAGCAGAGTCAGACTCCCAAATCTCCCCCCACTGCTACTGAATAAAATGTTTATCCTCTACCAATGGCAGCAACGTTCTGTTTAGGCAACCCAAACATAACCCCACGGTGAGTTCCTGGAATAGAAATGGCAGAAGGTCCTGCTTTCAGCCTGAGTGAGCTTTGGCCAGGCTGACATACTCTCACCTCCCTCTGTCCCCCACACCCCAGTGTGCAGAGAGAGGCCGCAAATGTCACTCTGAGGCACCCCTGGGGATGGATATTATTGATGTTCTGTTGGCCGTGCTACAGCAAAGTGTCCTGCAGCTGCGGTAAGATGTGGAAAGCAGATTTGCTCTCCCGTTTGATTTCCACTTTCTCTCCTTCTTCCTCTCACTTTGGATAACTCTGTGACTCCTCTTGTACCTTAGAAGTTTTAGTCTGGGATAGAAGCAGCACTGGATCCGAGGAACTGGGGCTTTGTGTTGTGACTCAGACAAGCCCATATTCCATTTTAACTGGTCTTGGCATCTCTCTTTGGAACAGAGAGCTGAGATGATATGCTTTCTGCTTTCTCCATTCCTGAGGTCTGCTCACATTGCTAGTTCCCCTAATCCTCTTGCCCAGGCCCTGCTGTTTGAGCCAATTCCCTGAGCTTCTTCTCTCTCTTTTTCCCCCCACCATTATTCCAGGTGGTTACCCATCCCATTTCACTTACTTCAGTGTGTCACCAGGTTGCTGCCAAAATCTCTTCTGTTTTCTCTCCCGTTGTGTTCACTCTTTCTCTTTTTTAACTTTTAATCTCAGCCCAGGGTGAGGTGCACTGAGCAGTCATGATGAAGCTTTCAGGATGTTAGAAAGTAAACTGCTGGAAGAGGTCAGCGAGAGCAAAAACCAATAAAGCACAAGAAGGAAGTTTGATACATACGAACAAAGCAATTGGTAATGATGTGAAATAGTTGGGTCAACCAAGGGCTGTGCACAAATGAAAAGATTCACCTCCAAACACCTGAAAAGTTTACCTAACCTGCTTTTCCTTGACAGAAGTTAGTCTGTTGCCGTGAACCACTGCTAACAGCTTTACACCCTATGTTTATTTGCACATCTCCAGGCACACATGAGCATGTGGCCATCAGCAGCAGGGCAGATTCTTCTTCCTAAAGAAGCTCCTTAAATCCTATAAGCCTCCTGACTTCCTTTTCTCTTCCATTCATTGCTGCTTATTACCTGAAAAGTGTGGTTTAAGGCCAGGTTTTCAATATCCTCTCTTAGCACCAGAAAAAAATGTTGAATTCAAAGGGGTGGCCTCTGATGTATGGGATTGTTTAGTGTAGAGGTGGCCTCCTTGAGCTCCTACTTCATCAGGCAGCCATCAGATAGTGTAGCTCCCATTAAGGAGGGCAAAATTCCCTATTTGCCAGGCAGGGAAGGTTTGCCTACAAAAGGACGGTGATTTTTGAGATATATTTCACTTCTGGATTTCACAGATTTACCCAGGGGGGAAAAAAAAAAAAAAAATGAGAAAGAAAGAAAAAAAAAAAAGAGAAAGAAAGAGAGAGAGAGAATTGTCAACTCAGATTTTCCAATTTTCATGCTTAGAAAAGCAAAAGTTTTTTTTAACTATGCGATGAAAACCAATATCAAGAGTGGTGGCCACAGTATATTAGAGACTCCCTCCGTCCTTTTTTCTCTTTTTAAGCTACTGGCTAAGTAAGATGGGAAATATTTTCCTTCCTTTGGTGCTTGCAAGCTGAGACCCTCTGGCTCTGCTCTCAGTATGACTCCAGAGGATAATTAAATGAAATAACATCTTTTGTGGAATTATATCTTCATAAAATTCCTTAGAAAGTAGAGAACTTTCTGTTGTTTCATCTGTCTCAGTGTCGTTGTTAGCCTACAAGGAAGCACACTGACACTTTCACGATAGCTGTGGTACAATGACCTGAAGGGAACAAAATCCTAGTGCCTTGCTCAGATGGCCAATTCAATATGATTTCTCTCTGCTCTGGGAAGTCAGCCAGACTGCCAGCTGCAGCCCATGCCACCCCTTGTTGGACCTGGAGGGCTCTTTCTTAGACCTCAATGAGAGCAGATTTATTAAAAGGAGAATTACAGTATTAATAGGATTTTTTTTTTCCTAATGACAAAGAACTCAATTTCTTCATACTTGGAAGTGGTTTTATACCCAACTATGCCAATCTCAATATTATCTCAGATGGGTACTTGTTCCCTGGAGGCCCTTAGGGGAATGACCTTATGTCCCTTACCTTTGATAAAGCACTGCTTGCATGCATATAATTCAATTAACATCATCAGCTTATGCTAATTTTGAATTTAGATGGCACGCTGGAAATAAACAGGAGTGTTTATGTCTGTCTAGAAAGAAAACACAGTGACAAGCTTCCCTCCTCCCCGCCATACACACCGCTGTACCCACACCAGTCTGCACGCACACTGCAATCCGGCCAGCCCCTGCCCTGCGAGAGCCTTCATTTAGCTGCCTGTGCTCTCTCCATTTCCTAGGGGGAATTTGGACAAGCAGAGCAGCCAAAATAACACAGAGTGACACATAAACATCCCTTGTCAACCATTTACTCTCTGCTTTACTCCTCTGCCTGTCGCATTCCTGATTTTGTTGGCTATTTTTCTGGTGTTGGTTTCTTTAATTTAGGGTGTTCTGTGGATTGTGGGATACAAGGATGGCAAGAAAAATACGTTTAAAAGTGGAAAGGATTACCCAAACCAGGAAGAGTGCTTCATTTAACAGCCTGGCTGTCCATAAGAAATGGCATGTCACAGCCTCCCCCAGCCCACTGCAGAGCACAACTTACATGAGGAGAGAGCGAGAGCCATGCCGACATATCAGGTCCTAACAACAGCAGAGAGTGTGATTGCGGACACATCCAGGAGGGAATCCAAGCCTCGAATCGCAGAAGATGAAAGAATCAGCCTTTGTGATCAGATGGAGGGGAAGAATTCCTTCCTGACGTCATCCCTAGCAATCAGGTGAACAGCTCCTGTGCAGCCATTTCAAGCAGACACACAAAGAACTGTAAGGTCCTACAGGCTCATCAGCAGGAGCTTCCCATGTTTCATCCTGGAGAACTTCCCTTGCCCAGGCTTTCTGTGTATCTGGGGAAGAGCAGGGCAAAGTGTTGAGTATGAGGGTGCTGCTCAGAGGAAAAAAAAAAACACATCAGTATATGTCATGTCTTAGTGCGAGACATGCAGAGTGCTGGGAATCTGTGCTCTGCCACTGGCTTCATGGTGAACATATTCATCAACTAGGGATAATTTTTATCTCTGATTAAGCTGTGAGTGGGCACAACTCTTTCGCAGTTGACAGCTCTGGGCAAGGAATGGATATGGCAGAATTGTCTAAAATACAACTCAAGTTAATTTCCTTGGATCCTTCAGTTCTCATCAACATGGGCATTTTCTGACGATCTGATTTACTTACCAGCAGTGCCCAGCCATCTATGCCAAGGCAAAGAAAAACAGAGGACATATGCTGAAAAATTTGTAACATGGTCCCCTAATCAAGTGCTGGCTCCATCCTGCATCCTGTTATAAATTGTAATCTACATTGTGTCTACTGTACACACGCCATTATTCTTTCCTCTGATGTCTCAAGCAGCTTTGTCTGATTGCATTTAAATACTTTTTTGAAGTCATTATTGGTTCTCCACTTATTTATATGTTGCAGGGCTTGGTGGTTATCTCTTTTTCTTATTAGGAGAGGGACTCAAGGTTACATTTATTCTTCATATCCGAGGAGCCAATTAACTTCCAGGCTCCCCCAATGCCATCTCAATAAATAGAGGCTGCTGTAGCCGTATTTCCTTCCAGAGGGAGACCAGGATGTTCAGCCAATTCTGAATCCACTCATAGCACTGTTTCATGGTTGAGATATTCAGAGGACAGTCTCCGCTGGAGAACTGACCACTTCTCTGATTGCTGTGTGAGCCAATTTCTTCATCGTGTTTCTATTATGCTCAGAGTATCTGCGTATCCCTGCCCAAAGGAAACTCATTTCTGAGCAATATTATGTTGAGTATTTTTTGTTGGAGGCAGGGGACATGAAGGGATTTTTTTCTTATGGGGTTTGACTCTCATTTTTTGTTCCTGTAGCCTCCTTGCTTCTGTCTACAAATCCACGAAACACCCTTAAGATTATTTACCTTACATTTAAAACTACTATGGGTTAGACTGGCCACTGCACTTTCTGGAGCAAGGAATTAAAACACCAGTAGTGGCTTTCAAGGGAACAGCTGTCCTAGAAAGAGAGAGCACCTGGGGCACAACCCCTTCCATAAATAGTGTGGCTCCAACCCTCTTAAATATCCTGAGTAAGCCTCACTAGGAGTTGTGGGGAGTCATTACATATGCTTAAGTCCATGTATCCCATCAGTATTAACCTTTCACTCTGCTTGGGGCAGAGGAATGGTGCCAGCATCAGGCCCTTGTTGAAGTTGGCAAACTGATGGGGCAGCAACATTTATGGTGATCTCTGCCTTGATGCGTGGCAGTGCTCTGCGCCTCGTCTCACTTTTTGCAAGCCCTTTTTTTTTTTCTATCCTTGAAGGCGAGGCCGTGCAGGTGGCTGCGTTCCCTGGGACAGGGAGAGTTATGTGACTGAAAGTTGGCTGAGCCCTGCCGTGGCGTTGTGCCGTCCCAGCTGGCAGCACTACATCATCCATGCAGTGCCAGCCGGGATCAACCAGGAGTCAAGGTCAGGAAGGCGATGTAAGGGGAGCCAGAGCCACGTGGAGCAGCTCAGAGAGGATGTTGTGAGTGCGGGACTACCCAGCTATGGCTGTGAAACTCTGTAAAGGGAAAAAAAAGAGCCAGCTTCACACAGAAAAGTGCCATTTTGGTTGAACTACAAATGAAACCCAGGCTGAACTGGAAGGCAAAGAGGGTCATGATGGGTGGCTGTGATGAACACACAGTGAAGAATGGAGTGCCAAATCTTGCCAGCAAGGGGCAAAAAATAAAAGCTCCATTTGTGAATCTAATTGGCGCGTGACACAAATGTAGTGGTAGTAGTAGAGCCATCCCATCTGGCACTTCTTATTAATCAAAAGACTCTAAAGCCAAGGAAACATCCAAAAATATCTATCAACAAGAGCTGAGAAAGGGAGAATGTAAGGCAACCCCAACTGTGTCTCCAGAGGCTGTGCTTGATGCTAACAGGTGGCAATGAACATTGCATGATTTAGAGCTCAGAGGGGAATAGGAATCTGAAAGATCAAATATCATTCCAAAACACAGCCAAGCTTTATGATCTGAATATTTGAGCTCTGAGTCTTCCAGGACAGACCTGAATTTGAAAATGGGGAGAGGAAATGGATATATCAGCTCCAGCTCAGCATTTCTTGCCTTAAAATCATGTTGGTTTTCAAATAGTTACAAAAGAAATGGCCAGCTCACCTGACATGCATACCTTCTCTAGAACACAAAAAACTACAAAGAAAATCCTCTTTTGTTCAGATGCTAGACTTACTGAAACCCACTTCTTTCTTCCAATAGCACCTTGCATCCCTGACCCATTAAGTTGCGATAACATCCACACTCATATCCTGTATGAGGGCTGATTGGATGGTGACTGGCAGAAGGTCTACAAGTGATTTATGAATACGATTCAGTAGCGCTTGTCAATATGCCTTATGAACAGCCTGCTTCCTTGAATTGCAGTAGGCATCTTTTCTACAAAGATGCATGCGGGTCTCAAGTGCATTGCAGGCAGCAAGAGCTCTGCAAGACAGCAATGAAGTGAGGAGGAGTTCAGAAAAGGAATCAGAAGCTCTGGAGGAGAGAAAAATAATTTGCCCAAGAAGTTGCAAGACTGAAGCTCAGCAATGGAAGAAGCTTGCTGTTTTGGCAAAATCTTGCCTGGATTTTGCCATTGGAAAATACTGGAAAACTCCCTTAACTCTATATCTGTTATCTTTAGCTCTTAGCAGCACTCTGGAGTAGAAAGGTAACTGGAAAAGAGTTTATGCACCCCATAGTCAATATTAAGCAGTAATATTAACCATCACAGGCTCTCCTATCAAACCCATGGTAAATGGGGTCTGAACTGGTGCTGACAAAGATTAGAAGGGGAGGCTGCAGAGAGTGGAGAAGGATTTGTTTGCTTTCTCTATTGTGTCAGAACGAACCCTTTGAAAAGAGGACGGTGCAGCTTTAATAATAAAAAAAAAAAAAAATGAAAGAAGGAAAGAAAGAAAAAAAGAAAGAAAGGTGCCTCAGTTGTCTCGGCAGCTGATCAACAAAGGAGCAGTCGTGAGCTGTAACCTCTTGGAGCTGCAGTCTGGAACATGACACATGTCAGGCTATGATAAATGGTGCGGAGTGTGTGCAATTTCAAGCGCAATGCCCTTGAGATGCTCAGGACCCCGATCGCAAATGTTATTGTTAAATTAAACCTTAAAGGAAGGATTGGAAAGGGGAGGGGTGGGTTTGTGCGTGTATGTGCGTATGCGCGTGCGTATGTGTATTTATTTCTATATATATGTATGGATATACAAAGCACAGAAGAGATGGGAAAAGTGGCAAGGTGAAAAGAGGAAAACTTTGTATTTCTTTTAATTGAATTGTGCATCTCCTCGTTCTGGCTGAGCCATGGGAGAACTTCAGGCAGGATTTTCTGTCCTACGGTCATTTTATTGCATTTGCTCCATCATAATTTAATAGCTGGAGATCAGCTAAAGTAAGCAAGGGTAAGAGTGAAAAACAAATAAATAAGCAGGTACAGTGCCACAGATGTGCAGCTCATCCAGCTCAAGCGTTCTGCATCTGTGTACCTTTTAATGCGAACAAGTGTAGTTTCAGAGAGTTCTGGGGGCTGATTTTTGGACCTACCAGTCCCTAAGGGCTTGTTTCTTATTTAGGCTGATTGCTGGTATGTGTTTATGAACTTAAAAGATGCTCTCAGAAAGAGGGGTGGTGTCCACAGCCATAACTCACCTTGGGGAGCTTAGGCCTGGAGGCAGATTTCATCCCTGGCCAGTAGGTACAGCCCAAAGTTTGGTGCACACTAGTTCTGTGGTACCAGCATCCTACTTTTCTGCTGTGATTTAAGCCTGAAAGCTGGAACAGAAGCAGTAAATAGATATTTTAACCAAGAAATTGCAATAATGTGAGTAGTCAAGGAGTGTGGAATAGAGAAGTAAACAGAATGATTGAGAGAGAAAAATAACCACTCTTACAACCTGAATAACCTTTTGCCAGGAGAAGTGGTAAGGAGGGCTCAGTGAGCCTCACCCTCTGGCTTTTGCTTTAGGCAGGTGGAGTGGGGACCACATCTCCTGAGCTCCCATCTCCTCCCCTTGCTCCCTCTAGGGAACAAGATCCAACATACCTCCATGCTGAGGGTGTCTCTTGTCACTCAGGACCTGGACTTTAACTTGCTCCTCTCTTCCATTCCTCCTGTTGCTTATTTTATAACTTCAGCCTTTGTCACGTTTCAGCTCATGAAGATTCCACAGAAGTCCTTTCTTTACCTTCTTGCTTCTCATGTTCCCTCCTCCATAGCATCCACGCTACGTGCAATTACTGTAGGCAGTGCAGGAAATGCATAAGAGAATGGAGCTGAGTAAACGAGGAGGAGGACATGGAGGGGTGAGATATGGGGTGGGGGGGTGCTGGAAAGTGTTCAAGGGGAAATGCTTGCACAACTCACATAATTGAAGAGAAAACAAGGCATATGAGCAACATAAACCCTCCACTGGAAAAAGCTTTTCAATCATAATGAAAACTGAACTTAAACAAGCAGTAAAAGGTAAGAAAGAACTAGCAATAACTCATCAGGTAAGATACATTGTTTGCTCTAATTTCTACCAGACACAGGATAAACTCACTGGCCAGGAATGACCAGCATAAGAGAGTTCAATGACCTATATAAAACACTTAGGACAAGGAGAAGAAGCTGAAGCCTGGCCTCTATCAGCTGTATCCATCTGCTTATTGCTCCTGGTTGCCTCTACAGTAGTTCCTTGTCTACTGCAGCCTTTAGAGTGACATGACAACATTATAACTGAGGCCCAGATTTAGGAAATATGATGAAGGCAAAAAAGTGCATTAGATACCAAAGTACTAAGTATTATTATTTTTAGAAATCATCTTACGAACATCCTATGGCTTGTTTTGTGCTTTTTGGCTACCGTTGCCTAGCGTCCAGGAAAAGTCAAGTCCTTTTTCGGTTCTTTGGAACATTTTCCCCATGTTTCTTGTTATTAAAGAAAATAAACATTAGACAAAAGCAGACTTTATTGTAACTATAAATAATTCAATGCAGATGGATTCATGGAAAATACCAGCAGGCAGATTTTCAGAGAGAAAAAAGAGGAATGTTCTAAGGTTAGATGGTGAGGAAAATAGAAAGGGTGAAGAGTCAAGAAACCACAAGTTGTCCTGAAAAGAATAGATACAAATAAGACAGTAATAAGTGATGAGTAAATGTAAATAAAGGTAACTTGGAAAGGCAACAGAATATGTTTGAAAAGTTCAGTTTTTTAGTTGTAAGCATGGTTGTTTCCTAGTGCCATGGAAAAGAAGCCACTTACTGTCGGTCTAGGAAGAGATCCTTTTCACAATATCCCATAGTGATTTGTTCTCTCTCTCATCTTCCCCCTTTAGGAAACAATTGGCTGTTACTTATAACGTCAAGATGATTACTGAACAACGGATTCTCGCATCTAATACTTGCTTCATGTGACAACCCAGACTCAGGTGTGTGGCCAACTTTCTTTTGGAGCACACAGGAGTGCACTGCTCTGTTACAACCTTCTTCACAGAATCATGTGGGCTCAGAATCCCAAGTGGTTTAAACAGATGGGTGATGATACGCTGACAGATACTTGGGAAATAAGCTCTGTCAGTTGATAAAACTTGTTGCTGTTCAATACTCTGCCTCATCCTGGAAAAATGCCCTTTGCATTGCCTTCTCTCGAACTAATGGACAGTGGCCATTATTTTTCTAAGCTGCTAGAGCTCTTTAAAATACAGATAAAATACTGAGGAATTAATGGGAAGCTTGGAAATCCAAAGTCTACTCTCAACCCTGGAATCAGCTCATTAAGCAGCATAAATACAGTTGCACCACAGCCCAGGTGGAGGAATCTAAAAACAATTCAGCAGGGTATCAAAGTGCTTTGAGACCCTAATGGAAGATAATGCCCAGATACAGTGCATCTGGTTCCATTTGTATACCTATCATCCAATACGTTTGTGCATATACATGTTTATCCATACCCATCCAACACCTCCATCCAATAACTGTTCATATACTTCATATAGAGTCCTCAAACCATTTAGTTTTTCTCTCTCCATTGCTTATTCATCTGAATAAACATCAGTGCACAGCCGTTGAAGTCAGAAGGTGCAGAAACACACTCAGGAACTCTGAAAACATGGAGAAGTGAACTGATGGCAGAGAAAAATGAACAGGAGAAAACTGTTCAATAGTTAGGAGGAGTTGGTGAGGAAATGGGTGGTAGAAAGGAAGAACATTCATAGAAGTGGAGCAGCTTTTCTTGATTGCTAGAAAACATTTCAAAGCCACCAATTTTGCTGATGTTGCACTAGAGAAATGCAGTGGCTCCTTTAGGTATAGGTTCTAAAGGGCAAAGGTGAATAAATACTAGTTAGGGACTAAGCTGGAATCACTGAAGCCAGCACAATTCCAAAAAAAACCAACAACAATGGACTACAGAAATACTTCTATGCACCATGTGAGACACAACGTGCAGACACTTTTTTTTTTTTTTTTTTTTTTTGTGTGGTGCATTTTGGCTTCTTCTGTATTTGTTCTTTTGTGGGCTTTTTTTTTTTTTTTTTTTTTTTTGCAAAACGAAGTGGCAATGGATGCTGAAAGGGAAGGTGGAGGAGCTTTAAAACAGGTCTGTGAAGACAGCTGGGTCTGTCTCTTCTTCCCAAGGTTGCTTTTGGGAAAAGCGCTGCAGTAGCGAACTATCTTCTGCAAACACAAGGCGTCAGGAGAGAGAGAAAGAAAGGTTTGCAGGAAAGAGAACCACCCAGCTAGGGTGAAGAAAAGGCTTACTCCGGGCCTGTAAACATTTGAGAAACAAAAGTAGAAGCACAGGGAGAAATCATCTTGTCATTCTCTGCTTTGCCACACGCTGGGGGAACAGCACATTGTTCTCCAGCCGAACAATGCCCGGTTCCCACCAAGTGAGATTTTCTCTCACTGGGAAAAGAATGTGAGCTTTACTTTGCTTTATTATCAACTCTGTGCAAGTGGAGATAACTGCACAGGCTGGTCGGTCCCTGAAAAGCAAAGATGCATTTTGATCAAAATTGGATTACTGAGCATTTCATTTCTCCTTAAGAATGGTTGTGAACTGATTTCTCATTTACTCAATATGCGAAAAAAATTAACAAAATAAGAACTGTCAAGACTGAATAATGATGTTGAAAGGAAAAATAAAGCCCCCAGAATTCCTGAAAAATAATTGGAATGAAGCAGCTCCAAGTCAGATTAGTCTTAAATCTTCTTATGATGAAGGTTCTTGCAACCAAAGGCAAGTTATTTCATTAGGCTGGTTCTGCATTTTTAATACCCGGTCTGTCAACTTAATACAATATTTTTTGGTTATCAGGGGCAGCTTTTTATTGCTCTATATTAACAATATTGCAATAGGTTTAGGAGCAGGAGTCCACAATCAAGGCAATCACAGAATTAAGTGCTTAGTCAAGTCCCAGTCAAACTGCGGTCAAATGGGTTAAAGGGAGATGGACAGAGCTGCCAAACCCAAAATATGACCCAGCCTTCAGCCCATCCTGCAGCCAAAGGAATAGCACTCTGTTGACTTTAGCAGACTCTGCAATGGAAAATATTTCTGTCCAAAACAAAATTGGCCTGTAATCTGGGTAAGCTATTCAGGGCAAACAGTGGCAAATTTAGCCCTTTCTCCTGTTTGTAAATCGTCCATGTACGGACTTTGTTTCTTTCAGTAGCTTTGCATGTATTCTTCTGACAAATACTATATATAGAAATATTTCAGCAGACTAGCAACATTGATTATGCCTTGTACTATCTATGATAGATCATGGTGATTACTGGTCCTCTAGGTTATGACGTGATTTAGCCACAGAGTCAATATGCAAAAATATCGGTGTAAGATGTACTAAATCAGATCCTCATGAATTTTAAAGCCCACGTCTGAAGCTCTTCCTCAATCTATTTACCAAATCAGTATGGCTGCTCCCAAATTAAAGTGCTGTGCCCCATAAGCAAGAAGATCAAAGTTATGAGCCATCATAATCTTGCCTGTGCTAGTAAATAATAAATGATTCAGCTGCAAAATGAAAGCACCTTTGGGGGTTATATTATTAACATTTCCAAAAGTTTTCTAATGATATCAACCTTTAGTTCAGGTTGCCCAGAGAAGTTGTGGGTGACCAATCCCTGGAGGCATGCAAGGCCAGGTTGGATGGGGCCCTGGGCAGCCTGGTCTGGTGGGGGACAATCAGCCCACGGCAGGGGTCGGAACTGAGTGAGCTTTAAGGTCCCTTCCAACCGAAGACATTCTATGATTCTATGATTCTCAAAGTAGCCCAGGATGCCTGGCTGTAGATCCTGAGCTGAGCAAAGTGGCCTAGACTAACATAGACGCAACAGAGATGTCCTCTTTATTTTGAAATGTTTTATATGCATTTTTGAAGGATTCTTGGTGATAATAAGGTTATGATAACTGAAAGAGAAATATCTACACATATCCCAAGCACCAGAGAGATCCTATATGTTTGCATCAAATATGGAGGCAAATTCAATTCAAAGACTAGGAGGCTCAGCCTGATGGCACTGAAATCTTCAATGATATTTGCTACCCCGAGCCTAATTTATTTTAAAATTACAACTTAGGGACTTCATTTCTCTCAGGGGAAATACCCGTGTTGATGACTGAAGGATACCCACATACTCATTAACCCATTCAAGCAAAGGAAAAGTTGATCTATAATCACAAATAAACTATTACCTCTGAGATATCTGATTCTCAAGAATGTCAGGGAAAGGAAAGCCTTGCACGGGTCACGTTGACTTCTCTTGTCTCAACGTTTACTTACATTTCTCCTCAGGAAGAAAACTTTTCCTGCTGATGTACCACTCTCTTGTAAAAAAAAAAAAAAGAAAGAAAGAAAACAATCCCCTTCTGCCGACATTCCCTTCTGAGTCTGAGAACCTCTATTGTCTTTTCTCTGGTAATAAATGATAATAATTAAAGGCAAATACACAATAATTAGTCACACTAGGTTTATCCATCTGGCATACCTGTATCTCATCACTGTGTCTTTGAAACAGATGACAAGCACCATATTGCACAACATCCTGCTAATGGGTCTAAGCAGGGGAAAAGAAGGTAAAAGGGTTACCACAAAAAGAGGGGGAAAAAAAAGAGAGAGAAAGTGAAAGAAAAGAAAAAAAGGTCAGCAACAGGGAATGAGAACATTATAGAACATTATACAGCACTGAAAAAATAGCCGTGGCTGACTGTCAAGTTACAAACCACTTACTGGCAGATGTGCTTTCAAGCGGGGGTTATGAAAACATGGAAATATGTGTCACTCTGCTTAAACTACCTCCTGCTTAAAATACCTTTACCTGACGTACCTAGTGTTGATATGAGGAACATTTCCTGGAATATTTTAGCTGCCTATGCAGATGTATGAGGGAAAATGAGCTACTTTAAGATCTTTGCTGGGACACCTGAAAGGTCTGGGTTTTGTTCTGAGGATAGCATGTTATGGACCAAGTAATCAGCTATTTTGGTCCCTCTTCACTGAAGGCTGATTGATGCACACCAGGAGTCCCTCCTCATCCCTATCAGGGCAGCAGAGCAAAATTAATATAGCAAAGAATTTTTCAACAAATATTTACTCCTTTAAAAAAATGATCAGACAAGGCTGGCATTTGATTTCTGGGAACTTCTGAGAAGCAGATTTACTTGTATAAATAATCACAGAGAGCCAATTTCAGTCACATGTATTCAGATTTCGATTAAACCTCCACAAGCGCTTCAGCTCTCAAACAAGCATCAGAAACTCGCATGCACTGAGGGCTGACTGTCTGCTGGTAATGACTTTCTGGTTGCAGTGCAGCCATGCCCAAGACAACTGTCATGGAGTTGGCCAAGCTATGTTACCTAGCTACACACACAAAAAAAAAAACATAAAAGCAAACAAAGGCGGTTCCTGGTCTAAGCCTTTACAATCTAGATATAAGACAAGCATCAAGTCATTCTGTGCTTCCCTAGATCTAGCCTGTCTGTCTGAGGCTTGCATAGCTGCAAGCTATCGGTTGGCAGAATAGCCAATAATATAACATGAGGTAAAACAAAAAATAAGTAGACCATTGGTAATTTATACCCGTTACTCACCAAGGCTTCAAGGCAAAATCACACTCTGGAAACATCAGGCTGCTCTGTTACCCTTGTTATGGGAGGGTTTACATCTGGCTAGGATTTAGGAAACATTTCAACAGGTTCTGTAGGTGTTATTGAGCCCAAAGTCATCCCAAGCTATAACATATCTGATGGGACTGCTAGCTGCTCAGTGTCCTTCACTGGGCATTCTGGTCTCAGGAAGACAATACTGCGGTGAACAAGGGCTGAACCTTACCTGTGTTTGCCTGTGCTCAAGCCTTCAGGGTTTGGTAGAAACACTCAGGCAAATTTGTTTTCACAAAGCAGTTCCAGTACAATAGGAACTCAGATCTAATTAAAGAAATTAGAAGAATTAAAGAAAGTAATGGAAAAATGTGATGTTTTTCTAGCACTCTACATCTGACCATACTGACAGGAGGAATGCATCACAAACTCTTTAGACGTTTCTCTTTAGGGTTTTTTCCTCATACATCTAGCACTGACCTTACATGAGGTTTTCCAGCCCAGAAGCAACTCATCTCAACCTGGCTAAACTCATTGGTGTGCATCACACCCAGTATGCTGCAACGCTCTGGCATTACTCTGCAAATGAATTGCATCTCCCTCAGCCTGGTAAACACAATGAGACTTTGGGATAGGGAGTGAAAACAGAGCAAAAGGCTGGAGTTTGTTATTAATTCTTCCTAAGCAAATTAACTGGGAGCAGCTTTTCAACATACTTCCTGTGCATATTTTCTATACAAAGAGAGCTTCTCTTGTTTGTTTCTCTCTTCCTCTGGACAGTCCCTTGTGATGATTTTCACAGCTCTTATGGAAGCAGCTCATTGTTCTGCAGCAACTTAATTAAAGTGTACTTCCACGCAAAATTAGGCTATTGTATTTATTTAAACTTCATGGTAATTGCTGTACAAGGGCTGTGTCTACATCCGACACCACACACCCACATCTCTCCCCACCCCATCCCACCCCACCGTCACCACTCCCAAAGGAAATGGCTCATCCTGCCCTGGTGGAACTCCTCATTGACTCAAGTGATGCATTTGAACTTTAACCTCTGGACAGCAATATTTGCTTGCCATGCCAGCACAAATGGATGAAGGGTATGCGTGAGTAGCTCTGAAGAGAGAAATGTGTTGTTTGTGGTTTTCTTCTCTGGAGCTTCAGCTAATTCCATTTTGAATATGGTATTTCGCACTTTCTTTACTAGGTCCCTTGGCCTTTCCTGGGCTGGTTTTCTTTGTGACCAAGTACTCAGATACCATAGGAAAGCTCTTTTCTTAAAATCGTTCAAAGTTTATGAGCTCCACCTACATCATCTACAATGTTAAATGTACAATTTCAAAGAAAACACAGTCGTCACATATCACTTTATGTTCAAATATTATCCAAGTAAAGTGTAAAATAAAGCTCTATAATTTAATTTCTCTCCTTTTCTTTAGGGGACGGAGGGGTGAAAAGGTGGAGATCGTTGCAAGTTGTTTGCAGAACATTCCACACAGAAATATGCTGATTTTCAAGGAGCTGTTAGTAAATTCAGACCAGCATCAGATTTCATTGACTCCACTATGGCTGAATACGTCTAAGCAGAGTTGTGGTGAGGAATAAAAATAAAATAAATGTAATTAAAGCATCCAAGTGATCTGGTGCCAAGGTGATTGGCATGTATTATTTTGTCCACAGAGAATGAGATCCCCAAAAGAGTTTTGCTGGAGCTGCACCAGCAGATGGGAGACCAGCCCCTTTCCAAGATCATAACGAATGCTCAAATTTGACTGAAGAGAGCCCAGTCACACCACGGGAAGAGGAAAGCTGAGGTTTCTGGCTCATCATTGTCAGGATGAAATTGCACTTTCTGTCATGCTCTAACATCTTGTTTAAATCAGTGTTGTTGCAATGCACTTGCGTAGAGGGGTTTCATATTTAACCTAATTTTTCAGATTTGTTGATTAATATACAAGTGTCCAGCAGTTCATAAATCGGTTGTCTAAACACAGACTACAGTCCAAGGCCTGTTCAGAAATTATCTCGTCTGTTTTCTGCCAGGCTTCTATTTATGCAGTTGATAACCTCCACTTTCTTTCCATCTAAACTGATTATTTTCTTTCATACTGTCCCACAGGGCTGTATGCTTGTGAAACTCTGAATTGGCTTTCTCTTCTAAATCGTCATCAGGAGCGAATTACTATTGCAACATCATATCACTATCGCTCAGATTTGCTTTGATTTATCTGCAGGCTGATCCCAATAGCCCAGCTCTGCTTTCCTGCTGAGTGGGTATGTTAATGTAGCCATTGTCCCAAATCTTGTGGTAGGCCGACCATAGCCAAACTCTTTCTTTGCAGTTTGCCTGTTTGGTTGATGGGCTCCATTCTGACACAAGGGCTGTGTCTACCACTTGGAAGAAGATATGAGAAACCCTTCACAAAGCAGAAACGCAGTAATTCATCGCCTCTGAGAAAGCTTCAGCGTCATCCTTTGGACACAGAGAACAGCTTCAGCTGGAGATTTTATATCCATTGACAACTTCTTTAGTGCTAACTCTGACTATTCCTCTTCTCTGCATAACTGACTGATCACTGTATAAATGTCACCGAAGTTTCATGACTCTGAGACAGATCTTCCAGTAAAATTAATATCTTTGACACTGGAATATCTGCTTTGGCATTCCTTGTCCTCTCTTCCATTCTTTTGTTGCAAACCACAACAGTGTGGCTGTACAACAAAAGGATGTTTCCAACCTCAGGAAGACTCCAAAGAAGCTTGGTGTTCACAAGCGCATCTAGAGGCTCTAGATGGGGTTTGAGAACAGCCTGCTGCAGGTGCTACATATGCAACTCAAAGGAAGTGCATTCCTGTCTAGGGCCTCTCACCTTACGGCAATACAGGGTTTAGTAAATACGTAGCAAAAAAAAAAAAAATTGAAAAATGCGTAATCTGTTTTTGTTGTTGCTGTTTTGGTGTCCCATCCTCTCACTGGACTAGGCTCAGTTTCTAGGTAGAAAGGAATTCGGAGGATTTTTTGTGTCACTTCAGTTTCACTCATTTTTACTCAGGGCTGTAACCTCAACTGTCTGCAGTCTGCTCTTGCACATTCCTTCTTGTGCTGGTCTAGGAAATAAGGAGATGAGCTCAGCATCTCAAATAAGCTCCCAGTTTCACCTGCAATCCCTCCTGAGCACATTGCCTTGGGCCCCCACTCTATGTTGGACTGCATCATTAGTGCAATCCCTTCTCTCCTCAATGAAGGGCCGTTTTACTGAGCTTATTTGTACACACCAAAGGTTCTGTGAGGAAAGGCAGAGACGACAGCTTCCTTTGATGCAAACTTGGTAATACGAGTGCACTTGCTGGCATCATGTATCTGCACTACAGTAGGAAATGCAAGTGAGGTGATATTTGATCTTCTGCATTCCAACGATGCTCTTTTTCACATGGTTGATATGACTAACACCAGGCAGTGCTATATCAAGGCCTGACCCCAAATGGAGAGTGGCAGCATTATAAACCAGCCAACGTCATCCTTCAACCCTTGCGAAATGAATGGGGGCCACACCTTACAAGGCCTAAGGAGAAGAAAGAAGGAAAGCAAAAATCCCTGCCACGACAGGAACAGGGAGAAACTTCAGCTCTGTTATCACTCCCCTTCATCTGCTCAAACTCCTCACTGCAGGGGTTGTCATGGTGATGCAGGTTTGACCTCTCACTTTTTACTCTTCCAGGAGCTAAAAAGGTAAAAATGAGCCATTCTGTCTCGAATGAAAATCAGCCTCCCTCTATCAAAAGACGCTGAATCGCTTTTTTCCCCCTTTGTCAAACCTGAACGTTTCCATAGGTGACATGGAAATAAATAACTGGTGCTGAGCATCATTGGTGGATTTGGCAGGATGCAGCCGTGGGAGCAGGCTGAAGATAGGGCTTGGCAAGAGCGGTCCATGCCCAAGTTACCCATAAGTCACAAAGCTCTGCTGTCCCACATTTCCTCTCCATCGCTGTGGTCAGGTCCTCACTCAGCCAGCTAAGCATGGGGTTTGTGTTTCTGACAGCTCTAGGGCAGAAAAATCAAACTATTGATTGAACTGTGTAGCGGCCTCATAAGGCATTATTAGCAGCCTGCTGTAAGTGAGACCAGAAAGGGTAAAATCATTTCTTTTTATTAATATCCTTGAGTCAGGCTTCAGCAAAAACCCGAGGTTTGGCCAGGTTGGCAGCAAAGTGATGGCACCATCTCCCTGTCTCTGCATGAAGGCTGGTAATGCACACGTAGGGGTTTGTGTCTGTACGAGGGGGTGGCTTATTTACTGGGATAGAGCCCCTGTCTGGACTGTGAGCCAAAGTAATCTCCTTCTGTCGATTACTTTTGAATCTAAGTCCTCTGCTTTGATAACCAAATCCTTCCCTGCTTTCTCGTTCCCTCCTCCAGTCCCTCCTCTCACCACTTTCACGCAGTGCCAGGGTAGCGTGACATGTGAAACCAGCATGATTTCAAATCAAATATTCAGGTTAATGATGAGTTGGCCTTGAATGAAATCTTTGAAGAACTCTCATGCAGACTCCTCAATGCTTTGCATGGCTCCATCAAATCTCTCTCTACCAAAAAGGCTCCCCTAGTTCTAGCTTAAGGGAAAGCTACTGAGTTTATTTGACTGAAGAGAAAAAAACTAAAGCATATATATAAAAATATATATGTACACACATGAATATATATATTGTCTGTGTGCGTATTTATGTATGCTTTACATATATAAAACATCAGCCTTAAAAACCTGCTAAACTGCAATTGAATTCTGGAGTCATCTGAAGTTCAAACGTTTCTCATGGTTTTGGTATTAAAGTTCCTGATGACCAGCATTGCTGGACCGTGTACTGCTCTATAGGTCCTCACCAAACAGAAGTCCAGCTCATCTCCAAACGCTTTTATCCTCAGATTATCTCTCTGGCAATTCTTTATCCACATACTCATTTCTACCTTTCTCTCTCTCTCTCTCTCCAAATAAGCTTTTGTTCAGCGAAGTAGATTCAACATTTTAGTAAAACAACTCAATTCAGCCACGGTCTGGTGGTCCTTCTCCCAACCCCAGCCCCACAGACACGCACAGCAACCCGCAGTTACACTCCAGTGCATGAGACACATCCTTCACGTGGGCTCGAAGACCTCTGATATTTCAGAAAAGTGATGACACAACTGCCTGCCTTTTGCATCAGCCACCATCTCAATCAGTAACTTCTAATCTGTTTGAGAACTGAGGAATATGGGTAACACCATTGTAACCTACCTTACTCCTTGGCATCGCCTCGCACGTGTGCAGTTCTTCCCTTCCTTATCACATTCTTGTGATAGCTCTCACGCTGCTCCCTCCTCCACTTCCTTCTTTCTGGTTTTGGGAACCAAAACTTCCTTTAACTCCAGCAGTGACCGTCACTCCAAAAGTCACTGTGACCACACTGTTCATCCAGCAGAGTCATGGGACACTACAGATTGCTTCTCGCTCTCAGCTAGCGAGTCACCGATGTCCTAAGTTATGAAGACAGATGGTATTAGTGCCAACACTTCAAGAGCATCTCACAGTAGGGCATTCCACAGGTTAATTATACCTGAGAAACTTCTTCCTTTACAACATTAGATCCCAGTGAGCCTGGTTTGCCTCTATAAAAGATGGTTTTCATATTACGTGCAATCCATTTCCCCAGCACAGATAGGCATTTTCTATGATTAAGCTTTACAGGCAAAAAAAAATGAATTATCTCAGACATACCCTTTTGTCTTAATTTCAGCTATACCAGAAGCAAATCCAGCTCTATTTACACTTATTTCAGGGATCGGGAGTGAGAGAGATTGAAGCATATAGTGCCCTAATCCCATTGTTTTCATATCGTAATGCTCTAGAAAAAAAAAGATAGCTGAGGGATGTTAGGAAGGATCCAACTTCTGTATATTTATGATCCTAGGTTCAGCCCTGAAATGCAAATTATAAAGAACTTCCCCTCTACCACCTCTTGCTCTCTCTCCCTCTCTTATCCTACATTTTCTGCAGCCTGAAAGATGTAAGTCATTAGATAAATGACTGCCAGTGGAGCGCTAGAGCTGTAATGTAAACTACGACGACTAAATTCATATGAAAAAAAATAATACATCCCCCAGAGAAAAGTTCTGCTTTTCACATTTAAATGTACTAGTTATCAGCTATTCCTGCTCACAGGGCATTAAAATACATTCTGCTACCTAAGTCCTGATGCAGCTCTAACTGGACTCCAGCTCGGAGCTAAAATAGCACATATTTCACAAAGTGGTGTAATGTAAAACTGTCGTCTAAACATCTCTCTTCTCACTAGGTCTCTCTCTAGGGCTTTCTCCACAGAATCCTGCTTCTTCTTTACAGTGTCGTCATTTATGTCTTTGTTTATTAGTGGAACGAACTTGTCAGTAATTGTCTTCCCACCAGCTCCCACCCCAGCTCCCTCTATGCTCCTCTGCCCAGCTGGGGTCAGCAACAATGGGAAACACTCCTGCCAAAGATGCTTCAACATTGGCCCTACAGCGTGCTGTGAGGTGAGGAGGCCGCACTCAGAGATTCCCGAGCCCCTGCTGGAGCCACGACCAGAAATGGCAGTGATGGGAGTGAAGGGGACTTGGCAAGGTGGTCACCGTGCAGCCTGGATGCTCACACGTGGACCCAGCCCAAGGGCTGGAAGAGGTGTATGGTGGGGCTCCCAGGACAGATGGAACTACTTTCCCACCTCACCATTCTAACTCACTGCTTTAACCCACGTGCTCCCTGGATGCAGCCTGCAATCCCTCTGTCCTTCCTCTCCTCCCAGGGATTTGCCTCACGGACGGCTCGCTGCGGGTTCCAAAGGGGCTGATCCGTGCTAGCTGTCTGTCCATGGCAAATGCAAGATAATTTAAAGGACTTTAATCCTTTTTCTTTGCCAGTCCGCCTGATGAGTTCGTGCAGGGTGGTTCGTACACAGTAAATTCACACCGTAATTTACTGTGTACTAATTTCCCCAAGCTTTTAATTTCACAGTGTCTCAGTTTCCTCATCTGTAAAAGAGAGATAATAAATACTTTCCTTTCTGGCAGGAGTGCTCGAGATCCTTCAGCAGTAAACATAAAAGCAACCATTTTAAAATAGTTACTTACAGAAACTTAATTTTCAGTGTAAGCACTTATTTGTGCCTGATCTCCTACTACAGCAGCACGACGCCAGCAAGGGGAAGCAAATCAAATATGAGAAATAAATAAGCCTGCTAATGTGAAAAATAACTGCAACGCTGACCATCACAGCGTTTACATGCAACTGCTATTGCAAACATTTGAAAGCTTTCTGCTTCCACCCACCTGTGATTCCATTCAAAGCGAACGCACCTAAAATGATGCATTTGAAATAAAGACACGCTGGAGAGTTTTCAAAAGAACAACGTGTGTCAGGAAGGCCTAAACCTCGTATTCCTTGGGTTTTGTTTTGAAGGAGTGCTGCATGATCAGACCCAGAAAACAGCATGGTTTTTATTTCGGATTTTTCTAGACTGCCGTAGCCCAAGGGTCCATGCTATAAACTGGAGGAGAGCAGATTTTAAGAGGAACGTGGTAAGGGCTGTTTCTGATTGGAATGTTTGCTTAAAAGTTTTCCTGTAGAGGAACTTTTCCAAACTGGTCCCAGTTTCAGCCCCAGCCAGATTTGCCTTACAGGCTCAGCTCCTGAGATCTGCCTTTATTCTTTCTGCTACAGCTGAGACAACAAGAAAAGAACGTTTACCTTTAAAAATTGTTCTTCACACTGAAATTATGAGTGCTAAATTAAAACCTAAATATTGCTGAGGTCAAAAAGCCAACGGAAAATCAGGAACTTCCCTCATTAATACCCACATACTGGAAATTCTGATTAACATATAAAACAGAACCCTCTGAAACACGTATATACGAATTAAGACTTTTTCCTCGACTGCTGAACAAAACTTTTAGATCTCTCCTTCCCCGTTAACAAAGCAGTTCAAAACGAGCAGCCTTCCATTCCCTCCTTTTTAATTCTGCAGGTATTCCTAAGCGATCTTCACGCAGGCAGGCAGAGGACGGTTAATTTCCATCCTCCGTTGCCTCCTTGGGAGTTTCACCCCGCCGTGTAATTCCGCTTCGTTCCTTCTCGTGGAGCTCAACTGCCCTCCGCTGGATGCGAGAGGCAAACGCACGCCTTCGTTTTACCGACAAAAAGAAAGTACGAACTTGGGGTGTAATTCGGTTATTTGGTCTCTTCTCCTACCTGTCCCCAACACAAAAAGTCCCCGGGGTTGGCATGGTTGGAGTGAATCGTTTTGAGAATATATGGGTGCCAGGAAAATCACTTTTACTCCATCCCAGCCAAACGGCTGTTTTGATCCTTGTTCAGGCAATAACTTCTAAACAGAATTATCTCCTTGTAGAACTGCAGAGTTCTACAGACAGGAGAAAAACTATTGGGAGGAGGCACAATTAAGGGGCTTTGTTTAATCCATTTTATTGCAAAGTTAGGGACTTGAGAGCACGGGCTCTTGCACTCAAGAGTCTCCTTTAATGTGCTTCTGTAAAGGCTAATTTCTGCAAAGCTCAGAAATAAATAAAATGAAACCTCTAAGTGTTGACTGCAATAGCCCTAGCAGCAGCAGCAAGCTGGCTGGCTCCAGCAAAAGCTCTTGTCCATCTGCCCGACATTTTGATGCCTCAGCTGACTTGAATTAGGAGAGAATAACTTGGAAAGGTTTTCAGTCCATCTAGCCCCAAGTTAAGGAGCCCTCTGGAGCAACAATTTCCATCACATAAGCTGCACAGGGAGCTCCTAGTTGTGCTCTTGATGACTTTATTAGAAGCACAGTGGTGGATCGGTGCAGTACCAAAAAAACAGCCCCAAAAGGGGGAGAGTTGCAACACCTGACCTCCTTTTGCAAGGCACAGAAATAGTCGGGTGCAAAGGGGGAAAAGAAAAAAAAAAAAAAAATCAGCTGAGAGCACTTCACCGTTCCCTTACCTAACGTTATGGTGCCTTCTCCCCTCAAGCATGCACGCCTCCCATGCACCACATGTTGCAGTGAACTTTTGCTCCTCAGAAAATGGGACAACACATTTTCCCGTGCAGGCAGATAAGGACGTTTGCATCCATTTCCTGCAGCTTGGAGCTGAAGGCTGCCATTTTCTGATCAGGTTTAACATTGTTGAGATTTCTCTTTTTGCTGCTGGTGAGGCCCCTTGATGGCTGAGCTGCACTGTCTGGTTGAGTCTGCCCATCACACGTAAGGAAGTTGGGTAGAACCCTGCCCCACCGCCTTCTTTGCTGTAGGAGGCTGCTTTGTGCTTTCCTACATTTCTGCAAACCCTGCAGTCTTTGTACACAATCCTACCAAGGTGGAGGTTTAGTTTGCCTGGCTGCAGGATCTGACCTTTGGAAGAGCATTCTAAGTCCCTGCAGTTCCGATTTGGAGCTTAAGCTTTGGCCTGGAATAACAAGGACTGTGAGGGAAGCAATAGGTTACGAGCTGGGTGAAACCATACCTGCTTCTTGCCAGAAGAGCTAACAGGATTCAAGCAACTTCTATTTTCATTTCCCTTTATAGAAAGAAATAAAGATATTCAAACTTCCCATATGAGCTGCAATAATGAAAATAATGTGCACATTAATTTGTACGGGGGTCACTGAGTCTCCCCAGCTCAACGATTTTCAAACAGAGTGCGTAGTAAGCCCATAAAGCATTTATTTTTCATAATTTATGAAGCATTACATATTGTGAGTCCACAATGCCAGCTGACGTAATATGCAATAAATTTGAAATAACAAAACATTTCTCATGTTTTTTTCCTCCTGATGTGACAACGTGGGACATAAATTTTAAAGAAAGTTGCCCAAGAAGACAAAGGCAAGGCACAAGAAAAGAATGCTCTGAAATCAATGATTACTTCTATTCCACCAATCAGTTAATGAGCCGTTCCCCCGCTCATGGCTGTGGTGTTCATCTTTTTGAAGCCAGAGCAATTGGATGCCGGGGAGAGATGCAGCCCTGATCTGAGAGCGCAGCCAGAGCCATCCTGCCTTGCCCTGGGAAAACCCAACCCAGCACCTACAGCAAAGGGGTGAAAAAGGCAGTGTTATGCAAAGCTCCTTTTCTTCCGTAGCAATTATCATCCCCTTATTTCTGTGGAGAGCAGTGGTGCTCTTTGCTCTTTTAAGGATAACTTTCCGGTGGTAATTTTCAGGAGTATATAATTGCAAGGCTATAATAGAGAACACTAAGCAAAAGAACAAAACTCACCTATATGTGGCTATGAAAGCAAGCTGATCAATCCTCATGTTAGAGGAGATGTATTGCAAAGCTGAACTCCGAGACTCTCAGTAAACTCAAGTTACTTTCACCATGCAGCAAGGGTGCAGCATTCAGCACTGTTGGGTTTTGTTTGCTCTTGTTTTGTTCAAAGCACTGCACCAAAACAATGTCTGCTTGAAAAAATGCTGCAAAGCAAGAAAGAGAAAACTATGGAATCACAGAGTCGTTAAGGTTGGAAAAAACCTCTAAGATCATCCAGTCCAATATTAACAGTATTGCCCTATTAACCATAGAACTTACATGGATGCATGATGCAGAGCAGGAGTGAAGGGTAGAACAGAGTAACAGAAAAGGGTCTTTGCCTGGGGTCAGCACTCCAACTTCCCTTATAAACAAACACGGAAATACTTACAGATCACAGAAAGAATTCATTGCAAATAAAAAATGATCTGTCTTTTTAATTTCAGTGTCAGCCTTTAAAGGTTTCGATTAAACTTTACACCAGAAGCCTAAAAGGGAAGGAAAAAAAAAAACCCCACAACACCTCTATATGAACAGTTCCGATCAGAAAAGATGTGAAGCTTAGCATCTCGGAAGCCAGTTTCCTAGGGCAGACAGCAAGCTGTGTGAGCAGGGACATCTACTGGCAGAAGAGCCAGAGCTGGCCCTGCCCTGAGCACATTGAGAGAACTTTGCATGAAAAATCATCTGTCTCAGTGACAGCAGTGGGTTTTGCCTAATCCAGTAAGAGGAACACACAGGGGAAAGGGAGCAAAGGAGACTGGCCTGTGCCAAGGGTGAAATTAAGTTTCCCATCCCAGGCTGAGGTAATGGAGGAGGACGCTGGGTGCTGTCTGAACTATCCCATTTCTAACCTGTTTCTACTCTCCCACAGAATTCTCCCCATGCACAGAGGCAGTGAGCATGGACACAGTCCTCCACCAGTGAGGTCTGGCCATTCCTCCCATTTCCCAGCAGCAGATACTTCAGGCAAGCAGCCGAAATGTTGTCAGAAGTAAAAGGCTCCTTTGCCTCCTCTCTGCCCTTTAATAAAACCACAGGCGACAAGACATATTTAATCCCTACTGGAAAGATATGTACACTGAACTGATTAGACAGAGCAGGCACCAGCCTGACCCCAACATTTGAAACACTGTCTACCGTTCTCCAGACAGGACGAGGATCACAAGGAGGGCAGGCTGAGTGTGAGAAGCTACTTAGAAGTGTTTGTTTTTCTCATCTCCAAATCAAGACAAATTTCTCAACTCCTTGTAGGAGTCCTGGTTCTCGAACTCATAAATGGAAAGAAGTGAGTGTCTTTTTTTTTTTTTTTTTTCTTCCCCTGTCTTCTCTCTCCCCATACTGCTTTCTGCCTTCAGGGTATCTGTTCTATACTTCCAAAAAAAATCCATCTGGTTATTTTACTGTCACACACTTACCAGAACTGTAAAATCATAGGGAAAAAAAAAACCAACCCAAAACCATTTGAAAAGGACCTCTGGGGGTTTCTAGGCCAACCTCCGCTTGAGGCAGTATTAACATCAACACTAGATCAGTTCGGAGACGGTCTTGTGTAGATGATCCCTGAAAGTCACCAGGGAGAGAAATCCCACCCCTTCCCTGAATGACATGTCCTACTTCTGCGCTGCACTCTGGGTGAAGAAGTTTAGTTCTAGTTTTAAGCATGAACCAGTAAAGTAGTTCTTAGTTGTCCATGGTACAACACCAGCCTTGGAGGAATGGTCTGAGATCTTCTGTATTTTTCTTATTCCTTCTGACTGCACGTGTTGGACACGAAGGCTCAGGCAGGACAGGCATTGTCCCACAGGTAACTCTTCAGTGCATTTTAATATAGAGATCGCCCAAGGCTCCCTTCAGAAGCAGATGTTTTGGTACTTAAATTTCTACACAAAAACATAAAAAAAAATAAAATAAAGAGTCATCAGTACCTTCTTAAAGTCAGTTCTAACTTTACATGACATGTATGAGACAAATCCCCTCCTAACATGTTCCTTTGTCAACCAGAGATGCTACTTAAGTTAAAAACAGCTGGTATAGTGGGGTAAAGCAGGTTAGAAGCCTTCTGCCCTGAGCAGTGACTGGCAAGGCTTTCAAATAATTGATTTGAAAATAGAAAGAGAACTGAGCAGCAATGCTCAGGTTCAGTTTGTAACTGGATTTCAAAATCGTGGACTGGATGACCTGCATTGGAGCAGGTTCAACCCATGCTTTCCTCCAGCACCAAAGAAAGTCCAGAATTGGGCTTAATCTGGGTTAGCTATCACATCCCCACCAAGCAATGTGGGAGTTAAAAGGCCAAGAGGGACTGACAGATGAAGCAGGAGTGCTAGGAAGGAAGGGAACACGACGAAGTTTTGATGGATACATTGGCAATGAGAAATCGTCCCAAGATGGGATTCCTATAAATACCTCGGACATATGATACCCCCAAGTCCTATTTCAGGGTCATCAGTCCCAAGTATACTCACCCTCCCTTTGATTACACAGGGGTGTCAGCAGATGTGTTGTTCCAGGCTCTTCCCAAAGGCAGTTGCTGAAATCCAGGCAAGTGATTCTTCAGAAGTAAACCACTCTGAAGCCTTTCACCCAGCTGACATTATGGTGAACAGAAAATGATGCATAAGAGTATATTTCCTTACAGTTCTGGGCTTCATTTAAAACATATCACCTGCTTGCCTTTTTTCCTTCTTTTCCCCCCCCCCCCCCCCAGTCATTACACAAAGTCTGAAAGATAAAAGAGGAAATTCATTTTGTTACTTTAAATACTTATCTCAAGCTTTCAGTTTGACTACGTCAAATGCATGCAGCGTGCTAAAAATGCACAAGGGAAAGAGTCCCAAGTATATAGTTAAGGGATTGTAAGAAGAAAAAATAGAAAACAACAACAGCAGATCATAGAAGAAGCAGTGTCTGAAAAATGAGAAACAACAAAAAAAGCACAGAGCTATAGCATGGTAGAAGAAAAAATAAATATACCACATAATTTATTGCAGGGAGAGTTCTGAAGAAAATGTCTTGTGAAATAAATACAATGCTCATGAGGACAAGAGATCTCATTCATATCCAATCTGTCTTGTGTAAAGAACTAGGCAATAATGTTCAAGTAAGTGAGTCACTGCAAGATCTCCCAGTTCGGCTGAAGATTGCTCAATAGAAATAATAACAAGCCACAGAAAAAAGACAGTGTAAGTACAGGTGGGAAAGGGATACAAACTCAGAGCAATAAGCACATACAAAATACCGAGAGATTGCAGTACAAAGTAAAGGCATGATATGTGTCCTTCTCTATCTTACAGACTGCTTTTCCTTCTGTGCTTCTTTGTGACGGTGAAGATTTGCTGCTGTGCTCAGACTGACAGCCTCCCCGTGTTTGTGCTCAAGATGGCACATAGACAAGCTGGATAGAGGGTGACTTATTTATGGATCTGAGGTTGGGGCCATCTCCATGAAGGAACATTGGCTTCCCTCATGGTTTGCCATCAGGGTTTGACATCTGATGCCTTTTGGTGCCACCAGAAACCTGTTGGTGGAGGAGCAGAGTTGCTGATGCCAAGCTCTCTTCAGGTGGTGGTGGCTCAAGCGTTTAGCTAAATGCTAATGATACATATTTACTGTGCAGCATCTACACCTAAATAACTCAGAGGATGGCATTTAGTGCGTGCCACATGGTATTTTGGTATGAAACAGGGCCAGGGACCACCATTAGAATCACAGAATCACTAAGGTTGGAAAAGACCCCTAAGATCCTGTAGTCCAACAGTCAACCCATTCCCACCATGCCCACTGACCACATCCCTCAGGGCCACATCCCCACGGCTCTTGAACATCTCCAGGGACAGTGACTTCACCACCTTCCTGGGCAGCTGTGCCACTGCATCACTGCTCCTGAGAAAGAATTCTTCCTAATATCCAACCTGAACCACCCGTGGTACAATTTAAGGCCATTACCTCTTGTCCATTTTGTGCAGAGCAGATGGACCTGGGAGCTGGGGCCTGACTCAGCCTGCCTACACCTGCAGAAGGTGTCTGGGCACCTTGTGCAGTCAGAGAAGAACAAAGCATCCTCAAGTGAGTGATGCATCACCCTCTAAAACCTGAATCTTGTGGGAAATTCTCAGGTTCGTTTCCTTGCAGAATTCAGCAAAGCCTGTTTTTTACTTTTTCATTAAATGCTTCTGGTCAGTACTTCAAAAATGTTTGAGGAATGAAAAATGAGGAGGAATTGAGTATCTTGCTGCAAAGCAGCTCTGGCCATGGGCTCTGAGCTTTGGCAGGGGCAAGGTGGGAAAGGAGAGGGGATTAACAGGACGGCAGCAAGATCTGCTGATTGAATAGAGTTTTCCAGCCCAGGATTACAGGTCTAGAGCATGAATCTCCTTCTGTATGCCGTTTTTAGCTGCTGCAAATGTTTGCTTAGCCAGGCTGAAATGCAGTAGGAAGACTGTTTTGTCTGCTCTTGCTTCCTCCTCTTCCTCTGTTGCTGGAGCCGAGGCAGCAAGCAGCCGGCAGCAGAAGTAATGCAAAAAGCAGCTGTGGGGAGCAGGCAGGAAGGATGCATGGAATGGGATGGGGTGGACAGGGACAGGGCATTGTCCTGCAGCCATCCGACACCTGGAGTGAAACCATCCTTTCCATCCCTGGCAGAAAGCTGAAGGACACATCCCAGCTTGGGCTGCTGGGTGGTCCAGCACTCCCAGGAGTGCTTCAAGAGAAAAAATGCTATCAGCTCACAATGGGAAAGCATCCTCTTATCCACACAGCTCTCCATTTTCAATTTTAAGTTGGAGTTTAGACTAGTTTGATTTTATTTTTTTTTTTTTCAGGGGACGAGGGTGGGGAGATAATTTTGTAGAGGATAATGTGTATCTGAAATGAGACAGATTACTGTTAGAGCCAAGAGGATGTTATGATGTCAGAACTGCGAGGAGGACAGAACATGCATTTAAAAGAATGAGAAACAGAAAACAGCAACAGCACCTTGGTGTCCTGACCAAGGTTGGAGCATGAGTCAGCCGTGGAGGAAGGCAGGGAGCAATGCCTGTGCCTGGGATCCCACTAACTGCAAAAAATGTTGGAGTAAAACCGTATCAGTGTTCCTTTTTGATGAACAACATTTGTTGAAGCTGTTCAAACTGCTACTATGGAAATTTTTGCCACGCACAGTGGATGATAAATAACAGGCAATGGAAACATTGCCCGTAGGTGTGGCAGTGTCTGTTTTAATTGCAGGGATGCTCTTCATGGGGCTCCTGCGGCCAGCTGAAGGAGTCAGCTTGGGGCTGTGACTGCTCAGTAGCACGGGCTGCTGTGGCCAGAGTACAACAAATAAATGCAGGAATGGCAATTAAACAGACACACCAGTGTCCCCGAAACACTTGTAGGAAGGAAATGCGTTTGCAGCTGTGCATCAGCACACACCAAACTACCTAAGTTTTGGATTTTGCAAATGCAGTTAAATGTGACTTTTTTTAATTCAAAGTGCTGTCCTAATTCAAATTCCTAGCCTGTTCTTCAACCATTTCATGTCTCCCTGTCAGAGAATACATCCACCACTAAGATTACCCAGTCCAATTGTCAGCCCACCCCCACCATGCCCACTGACCACGTACCTCAGTGCCACACTCCCATATTTCTTGAACACCTCCAGGGACAGTGACTCCACCACCTCCCTGTGCAGCCTGTGCCACTGCATCACCACTCCTTCTGAGAAGTTTCTCCTAATATCCAACCTGAAAAATACATATATAAATAATTAAGAAGTAGAGTTTTATATGCTTATATATTTAACACACTTCCTGATATGAAATAAATTCAGAAACAACAATTTCCATCTTGGCAGTGAGTAAACTGAGGCAGAGAGCCCTGGTGTGCCCCGACCACCTAGGGCAAGCACTGGAGCTGAGCATTATGACCCAGCTCCCTTCACACACTGTGCTTTTTAAGGGCATAACTACCGCATCAGTAATGTCAACAAGACTTTAAGTGACTGAGAGACTGCTCTAAGTGCCCAACTTGCAGGTTATATCTCACCTGTGGGAACTTGAAGGCTACATGGACATTTGATTGCATGAAAAGTGATCCGAAATGCTGCTTTAAAGCCCCCCCTTCTCCTTTTGCATTTGGTGGTTGCACAGCAAGTGGAATTATCCTCAGCATGTCACACTCCAGTGGGCAGAGATGGTTTGTAAAAGCTGATAAGCCTTGTTAGGGTTTGCAACTTTGTATGAACTTCAGTGATAAATACTGCATTCGTGAAATGCCAAATGCTGCTGAAACATTGGCATGGGCACAACACATTACAGTTAATGTGGGAGCACATAGGTACACCGTGCAGTAAATTACAGTCATGATGTACTTCCACTTGCTGTGAAAAACAGTGGTTTTGAGCCCGTGGTATCCCAGTAAACAGAGATCTAATAGAGCTAACGACTTGGTTGTAAATTAACGAAGCAAGAATGATGTGACCAAGCTCCTGCATGAGTACAGAAGGAAATGATTATCAATATTTGTTCATGGCTCTCATTCATACTTTACCTGTTGTGGTGAGGATGTGCATTTATGGGCACACACAGCCAACAGCTAAAGACTACAGGGCTCTCTTTTCCCTCCATTTTAACAGAAAGATGACAACCCCATTTACTATAAAGCTATCAAATTGTTTTTTCTATTTTTTTTCCTATTGATCAAAAGGAATTTCAGAATGATGTCCTGCATGTAGATGAATGAAAAGCTTGATGTTCTGAAGTGCTGAACTTCTCTGCTTTGACCTGTGTGATGGAGATCGAAGAGAATTTCATCTTTAAGATCAGCCCTAACTGTGGATGGGAACTTGCTGTTTTGAGTGGCAACGCTGTTTTCTGCTTCAAGGTGAGATGCCTCAGGCTGGCATCCTGGAGATTGCCCTTTGCTTCGGTCTAGCTGTTAAGAGGCTGGGAACTCTCATCTCTCTCACCTGACTCTGAATGCACCTTGCTCCATCTTGTGAGACAGGGGGAAGAGTGGACTGTCCAGAAAAAGAATAATCCCTTTTGGCTACATTAAATGTATTCCATGAGCACTGCATTTCATGCTGACGTTCTGCTATAGTCATTCCTAGTGCAGCACTCTGACTGTTGATGTTCATCTGTTATCAATGGCCCTCTTACTTGTTGAGTGCGTTGGTTGAGGACTCTTTTATTGTTCTTTGGTTTTTACAGCCTTCAAATGTAAGGGAACCTGTGGCTGGGATCCTGAGCACTCTGATACACCTAACAAATAATTATTAGCATTCCAAAACCCATTCTATGCTTTGCAGTAGCCTGAAGATTGCATAGCAAGAAGACAATTGATGTTAGGTAATATTGCTCCAAAAACTCAGCACCACTTTTTCCTGCTATTCCCCTCCAGGCTCACCCACACTGCCCATCAAATAATCGCTCACAAACCCCACCTGTCAGCACAGGATCTGTAGTTCATGGAAAGTGCCTGGCCATGGCGCTGGGTTACTGAGGCTCTCTATAAACAGAAGTACTTTAAATGACTTGTCATCTCTTACAAATTGAACGGGGAACATGAAGGGAATGAGTGACATAAGTCTACAACAAAAATTGCAAAGGCACTTCCTTTCACTTACCCTGACACTCTCCAACTAAGCTGCAGTGCCAAGGCTGATCAATGCTGCCTTGTACAGGTTTTTTTCTTGCTTATTTGCTAGGCATCCTTGATGCTAAGCAAATTTGCCTCAGGGTTGCTTAATGCCTCACAGTCCAAATATTCCCCCCTCCAACTGAAGACACTGATAGTGATATTTAGTGTGAAGCTTGATGGAAAACAAAATCTTCCTGCCGTGCTTTGGGGTTTGCTTTTTTACATCTTCTCAGTTTAATGCCCTCCATGCATTTCTTTATCCCACCTTCAAAAGAAAAGCAAAGCAAACTGTACCTTGAGGCTCACCAGCATGAAGATGTCAAGGAAAAATCTCGCCTCTGTCTTTCAGTCTGGTGACGTCCTCTTGAAGCAGCTCTTCTACAGTTCAGTCCTATCCCTAGGAGGCAAAAGGTCACAGTTAGACTGAGTGTTCAGATGTCAAATAATGGTACCACATTTGTTTAATGCCATTTGGTATCCGGAGACGCATCAATGGCACCCGCTGATGATTCTGGTGGGTAATGCATTCCATGCATTTGTTGTGTTTTCCATCTAAACACTTTCAAATCTGCCATGATAAGTAGATAGCTGTGTGTAACAAATAATAAAAGAAGGGAGGACACGGTAACATTACCAAGAAAATGTGTTGGCTTCAGTTTCCCCATGCATAATTCTGTAACGGCTCCATTTGCTCACAAGGAAAAGATATTAGACTTTTGTAAAGTAGAAGGCAGCACCACCAAGGGCTTAATTATATAATGAAACATTCTCGAAGCCCTCACATTAGCTCACTTATGCTTAGTGGAAAAGGCATTACCTAGCAACAGTCACTAACAAATCACAGGAAAAATAATAGAGATTACATGCTACATCACTCTACAGAGTTAAATCTGGTAACGAGCTGTGCTCTTCCTTTCATTTTGTATGGAAATGCCCATGGTTTACAGGTGTGAGGTGGAACAGGTGCACTTTAGAGAAAGACAGGACAGCTGATCTATCTTTAAAAGATGCCCAAAGACATCGTGGCCTGACCAGAGCCAGTACACTACAGCACAGATCTGACATGAGAAAAATGACCACTTTTATGTTTTCATCAAAGACGTTATTGCTCAATTACTCTTAGAAGGATGAGCCATTGCTTTGAGCACTGATCTGGCTCTAACTGTGCAACACATGTCCTGCGTGTGGCTTGGCAAGGCAGAATCATAGAAATTGAAGAAGACCTCTAAGACCACCACCTAGTCCAGCTGTCCACCTACCATCAGTAGTGCCCACTGACCACATCTCTCTGCACCATATCCCCAGGTTTTTTAATCCCTCCACGGACGGTGACTCCATCACCTCCCTGGGCAGCCTGGGCCAATGCCCGACCAGTTTTTTGGAGAAGTTTTTCCTAATGTCCAATTTGACACTCAGAGAAGTCCAGCAGCACCATGAGCATTGGGTTTTACAGGACAGCACCTCTGTTTTCATTTCCATCCTACCGCTGTGCATTATAGTGGCAGAAACTCTTAGAAATTGCAGTGGAAAGGACCACATCAGTATTTAAGACAGTTATTAGAATCATCTCCATATTGCAAATTGCAGCAAGGAAAGAGAGATTGGTTTTATTACGAATTATGCTTTGTTAACAAGTTGTTAGCTAAGTTCTCACTCCAGAATATTTAGAGCCAGCTAAATAATATGTGTCAAATCATTGATCTGACAAGTTTCACAACTTTTTTTTTTCCACTTTAAATTTCAAATATCTATTCAAAAAATAGCATGTTTGGTTTTTCACTCAGCTTTAATTACTGGCGACAGCATGAGAGGGAGAAAGAACAAAGCTGAATGCACAGATCCCAGAGGGATTTTGCCATCTCTGACCATTAAGGGATAAAAGTAAAGGAGGAAAAAAAAAAACAAAAAACGACAAACCAGCACCTTCCAACTTGGAAACAGAGCCCACTTAACCCAGAGGCCCCAGGAAGAGGCAATGCAGCCTTTCTGCTCTGCTAGCATCCCTCGAGCTTGCTTTGCTGATTGCACCTGTAGCTGGATGCTATGGTAGGAAACCTTGTAGAATGGGATTATTAGAGGCAGCAGTTCTGCAAGGGTGTGATGTTGGTTGTGCTGAGTATATGGCTGGTACTGGGGAGAAAGGGAAAAGCTGCAGCACAGAGCTCTGCCCTTCAGTCAGAAAACTGCTTCAGGTTGGGTGGCTTAAAGGTACAGGTCTGTGATTTTTGGGAAGAAATGCCCCATCATTGTTTCAGTCTCCAGTCCCAGACTCCAATGGAGTGGTTAAAAGAGACATCCACGAGATTGCACCTGACATACTGCTCTCTTATTACAAAGCAGAAGGATGCCAATGTGAAGCTTAGAAATAAAAGTGTACTTCCTAAATCAAGCATTCTTAATTCAAGTTGAAAATCCCACTGCAGGCACAGACCTTGAGCAGGTCTGGTTACAGTGACGTTCAGGTAAGACAGAACTTGCTGTTAGGAAAGGCTTGTGCTCTGTGCCCTGCTTTTGGAGGTCTCAGACAGAACTGGGCTGCCACGACTATAGCATTACTCAGAGCACGTGGAAGCTGGACAATTGGATTCTAGCTCCCCAGTAATTATCAGGTATACACGAAAGAGCCAATCAAGCACCCAAAAGGACAGGCTGCCCTCTGCTCCCCCCGGGTGCAGCTGGCTCCTTATTTCAAGTGCAATCTTAAATGACAAGGAAAAGGATTTGCTGCAGAAGCAATGTTGTTTGGTATCAAAAAAGATTCCTCCTTCCTCCTGCCCCCTCCTCCTGCCTGCTTTTCATGTTTTATACAAAACTCACCACTCTGAACACTCCTGGATTTTCTTCCCTTCTAATAGTAAAGAAGTGAATCTGATGTCTCCCAGTGATGGCTTCCTAACCTCCAAAAGCATGTGTTTATCATGAGTTTCGGCTATCCAAAATAGTTTTGACCCAAGGTTACAATGCAGGCTCAGATTGCTTCCAAGTGGGTTAAATGGATGATAAGCAAACATTTCATTACAGACTCTCCGTTGTTGTAAGGATGTGCAAATCCCCAGAACAATTTTCAGCATATCCTCGGGAGCTGTACACTGCTTTGCACCTGGAGCTTTGCTGGGGTTGAGCCCTGCTGTCCCTTTGCTAATAGAATGGAGAGGTGGCTCAGAGCCACCTGCACACTGCAGTACAGAGTTCCAAGCCTCCTGCTAGCTCCACCCCGAAATTGGTTTTAACAGGACTGTGCTGAGTCCCTTGATTTTTTTGGTGGTGCAAATGGTCCGGTGTAGACTATCAAGTTTGCAAAGTGAATAGGCACTGCTGTCAGAGTGATTCTCCTTTTAAATGTTGCTTATTATAAAATAACAGAGATGATGGTCCGAGTAGCTAAGTGCATCCCCATCCCAGCTCAGCACCACGTACCCACCTCTCTCCCAGCTCAGCATTCCTTTCTAATTTAAACTACTTCAAAGCCCTCCACTCGCATTAACCCTGAGTTAATGACCCAGCCCCAGCTATGCAACCAAGGACCACATCCCCATTTTTCCCATTCCCACTTCTACACCACCCAGGGCAAGAGCCTAAACTAATTAATAACAGAGAAAAGAGAAGCCTGAGAGTGCACTGTGCACATCTGAGATGGGCACTCTGATGATTCCATTTACAGCAGCACAGGGGATGGATGAGGCCAGAGCACACTTACCAAGTCAGGCAGTAACTGCACCCTATATCTGGTCAATCAGGAAGGGAAGAGCTGATGCAATATAGCATTAATGTAGCTGTGCAGGTTCAGCTGCGTGTGGCCTGCTCAAGCATCACAGACACCACACCAGGTTTTTTCTTCCCTTGGCATTGTTAAACTTGCAGCCTGAAAACGTTTAAATCCATGCTGGAATAAAGAAAACAATATGAAGACTTACTTTTCTTCCCCAAAGCAGTTGCTTCTCTAAGGACCCCTACCTTTGGTGCCCAGATTTGGTGCTTAGCCCACAGACAGCTGCAAGCACATGAAGGATACTGTGTTATTGCCAGCAAAGTGTCCTACATCCCTAACTCCAGCCTAACCACAGCAAGGCTATCAGTAGCTCTGTTCTGCAGCCATCAGAGTGTCATGCTGATACAGCTGTGTCATCTTGTTCATTTTAATCTGTTCTGTACCAGCCTCTGTAACTCTTCTTGAGCCCAAACCATTCCTGGTGTAGGGCTGTCCATAGCAGTGTCAGGTCCAGCCCTTCATTTTCGTGGTACCAAGGGGACTAGCATGGATTTACCTATTCTTGAACAGAAAAGCGTTCAGGAATACGTCTAATTATGCTTTGCTAAGTATGAAATGTCCTTCTATTTAGCAGATGCTTGGGCCCTACTTTGACCTAACACTGAGTGTTTCGAGTAAACTGCCAGCAGCCCCGTCAAACTGTTGTGGGTAATTTGGAGTATGAAATGTGTTAAATTATTCAAAGAGCTGAATAAGCATAAACAGGCAGTACAACATGAGAGATATGCATACCCAGCGATGCCGGCGTGACATTTAATACATCATATTAGCACTCCTGTTAGTACAAAGAGCCGGACGCCTAGCACAGCAGCAAATTCACAGGCAGAACACAATGTAACTGCATTTCGCCCCCTGCAGCCATCTTCCAACTGTTTCCCTTTGCAAAGCAAGACGTGGTTTCCCTGTAACCAAAGGTGAAAGCTGGGAAGCAAAATCTGATTCCCCCCCTGCAATGGTCAGCGCAGGAGGCCAGGTCACCCACCTCTGCTTCTCACTGGCATCAATCACTGCACTGATAGCAACTCTGTGATTGAGAGCAGGGGTGTATATGACATCAGGATCAGGCCCCAAACTGTCTGCTAGTGGAAAGCAGGCTCCTAAATGGGCAAACTCTGCTCAGTAACAAAGCTAACGTGGCACGGATCACATGCAGGCTCACAGTGCATGTCTACCTCAGAAATACATACAAATCCCTGTGTCCTAGCAAAAGCTGACGCTAATTCAAGAAAAAACCTTACATTTTACCTACAGTGGAAGCACTCCATTATTTCTTATTCTTCAAAACAAAGAGTGTTTTCAGGTTACTGAGTATTTCTGAGATCTCAAGGGATTACACATCAGGGGAGGAATGAGATGCTTCTGCAGTCGAGTTTTCATGATGGCAAGCACCAAGGGGGAAGTGATACTCTATACTTTGAAAGCTTTAAGTTTGGGACTGGCAATCCAATCTTCATTGCTTGGTTTGTTAATGAAAATAGAAACAAAACTTACAAAAAAAGAAATATTCCATAGAGCCAGCACGTAACAAATAAATGGAATGATCTCTCCTGAGAGCAGATGGAAGCCCTAGTGATGGAGTTAACGTAGCCTGGACAAAGCACTCATGGATGTGAAAATACTGTCAGAAATATGCCTGTATCAACAAGGGATGGACTAGCTGAACTAAAAGGCCTTTCCTCGACTTTTTATGTTTTCCTTTTTGCTTTCCATTTTTCTTTCTTCCCTCTCTGCAGTTTTAAGTAAGGGGGGTAGGATTAACTTGCGCATGGGTGAAGTCTGAGTGTAAATGGTTCTGAAGTCAGTTTGCTATCATTTATACATCCTTATCATTGAGTCACCATGTTCTTTCCTTTTTGATCCCACTTGGTATAGCTAAAAACTGTGATTTTTATCTAACAGTCTCACAAGGCTGGAAGAGACATTAGTACATTTTGCTCATTCCTTTGAGACAAATACACTGTAGTGTGTTTCTTGGCTCTCCTTTTTCTTGCTTCTGAACCACATTTAGCGATAACATTGGGTTGCTGAGTCTAACTCCATGAAAAATGTTTACTAGCTTTGTTATCACAAGTGCTTTGTGAAAATATGCAGACAAAAAGTACATAGCATAGATTTTCAAATGGTGAATGGGAACTTGTCATATATGCACTTGGTAAAACTCCATTTGAATTTGCAGTCTCAGCCAATTTCTGTTCCTGCTGAAGTGAACCATAGAAAAATATTAAATGCCATCTTGCCAAAAACGTAACCTCTGCCTATAAACACAAAAATGATGGGCAAACATTGTGAAGAGAAAACGTTGATTCACATTTTTATCTTTAAACATAATTGTTTTTTTTTCAAATGTTTTAAGACGTGCACTTTCCTGGGGAAATAGCCAACTTGTATCAATTATTTAGAAGCCTTTGTAGGAAGCCAGCTTAAATTCATAACAAGAGTATCAGTTCAAGAAATGTGAGTCTAAACATCAAGTCTGGTTAGTTGGGGAACAAAAACAAACCACATGATCTCTCAATCCAAATTACACCAGATAGGCTGCAACCACAGCTGCCTACAGAAATTACATGATAACTACTTGGAATTATGAATTGATAACCGTTTTTTGCCTTCTCGTAATTATCTCAAAAACAGACGGGAAAAAATATTCTAATCTCCATTTCTCCTGTTGCTTATAGAATCATAGAATCATTAAGATTGGAAAAGACCACTAAGAACATGCCATCTACCCGCTGACCCATCACTACTATGTCCACTAAGTCATGTCTCTAGGTGTCACATCTACTTTTCTCTTCAAAACTTGCAGGTAGAACAACTCCACCACTTCCTTGGGCGTTCTGTTCCAACTCATAACCACTGATTCTGAGGAGAGATTTTACCTTTAAACCAGTCTTCAGGATTTATGGAAGATAACTTCTCTGAGTCAGCTTGCACAACTGAACTCACAGCCAAACCGGTAACGAAAACATAGAAATCAAGTCTACATCAACTACTTCCCCCTGTGGAGTAGCTCAAAAGATGCTGTGCTACTTGTTGGTATGGATGCCACCATGTCTGTAGGCAAAGAAGCCAAGAGAAAGGCTGGGAAAGGCAGGGAGACCATTGAGTACAAGATGACATAGCTTGGGAGCCAAAGCAAACTCAGAGGTTCATCCACTTCCCAGCACATCAGTGATAAAAATAAATCCTATTAACTTCCAGCACAATTGAATTCTTGCTCAGCTCTGCCACAGTAGCCAACTCTTATTAGAGAAAGGGCACATCAAGAGTGTTCTCTTTGTCTCTGCTCCAAACTTTACATGGCACCAGACGACGTGCTCAGGCAGCAATAGACCCAACAGTCTTGTGAGCTCCAGGAATTCATTTTTAAAAAAAATAGACCTTATTTATGAACCTACCTGCTCCAAACCATGACTGAGTTCCTTTTACTTGCTGATTTTATATGCAACAAACGTCTTGTACAAAATTCGGTGATATAAAAAAAAATGCACATTGATTCCTCCTAAACATTTTCAACTACCAGCTAAACCAAGTCAATTCCTGACAATTAAAAATGAGAAACTTTCCAATTTTTTCTTTTTTTTTTTTTCATAGAAATGAAACTGTGTGTGTTATTCTTAGCCATGCTATGTGAAATCAGCACAAACAGAAACATCAAAGCTAAAAAACTGATTAACTTACTATTTTCTTCCTGCTTTGCTAGTATGGAAGATTTTGCAGTTAGTTTCTCTGCAGCAGCAAAGCTTACTGTTTTCCTTAAATTATCAATAGCTGATCTCAGTAATGTCTGTATACACACTTCATCTTGACTAGAAGAGCCCAAGAGCAGCCAAACCTAGACAAAAAATTACAGAAAGCTGTCACAATAGCTTTTACTGAGCAAGTTTCAAAGAGGGCTCGTACTGCACCTTTCCTGTGTTCAATGAAGACAAATTCAAAGTTGAATTGTCCTCAAGCACTTTCAATTTCGCTTTCTGCTTCTCATTTTCCTTTCTTGTTTCCCATTGGTGAGTGGATGCAACAGTGGTAAGAAGCCCCAGTACTCCACTAGTTGTACCCTTTCAATAGAGTGTAATGATGTTGAAGGCAACATTCAGTATTAGACAATGCAGTGTATATAAACCTCTCTATTAATATAATAATCTAGATTTCATGGGTCATCTCAGGGAAAATAGTATGTGCACCCTTGCAAGTTTTCTGTAAGACTGCAGAAAGTTCTCATTTGGCAGAACTTTCTCATTTGAGTCCTAGAACTGTCATTGTGAAACAAATCCTGCTTTTCTTGTTGACTGAGAGGTAGTATGGATCCATACTGAAAGCTCTCCAGGGGCTTTAAAAGGTTTTTGTGCCCATAACAGCACATCTATCAAATCTGCAATGGTCTGCTCACTTAAGAACACTAACTGGTAGAGATAAGCACAGGTTTCCAGTTTCTTACCTGGAGGGCAGTGGTTAGGTGGTTTATGGGCAGAATGACCTCATGTTGCTGCCAACATCATCCTCTTATTCTGGGTGCTTGCATAAACGTCCAAAGCTGTACACATCATATTAGCAGCCAGTTGAAGTGCTGGCCATGCTATCCATTCACTTCCTTCATATGAATGTGGAGGAGAACAGTGGTAATCAGCGCTTTCAGCAAGTGTTAAGGAGATTGAGGAAAGCAGGGTGAACAACATACAGTAGCTTCATTAGGGTATTCTAGTGCACAAATTCAGCTTGCTTTTGAATGTCAAGAATAGAAAATGCAAGTCAGTGAGAATTATATTTAAAAAGACAAGAGTCCAGCTCAACTGAAGATTTTCCTAGTCATTTTAAAGATATTTCATATAATCTATTTAGACTATTTAAGAGTTTGCATCAAAGCAAAACTATCATATCTGACGTGTAGGGCCTCCAGATTCTTCAACTTCCCTTTGCCCTTCAATCTCATCTACTGTGGTAGCGTGGCTATCTCAGATCACTTACCCATCCAATGGAAAATTGCTGGATGCAGATATGGAAAAGCAGACAACCAGGATAATCAGGGTAAACTTGGACCCTGAACTCAGCAGCTAAGCAGTCCATGCTCTGTTAGTAACTGCAACTTCACTTCCATTAAAAAATGCTGCAAAATCTGCTTAGTATACCAAGCTTGTGCCCTAACGATCAAAATAAATAGATAATGCACTTGTGATTAGTTTGAAAAAGTGAGCAGCAGGTGAGTATGGTACACGCCTGACATTTTTGCCATTCCTTCTCTTACCCACGATGAAAACTATCCGTACTTGTAAAGGAAGGTATTACAAATTAAGTATTCAAGTTTTCCATGATGCTAGCAATTGTTTAAAGCCTGGTTCTCATCCTTTTTATCTCTCTTACAAATCTTGAAGGGAATAGGATTCATCAGTACACAAATGGCCTTTATTTCTGGCTGTTAAAAACCTGATGATGAGCAACATTTCCAAGGAAGAAAAAGAAGTCAATTTCCGAAGCATGTGCAGAGTTAATGTCTACAGTAATTGCGACTAAGTACGGTAGAGCAGAGATGCACTGCCAGCTGGAGCCAGGGATTAAAAAGGAAACATCTGTGCTGAGATTATAGGAACAGAGGAAGCTATGGGAAGGAAGGAAGCGAGAATGCCCGTGTAGGTCCACCTACCTCATTTGAACTTCTCCTTTTCACCGTGATTTTTTTTGTTTTCTTCTAGCTGAATTCTACATATTTACCATCCTGCGTGTAAAGAAAAGACTGTCCTATTTCTCCGCTAATTGACCTTTCCCTTATATTAACCTAATGACCTCACATTATCAAGATGAATCCTAAGCATTGGGATTTAGGTACATACTCAAAATTGAGCGAGCTTTCAGGTAATTTGCTGAGCAAGGATGCCTTCAGGTGTAATGACTTGAGGTGAAACTTTTTGGCCTCAACCAACTCACAGTGAGTCTAGCTTCAGATCAAATGAAAATTGCATTTTCTTCAAGAATCAGAGTCTTTAAATTTGTCCTTTCTTTACAAACCTTCTTACCTAAATTCCCACTAAAATGCAAGTACAAAGTCACAAGAGAGGCATTCCAGTAAAACAATAAAAACTTTAGAAGCTAGGCAATGTCATAAAGGAAAATGTTAATCTTCTGAAAATACTTTATAAAACATAGCTAGCAAAAATGTATATACACACACACATTTAGCTAGTCAGCTTACATTCTAATGAAACATGCATTGCTTTTATCCCGCTCAGTCTCCCAAAATGAAAGATTTAGAAGTTTGTGTTAGATTTGCAGAAATTGCCTGTTGTACAGGACAGGTCAGGAAGAGATTAGAGAGCTCTTTGCATTTACTATATTTCCTTTTTTTTTCTTTTTTTTCCCTGCTACTTCAATTGCCTTTGAACTCCTGTTCCTTAGGAGCCCTGGTGAGGTGAAAACATAGGGATGAAGGAATTGAAGGTGGGAAGAAGGAGGGAGAGAAAGCAAGGAGGGAATTACTTCTTTCAAAAATAAATAAATCGATAAAAAAAGCACAGAAGTATTACTTAAAAAAAAAAAAAAAAAAAATTCCCAGAGCCAGCACACACACTCCATTTCTACTAATCGGATTGTGATGTGTTTGCCTTTAATATGTGCAGCCAGCCCCTATGCCCTGCCTTGTGCACATGTCATGTCCTTTTAACATCAGCAGCCACTGGCCTGATTCTCAGTCCTTGATAACATGTTCCAAGTAGTATCGTGTAACGGGGGGAGAGCAGAGAGAGAAGTGGGGGAGAGGAACCAAGGCTGGCACCAGCAATCGGTGCCTTTGTTGAGATGCTACAGACAATTCTCTTCCAATCAACAAACCTTTCATTTGATTTCAATTCTTTCTTTCTTGTTGATATGTCAAACAGAGGCTCCATCAGCCATAAAACAAAAGGATGGATCCGAAGCAGGGTTTTTCCTTAATCCTCCCTGTTCCTTGCTCGCTCACCCTGCTTTCGGCAGATTTTCAATATCATTAGTTTCTCTGATTGCATGCAGTTTTCTGTTCCCTTTTGGAGATGAAAGAGCTGTCGGGTTCCTCAAAAACTTTAACGGGTTCATAACAGAGAATTTTGGAATGCTGTGATGGAATAAATCAGATCCTAAAAGAGGGCAGCAAGGTTATGAAGGCCAGCATCAGCAGAGAGTGGCTGCTTGCTTGCTCCATTCTCTCTAAGATCAAGTTCCCATTTGCCACTAGACTTGTAAGATAAGTATTTTCACTTATTTATTTTAAGCCATTTTTAAAATAACAAGGATTTTTTTTAGAATAATCATTTAAATAGTAGTGGCAATCTAGCTGGCATCTGGATGAAGACCAAAATAAGCTCTACAGACCATGCTCTTGTAGCATGCATTTGCACTTACAGTCAAAAAGATTCCAAATCCACAATTTCCAGCTCTGTGAATTGTGATACAGCCCTGACTGCCTCCAAAAAGTTCCACAAGTTTTGAACTTCTTGTGGTATAATGTGATGCCCCACAAAAAGAAAAGATACTTAAGGGTGCAGTGGTCTTCCTCTTCTCTAAAACTTACTATCTTTGAAAATCTCATTTCTTCTCATTCCCAAAAATTCCCACCGGCTCCCCTCAAATTACACTTGGATGACGTCCACCTCATTTCTTAAGCATTTAGATACCTCTGCACAGATTAAACAACACATTAGAATGTACATTTACTTCCAAGAACCAAACAAGATCTTCACACCATGGCAAAGACTGTACACCGATTCTGGAACCACAGCAGATCATTTTGCCTCATTTTTTTCCATTTGAAAGAGAGCAGTGAAGTTTGGGATACATGAGCCTGCAAATTACATTGGACTTTGAGGTCTCACTGGTTGGCTCTCCAGGGTTTATGTGAACTAAGTGCACATTGAGTTTGCTCAATGGAACCTTCTCCTAAATGCAGTTTCTTACGGTGTTCCTGGTGTGTCCATATTGGTGTGAATAAGAGAAACCTTCTGGTTCAGTGAAGATGCAAGTTTGTCTGCAAAGTTACTCAGTCAACATCTACGACGTTTCTGCTTAAAATTGAACAAAAAGACTTACTGGATTTTGACACGTCAGAACAAATAAAATCACCCATGGTGGCTTTTCTTGATGTCTGAGCTCCTCAGCTTCCTTCTTGAACCATCTGAAAAAGAAAAAAGTGAATAAAAGTCCACAAGGACCCGGTGTCAAGCACCAGCCTTTAGCATTTCTCATTGTGTTACTGGTTAAAGACAATGCTGCAGAAGCAGCAGCGTTAAAGGTGCGAGAGCAGGCATCCTATGGCTGGCCCTATATACATATGCAATCAGCATAGTTTTTACTATTTTATATATCTGAACCATTTTTCAACTGCTCTGACCATCTCTGTGAGCAAAACAAGGTAAAGGTAACCCAAAGCTCACAACTAACCAGACAGACACTACAGAAAAGAGAGATGCATTTCATAGAAAACACACAAATGTAAACTTATAAATATCTTGGGAGTGGAGAAATAGGGTAGCACATAGGAGCTGAGCACTCAACTCACTTTCCTTGAGAAAAATACTAATAGCAATACAAACATCAAACCAATGCCAACTGCTGAAGAAGAAAAAAAAAAAACCTACATCCTTAAAAGAGTGAAGATCCGCGCTGATGCAACATGAACCATCAATTATGGCTACCCTTGCCCTGTGTGTGATTGGCAGATATGCACATCCTGAGCTCCGAAACCTCTCTGGCAGCCGAATTGCATGGTGCTTGCTGATACCCACAGGTTCTGCTGTGTGGGTTCATGTGGCATCAGCACCAGGCACTGATGCTCCCCAAACCAGGCAGCAGAGCAGCTACCAGCAGCTCCAGCCCTGCAATTCCCTCGGCAAGTGAATAGTTTTCCCTTTTATCTCTTATTAAAGGGGATCAGGTGTTTGCCCATGAGAAATGCACTCTGAGCTATAGGATTTTTTTTTTCCTCCTGAAATATGCCCATAAACTAGATATCTGTCTGTTTAAATAAGCATAAAATTATGAGAGTGTCCTGCAGCAAAAGAAGACATCCACGTTCAGAGTAGCACGGATGAAAGAGTCCATTCTTCTCTCCTGCCATGACTTTGTTGGTGAACTTTGGGCCTATGGAGACTTTTCAAGGGCATGAAGAAGGGGCCCTACAGTTGCCAAAGTCTTTTTAGAATAGCCTTGAAGATGCAGTTAGTCAGAAAGCAGCTGTGTAAGTGATGTGATTTGTATTTACATGCACATACAACTTCTCCCTGTAGCTGGCAGCTACAATGGAAGGCACAGCATCTCTCCCCAGGTTGGAGAGTATGCCCTGCACTTATCCAGACAACAAGAAGACTGTTATTCTCCGATCCGAGGCTGAAGAGCATCATTAGTGGCACAGGCTGCAGGATCCTCCTGTTCTCCAGCCTTCTCATTTCAAAGCCTTTCATTTCCCAAGACAGCTGCAAGGTGTCCCTTCAAGGATTTTGCTGTTTTTTGATTTATACTTTTATACTCTTGAATCTCAATTGAGACATCCCAGCCTCATTCCATTTCTGACCTTACACTATAAAAGCAGACTGACCCTCCATCTCTCAGCACTGGGCTGGCTTCCAGCCCGGGTTATGGAAGAGCAGGGGCAGAGCAGAGCGACCCACATGAGATGCTCAGAGCCCAAGCGGTCACTGCGAGCCGTTCTCTCCACCCTCTGAACTTCTGACACTGCTCTTGTTTTTCCAAGGCATGCTTTTGATTCACTTTGTTCTTCTGAGAAATTCCTACCCCACTCTGAGTGCAGCAACCCCACAGTTGGCATGGAAGCAGATGATACGGGATGGAGATCTGCAGACAATACTGAAAATTGACATCAATTATTATTTGTTTATCTGGTTTTTTTTTGGGGGGGAGGGGGAAGATAACAGCTATTTCAGCTAGAAGCAAACTTGTTGGCAGCCAGTCAGAGTTCCTGAGAGCCTGACACCTGTTTCTGGTCATTGTTCTGCCTCTACCACACCTGTAAGCATGTGAGCATGCAGTAAGGATATCCAGGTATTTGATTCCCTCTAAATGAAGCTAAGAACATGCAGCCAGCAGCAAGGCAATGCCCATGGGTTGACACTTTTGTGCTGATGAATCTGTGAGTGAAACACACCCCAGACAAATAAAACAAAAAGGGAAGGGAAGGGAAGGGAAGGGAAGGGAAGGGAAGGGAAGGGAAGGGAAGGGAAGGGAAGGGAAGGGAAGGGAAGGGAAGGGAAGGGAAGGGAAGGGAAGGGAAGGGAAGGGAAGGGAAGGGAAGGGAAGGGAAGGGAAGGGAAGGGAAGGGAAGGGAAAGGAATGGCTTTAATGGTAATGGAATAGTTGCACTGTCATAGACTGGAAAAAAATGCAGCTGCCATGTAAATTTCCTACCAAAATTCCTTTCCCTTTCCAAAAGCTGCTTCCCTCTCTACATAAGATGCTTCTCTCAAATGAACACCTTCAAAAAATCAGCAGGAAGGAAGAGAAAAGTAACTCTCATTCAGAGAAACTGAGGTAGTTTGCATCCAGGTAGGCTGCATTGCCTTCCAACGCTGAAGCCTGTTAAATAAACCTCCAAACAGTCTTTAGTACTTGCTTAAATAATAAAGGCGAGTGGGGGAGAGAGTTGCGAGGCTGCAAGTCTATAACATCTCTATTCCTGTCCTATTCAAGAGCCACCCTTAGCTGCTGCTGATGAGAGCAAAATTGGGAGCAAATAATAAAACCATCCTCCTTCCTCAATAATGCCTTTAAAACAGATAAGTGCCAGTTGAATTAGCCTATTTATAAGACTTCTTTTTTCCCCTGACTGTAAACTCCTAATGACTCTCCGTTACACAATGCGATTCAATATGACTCAAGCTTCCAGGGGTCTTGATCCCCTCTAGATAGTGTACCACAAAAGTGATTTATAAACTACAGTCTGAGAAAGTCAGAGACTGAAGTGATTTGAGAAAATAGTTCAGGCTTGTAAGTGAATACAAGTGCTATGAATTCCAGCGCCAGAATGATACCCACCCACTCCCCCCCCCCAAACCTTTTCCTATAGACTCATTTCATACAATGGAGGGAAAAGTGGTGTTAAAGGAAAAGAGGGGTGGGGTAAGAAAGTCCAAAGGGGAAAAGAAAATGAAGAGATGTATGGTAAGGACTAATCAGTTATATGCCATGAAAAAGTATAAGAGGAGGCTGTTTGCATAGCAAATTGCATCTATGAGGCTGGGCAGTTCTGAGAGGAGCACAGTGGCTGAAGAAGTGCTGAAAGGGAGGCAGAGAAGAAGGAATAACAGCAGAGCACTGATAATCTGAATGTAGATATCAGGTGTATCACTATGGGGGGAAAAACTTGTATTTGTCATTCATCCCCCAACAAACAAGTGGCGAGTAAACCTGTAGTCTTTTCTTTCTGTATCTGAAAAGTTATTTTGAATCGAGTGGAAAAAAAAGAAATAGCAATCCCTAAGCGTGCACTTGCTTCTTGCAAGACAGATTTTCCCATCCAAATTTCAGTATGGAGTTGTTATTTTGGAATCCATTCCCTTCCCCCTCTCCCCTTATCGCCTCTCCCTGTCTTTCACAGTGAGGCGTTTGGTCTAAAGACAGCCAGGGAGCTAAATATATATTAATTAGAACTCTTGAGGCTGCCATCAATGAGATACAATTATCCCAAACTGTTGCTATTACAGGCTCTGATAGCTTCATTTAAATTCCTGAATAAAACATGAAATATCTTTAATGAGAAATGAATATAGTTGTCAGGAGGGAGTAGTTGTGATATTGTTACTAGTTGAGATATAGAAGATGAAGACATAGTATGAATACCTTCGATTTTATATAAAAATGATTGCTGTTAGGAAAAGACAGATCCCCCTTTAGAGACTTCATTTAGGCTGAACATCCGAAAACACATAAAACAGCAACAGCTCTCTTGTAAGGAAACTCTGCTATCCCAGAGGCAGCTGGCACTCCTGCCTCTATGCAAAGTGGATCTGTTACAAGGGGTAACGGTGGGAAGAAACACTGCATCATTATGGAAAACAAACCATGTGAGCTCAGTGAGATCATCCCGTCGTTACTCAATGGCTGATCAGGGGGTTCAGCATCCAGAACTCTCCCCCGTGCTCAAGGCACACACTGCCTTGTTTTTCTTCTTTCATTTTTATTATTTTTAAGACAAATGCCAGTGAGGGAGCAGAGATGCAGCTCTCTCTCCCTTTCAAGGCGACTGAAAGACACAAGGCCAGGCCAGTGAAGAGCAGTTCTTTAAATCACGCTGTCAGGGAGATGGGAGCTGCAGCACCTCCTCATTCCTCCACAGCACTGTGATGGACTGCACCTCTCGTGCTAAAAATTCACCCTTGAGCTGCAGCGGAGCTCTCCTCACCTCCTGCTATTTGACTGAATCTGCAATGATTCCCCTTCATTCATACATTAAGGTTGGAAAAGATCATCCATTCCAACCATCAACCATCTTGCCCGCTAACTCATGTCCCTCAGTGCCATATCCATCCTTTTTTCCACAATCTCCAGGGATGAATTTGTCCTTCCTATGGTTAAAGCAAGCTCTTCCACATGCTTTGGGTTTCTCATCCAGGAGCGTTTCCAAAATAGCCACAAGTGAGTCCCATTCCAGCCCATGCTGATGGGCACCCAAGCACTGAGCTCCAGCATCCCCACTGAAACATAGCTGTGGGTGGGGTGGAGCACACAGCAGCAATGTAACAGCAAGCACCACCACTTGTACTTCAGTATAGGTCACAAAGTGGAGATGATTATCATACTAATTGAAAGGGCATGGGAAATACTAAGGAAGGCGAACATAATTATCCAAACTGGAAATTGCCAGGTCGTTCCCATTCTTGTGGGATCCTCTAGTGACCACAGAGTATGGTCAGGACCTCAATTTAAAGTCTCAGTACAAGTTTGGATCAAGGATTTTTACATTAAATCAATTAATATGCATGTGCCAAATGTTATTTTTGAGGTAGTTGGAGTGTAGCAGCTCTGTTTCTCCTACAAGCTTTGGTTTGCGTTTATTCTCTAGACGCAGAGATAGAAAATTATCTCAGGGATACAATTCAATTTCTCCTAATCAACACCTCTTTGCTTCATCGAGTAAAGCATGTTTAAACCATTTAGAGTTAGTTGTCAAGGAACAGGCACTCCAATTAATATTTTCCCAAAGATGTTTATACATGACAATATAATAAAACAAAGAAATAATAAGAGTGAAGAGTTTCTACTGCCTCTGCCAGATGTACCAGAAGAGATATCTCTATGGATTCTGTTTCTGTTCCACCCGATTATAAATGGAGATGTCAGTTTCAAGACCTTAGGAGAGGTAAAGGGAACACATAGATTTACAGTGTCTCCTGTTCCTGGCGACTTGCAGTGCTAAGGACACTTCAGTTGTGCCAGCGAATGCAGGGTCTCATAAGCTGCCCTTCCAGAATAAATGAATCAAAACTTGATGGCCAGTATTTAAGATAAGAGTTCTCTAATAGACCTTAAAGCTTATTCTATCCTTGTCTTTGCTCAAGCTGTGAAAACAAGTTACAATTCAGCTGTCCAAAATCAGCCACAGAAGGCCTTGGAAGAGGCAGGAATGGACCAAGAGCACACCACCACCAGTACTGTACAAATGCACGCTGAGCAATACCTGAACACCAGCCTGCCTCAGATTTATATGAATTATAGTTTCTGGGATCAAAAGCCAACTTTAAGGCAAAAAAATTGCACCTCAAAAGCAAAGAGGCTTTATTAACAAGCAAGTCCTTTTCCTTTATATCAATTTAGGGATCCCCTCGAGGTAGTCAAATTGCTGAAGCAAACACTCACCACTCACTGCATAAGTCATCTTTAAGGAACACAACTACAGACCTCACAGCCTGACACTGCAAACATCAAGTGCAATTTACAGCCCTTGAATCAGCACAACCAGAGCAACATCCAATTATACACCCTTTATTTATATAGTTCATTTTTGCCCCCGAAATTAGTTTTATGTTCAAAAAAAAAAAAAAAAACAACCCAATGAACTGGATTAAAAGCCCTAGTAACTGACCACATCTATCAGCAGAAATATGCAACAACACAAACAATGACTCCACACATTTTTCTCTTTACTGCTTATTTTCACGTGGGACTGAGAAACAGCACATCTGGAGAGTGACAAGATTCCCCAGAGCCCCGTGCATTATTTTTACCCTTTTTGGAGACGATGTCTTCAGTGTCAGCTGGCTCTGACCAGCTGCGGTGGGGATGCTCTGATGGGAGTGGGCATTTTTCCATGGATAGTTGACAGCAGTGACTTTTTGACGGCCCCTTCCAGCTGCTCAGATCTGAAGCTGCATTGAAAGGGCAGAAAAGGAAAAAAAGATACACAGCATTACCAGAAGATGGATGCTTACTTCCAAAATCACAAATTCTCTCCCTTTGCTAAGCCTGACCCAAGCTCTCCCCTATGTACATGAAAACCCCCCAGCACCTTTCACTCCCCACATCAATTCTCCCAAATTTGTCTCTAGCCCTGCTATGCTAGAACGAGAGGGACTGGACAGAGCAGCCAGCTTGTGCTCAGACACTCACACATACTCCTCATCTCAGCCAGATGTTGCTTTTATTCTCTTTTTCACTGCTCTCTTAATTAAAAAAAAAAAAAAAGAAAAAGAAAAAAAAAAAAGAAAAAAAAGTCCCTTCTGACAGAACATACCTGTTTGTTCCTATGTCCTGGGCAAGCGAACAACAAAGCCCTTTGAATTACTTATTGTTATGGCTTGGGGACAAGATTGCATCTCTAAGTTTATAAAGCAGCTACTACATGTGCACCACTAAATACAAATGATTTTAATAATCAGCATTTTATTTGCTTCTTTCAGCAGGGTGCCTTGTCATTACTTGAACGGTAATAACAACCGCTTTTCATTTGCTAAACGTTATTATGATTATTATTCAGAAGCTTTACTATAATTAACTAACAGAGCCTCACAACATCCCTGTGAGTCAGGTAGAGGATGAATTACGACATCCCTGTGTTTCAGGGGGAAACACAGCAAAGGGGAAGCTAAGTATCACAACACAGAGGAGGCTTGGATTAAAACCAACGGTTCTTGGATCCAAATCCCATCCACAAACCACGTCTTGACCTGTTTGCCTTCAGCTCAGCACCTGCTGTCAGCTCAAAGGCATTGAGATGACATTTGGGAAATTCAAAAAATAACACAAAATAAGGGAAGGGGACAGGGGCGTGGAAAGGAGAAGGAAGAAAAGAGACGTGGCAATCCCTAACAATCCCTAGAAATCCCAAATCCCTAACAACCTTTGGCAGCTCCTACTCCCAGCTGGTGTTGGTGCCTGGATCCTGAATGCTCACGTTCGGCGCCTGCATTGCGCACATCTGTATCTATACAGGCGACAGCTTCTGCCTATAATAGCCACCTGTGAGACCAGGGGAAAGGCATTAAAAATTAAAGAACTGCAGAGTAGATTGGAAGCCAATCTTGGGTTTATAGACAGGGAAGTGTTTGACAGGTGGTCTCTGTGCAAGAAGTGGCCTTAGAGACACATTTCCCTTGATTTTATTTTTTAATTAACTTTTATTCTCAGTATTATCTTGTCCTTTTTCCCTCTTTACTTGGCTCCTTGCTTCCAGCCTGGAATCCCATTTAGCACAGTGCTATAGGTTCCTTCAGCACAGCAGTCCAGCTTTACAGAGCCTTCCATCTCTGCCCTGATGTCAACCACCCACCCAACAAGTTTTTTCCACGGACTTTGACATAAACAACAGCCACGCTGCAGACCTTATCACCCAGTTAAGTTATCCTATAACACAGTGACACGTCCAGCAAAGCCCATATTTACAGGGGCTGCTCAATAAGCAGTAACCCAGGCCTTGGGTCAAGCATTTGCCTGTTAAGCTCTACCACATGTGCCATCAGGCCCTTCCTGTTTGGGTTTCACGTACCGGTTTTTCGCCCCTCGCCTCCCATAAAAACAGATGACCTTAGAGAGACCGGGAGAACCATCTCCATCACTGTCTGCAGCCCAGACTTCACCTCCTGCCATAAAAACGCTTCCTCACCTTCCCTCCTGCTCAGCCCTTGCATTCCCACTTTCAAGTTAATTATAATAACACATCTGCAGCCAAACAACAGAAACTCGTGCATCCCCTCCAGGCCCCCCCCCGGCTTTGCTTCATTGACTCCTCCAAACCCACCACACTTGGACGAGAGCACTTAACCTTCTGCAGAATATCTTTATGCTCCATTTTCCTTTCCATTAGGAAGGAGATGAAAGCAAGCAAAGGATGCTTTTGTACAGCAGCTGCTGCTGCCAGCAGATGTGCTCTCCCAAGTTTATGTGTGTTTTAAGCACAGACTTGAAGACTTCAGCGTGTGAGGGCTTTTGGTGCGGGAGGGATGATAGGTTAATGGTTGGACTTAATGATCTTAGAGATCTTTTCCAACCGAAATGATCCTACAATTCTACACATAAAGCTTAAGTTTCCAACCTAAATGATACTACAATTCTACAGATAAAGCTTAAGTGATGAGGTGTGCAGCCTGATGCAACGGTTTGTGCCCAAGTCAGAGCAATTCATTCTTTTTCTGTCCTCCAGCTTCCTAAAGAAGAATGTGCTAGCCCAACCTGCTCCACTTTGAGTGCCAATTTCCAACTTTTCTACAGGCATAACAAAGCAAGATTCCAACCACTGGCGTTTTTCACCTGAGGAAAATTTCCTTAATCAACCTGTTAAGTTTTTTCGTGGTACCCACTGCTTTTCTCCCTGTTTGAAAATCATTCTTATTTTTTTTCTAAGAAAATATCATTCATCATAACAGCAGGGAAAAAAAAAAAGTATAAATCCACTAAAAGCATAATGAAAATAAAATAATTATAATAATAATAGAGAGAAAACTAAACTAGATGCTTCTAACTGGAGAGCAGAAGACTCTGCCCATGCAACTGACGAACATCAAGACTTTCTGTACGTTTCCAGTCCAGGCTGTGTACTACTGACAGTCAGTGCTGAAGCAAAGCCTGGGAAGTTCTGAGTGCAGAAAAAAATGTCTGTAATAAAAGCTTTCTGTGTCCTCCCAGGAGGCTTATCACACACCACAGACATATGGGCACATCTGGAGTAGGCAGCAGCTAAGCACAATGTAGAGGGAGCCGAGATGCCGGATGTACTTTGAGTAGAAAGGTCCCATTTGTAAGACATTCAGCCCCACGACTACTCTCACTAATAGGCTGTGCCTTAAGTGTAACTGGTTGTGACCTCTGTTTTTCATCTCGTGTTAGAGGAAGGAAAGAGGTGCTGGGCTGGGCAGGGAGGTGGTGATGGGGTGGCCAGGGGGTCAGTGCAGGACATGAGCATCCCCAGATCATCTCCTGGCTTTGTGTTCACTTTTGGCATGACTCAAGGCAAGCTATTTAATCTCAGTTTCCCATCTGTAAGCTCAGAGTGCCACTGTGATTGCAAATGCTGCTGAGGCAGGGAGGTGCTCAACCACCACAGCGGATGGCAAGGAGAAACCCTTGAGTTATTACAGATTGAGAGGAATAAGTGCTCTACTCCCAGGCACTGAGCACCGCTCTGCTCAGAATGATGCTCACAGAGCTATAGGACATCAAGGCAAACACTTGCCCCTCTTTAGTGCCATCAGGATCGCATCAAAGCTGCATGTATCTCTTTCTTCCTCTCCTTTCTCTTATTGCACCAGAGGCTCAGAGTTGCTGGCTCTGGCTCACCAGTCTCATTGTATTAGCTTGATAAACCACCCGTTTACCTATAATGCAGCAGACTGTAAAAACCCTTGTGGCTACTGCATAATAAGGAAAATAAATAATAATATGCTTTAACAAGCATCAGTTGAAATAGCTGGGATTTGGTGGACCCGGCAATAAACAGCAGATTTGCTTTCCCAGGAACGTGGAAAAACTAATCAGATTTGGTTGGCAGCTATGAAAACACAGCTGATCAACAGCTCAGTGCCGGCTCACACAATCCCCCATCACACAGGGCATCAGGGAGGGATGTTGTGCACACCCCTATGCTAGATGCAGTGCCCTGGCGGGCTGGCAGCTTTCCATCCCTTGGACAGGGGCTGCAGGGCTTTGCAGCCCAGACAGCAGTTTAACCCGAGGGTCAAAGGGCAGTCAGGCGTTATCTACCGGCTGGGTGCATTTCCTCCACATCTGTGGCTCCAATATTCCCGAAAAGACACTGACGAGAGGGTGAGAGCTAATGGGAGCTCCTCCGGTATTTAGAAATGTAAAGGGCTGCATTCATTTTTAATGATGTTGAGAACTCGCTTTAAAAATAAACAAATAAATAAATAAATAAACAACAAAAGCAAAAGCAGTCAATGGCAATTTACATAGGGTGAAGGAAAAAAAAAAGATAAATTTAATCTTCTCTACCCGCTGGACAACGGAATATTGCTGTGTGCTTTAAGTACAATGCAATTTTGAGTATACCATTACAACTGTGGGATGGCTTGTACAGTTGTTGCCTCAGTTATGCTATATTACATATCTATTGCATGGGACTAAAATAACTCCTATCTTATTAAGGTAAAATCCATCATCATCTGCCTCCTATTGCACGGCACAGATGGTGCTTCACTGACCCTTATCAGTTTGCATGAAATGTAGGGTTAGCTTTTGAGCACTTGCTTGGTACGTTCTTGAGAAGTCTTAAAGCTACTTTTGTTTTCAAGACTGAAGCAGCCCTACATCCAATTGCACTGATAGGATACAATACATAATATAATTATATATAACATATTAATTGACAAAACCAACAGAGATCTGCTGCAGCATTCCACGGCTATGCAGGCAGATGGGGTGCTGATCACCTCCCACATGTCAGGAGCAGAGGACAAAGAGGTCCCTATGGGGCTCCTTTGCCAGCAGCAACTGTTTTCCAGTGAGTGAAGCCCCTAGGGGACCAACTTTCCCACCTGGACCATTATTCTGCTTCAACCAGATCTACCAAGCTGACATTGCTGCTGTAGAGCATAGGGCCAAGGTCTGTCATAGGGGAGAAATAAAGCCAGGTGCAATTACCCTTGTGCTCCTTGTATTGATTATACTACAGCATTAATTCCAGGGTAATGCAGCTGTGGATGGAGCCAGGATGACTGTCTCCAGCATAGGATGCTCCAACCTTTTTAGGTGCGCTGCAATTCAATTGTTTTTTTTTTTTTCCTTAGCTATTTTCTGTTTAAGATGATGAAATCTAAACATTTAGAATTCAAATACAACTGACTGGGCACAGCCCAAAGAGTTCTTCACATATACTAAGCTAATGCAATCCTCACCAAAATACAGTAACAAGAAGACACCTCCTAAGAACTCCTTCCTGGAGTTCTTCCTTCTTATGGGTCTTGGTGGTTTTTATCAATTCCTTCCCACCCACATCACAGAATCATCTCTATGATTCATCTACACCTTCACGAGCATCCTCCGCAGTAGGACAGCCAATATCAACATCACCTCTTCATTTTAAGAGTGACAGAGAATGATGAGGTCATTTTCCATGCCCTGTGCCATTTCCCTCCCCAGATGCACGACTGGTCCTTCAGAGAATAGCCTTGTCTAGAGGCTTGTCTAGACTGCCCTTTAATTGACTCAAGCTACAGGACTTCTGTCATTTCTCCAGGGAGATCATCCCACAGTCTGACAGACCTTGCTGCCAGGAAACACATCCCAACGTTACCCCTACATTGTCCTTGCCCAGTGTCATGCCAAAACTACAATCAGCTAACATCTTCTACTAGGAAACCTATGCGTTCCAAGTATCCCACCCTGTCCTTGTGCCACACTTCCACCGATCCAGTTCATTTCCATTTGAAAAGTGGCAAATACTACTTTTAGATCGATATACTTACTTTCCTTTATTCCCCTGCCAGCACATCAACTTGATCAGCTTATGGAGAAATGTTTTGGTCACAGTGGTGGAGAGAATACAGCTTTCTGGGGAACCATGAAAAATAGTGAATCACATATTTTTAATTTATTATAGGGACAAAATAACACGTTTTGTCTTTAATAAGATCAAAGTTCAGAACCTAGAAAAAGAGCTTTGTAAAATGTTTCTTTTTCTTTTCTTTTCTTTTCTTTTTTTTTTTTTCAAAAGAAATCAATTTAAATTCATTTACTCTTGGGGTAATCACATAAATAGTGAGCAACAGGTTAATAAGGTAGTAATAGATATATTAATAATGAGCAAACCAATTGTTAGAGGCTGTTCAATAGTGTACTTATTAGGTTTATATTCATCTGCACTGCTAGAACTGATGTGCTTTTAATAATCTATAACATGTTATTCATGACTCGAGTATTCTTCCCTATTAATAATTTACTAATGCTTTATAAACTATTTATAATTGCATTCTTCATATAAAAATACGATCTTTGATCTAACAGCAAGTGATAACTTGGGACAGTCCCTACTGGACTAATCTGACGACGCAGAGGAAACCACAACAGAGCTGCTGGAGCACCATCTGTGCAATCCACAGTCCTCAGCATTTGCTTCAACTGGTTTTGCAGCTCTACTGAAACCTGATAGCCAACATGAATGGAATTTTAATTCTGCGTAACTCAGTAGCAAAATGTTCTTAGAGAACAACCAGTTCTCCTACTTAGTGTTTGAAAATCTCTTCTTCATCTCCAAATCTGAGACAACGTTAGGAAGAGAGGCTAAGAGGGGATCATTGGAACTCTTGTTGAAGAATTATTACAGAGCTGCGACTTGTTTTCATCTTACCAATCCCATCCAGGCATGAAATCAGTACAAGTCGTGATGAAAATGACTGGAAAGATGCGAAGAGGAATAATGATATTTCATCAACAGTGTAGGGTCCTTCATTGAACTGGAATTGCCACTTCTGTACCCCTCCCAAGATCCACAAAGCCCTGGAAAAAGGAAAGTTGCAATCTTAAGCAATGTAATCCACTAAGTGCCATAGAGGAAAGAAAGAATCTGATTTACTGTTCACCCAAGAAAGGCTGGAATACATTAGAAGAGTTGTTCTTTTTAAAACAAAAAATAATGTCATTACTCAAATAAAAAAATAAAATAAAAAAGAAAATACAGGGAAGGGTACCAATACTTTACAGGAATGCAGTGATTCACTTATGAAGAGAATAAGGGAATTTATCTTGTTTAACCAGATAAAGATTAAACGTGGTTTTGATTACTCTTCTTAAATACATTGAGAATTCAGGCGGGTGAGGCCAGAGGAACAGTGGAGAAAGATTATATACGTTAAAAGACTGTTGGAACTAGTTCAGTTGCTTATAGATAGGCCATGAAAGCTGATGAAGAGCATTGATTAATTGAGCATCAAAAGCCTATGATAGTTTTCTAAAATTAAGCAGTCAGAGAAAAAAATTTCAACTGGAAGCCTTGGCACTGTATTGCCAAGGAGACAAACATCTTGTGTGTTATAATGTCCCCAAGGGGTTGAAAAGGAGACTGGATCACTGTTTGTGTTGTTCTTATCTTATACATCAGGTTCCTGTTGTCGCTGCTGGAAAGCAAGGAGGATATGTCCTCCTACCACTGTTGGTTTCTGGCAGAGTTATAGGTTTTGTCTGGGTTCAGTATTGGCCTTTCTTTGAATTAATCCTATCATGGTGTTACTAGGAACAGGATGTAGGAAGGTGCACAGATATACGTTTAGATGGAGGCTGTAACTGATGGATGAGCTCTTGGGAGAAGAATACAGTTTGCTCAATATACCTCGATAACATAAACATGCTTTATTTCCTTAGGTAACTCAATAGCACAATATATGAACGATGAGGCAAAATAGAAAACAGAAAAACCTTCCGAGTATTTGTACTACCTAGATTTGATTGATTTTGAACACAATCCTCATATGCTAGAGTGATGGTCTGTCTTAGCTGGGGTCTGAATGACCCTTGAGGTCTTGAATACCCTGGATCCTTCTGTATGAAGTTTGGGGCTACAATTCTCCCTCTCTAGAGGAAAAATAACTTCAGAAAGAGCTGGAACAGAAGAAGGATCTGTTATGTCTGGTAAATAGGATGATTTATCCAGTTTGGAAACAGAGTGATAAAAACACTGTCTCCTATTCCCCCCCCCTACACCATTCAACAGAATAAAGTTGAATGATGTAGACAATTAGCCAACTTTTTTCAATAATTGTTTTCTTAATTATTATCATTCCCAGTTCAGTTCCATCATTCAACGATGCTTAGAAGGTGAACTCCCCCTCCTTCCCCCCGCCGAAAGTACTTTCTAACAACACTTATTAAGTGTGCTGGAGGAGTGGCCCTAGTATCTGGTATGTTCTCCTGTTCTGTCCTCCCACGCACAACTCAATCTTCCTCCACGCTCACTCAGGAACAGCATCCTCCTCTTTCATGCATCTGTGCTATAAGTGGAAAGAGAATTTGACTTAAAGGAGCACTGGCAACTGGTTTTAAGTCTCAAGGTAATTTGTCGTCAAAGTAATATTTTAACATAAATTGGGGATTTCTTTCAAGTGGTGGAGAGGAAGGGATCTGTTAAGTGAAGTAGAATTAATTATTCCCAGGCATTACTGAAAAATACAAACACAACCAGGGTGTGATAGAGCAAATGGAATTGATTTTAAACAAAAGTGAACCTGACCACTCACATTTCATCATCCCCTTCTGTGAGACTTCTCCAAGTTTCACCTCTTGTTCAACAGAATTAAGTATCAATATGGCCACTCTTAGAGAGAGCTGCAAGATAACCTTATTTGCTCACACCGTCTCAACTGATTAAGTCTTGTTTCCCAGCTGATTGGGAAGATGTACGAGAGTGACAAGCTTTTGTCTAACAAGATCTTTGAGTCCAAAGTCTGTAAATCCTCATCTCTTTCTTTTCCCTGTAAGTCAATACAAACACTGAATCACAATTTAGGGCCCGAAGAGAAGGCTGAGACCTTCCTCTTCCAAAACACCGTTCTGAAACATTCGTGGCATCTGCCACTTGGCATTACACCTTTCCAGCTAAAAGCTGCAAGGACATAAGCTTTGTTGTTTGTTTTTTAATGAAAAACATACTATTGCATTGGTTTGCATAAAAACAAACAAACCAAAACAGTAAAGACAGGGTAGGGGGTTGCTAAATGTTGATGAGAGCTGAGACATATTAACCAGCTGTAATGTGCTGCTCCAGTCTCCAGCTTTGAAATCCCTGCTAAAAGGCTTCGAACCATTTCTCTCACAGCCTATAACATACACAGAGCAGAGCACAAGAATGCAATTAACTCCAGCACAGCTCTCCCCTGCTTTGCAAAGCTGAGCTAGGAAGGATTGCATGAGACAGATTTAAGGTTATACCATTAACTGCAAAAAAGGTGATGAACAGGAATGTCACCTAGTGTGCCTTCAGCTCCAGACCATGTCAGACAACACCTAGATGATCTTTTCTCTTTGGGATCAGCTGAGGACCATGGTCAAGGCTACAATTTGATGAAATAGCTGGGAAACAGAGGCATGCGTGAGGTAAAAACTCTGCATTAGTAGCCCTAACTGCACATCAAACACCATTCCCTACTTTCCTGCTGCCTAAAAATATTTGGGAGAAAAGACAGAACAGTCAAGAAAGATTATCCATGGCCACAGCAATGGAGCAATTTAGAAGAACTCTGGGGATGGTCTAATTAGGCCATTGCACATTAGCTCATGGCACATTGCTGGCATAACAACAAATGCAATGGCCATTGCATCAAAACACCTTAATGACATCTTGGAGCCTACCCTCCGGCAGCACCGAGACCCCGTAGATGGAAAGGACAGCAAGACTACCTACGTGTGACACTACTCACGAGCAGAAACAATCAGCCTTGATGGAGTATTTTATGAAGAGGTTTCCATCAGGCGCCAGCAGCTTTTTAAATATTAACCAGCGAGATCTACTGGCTGCCACTCTGGGATTACTGTCTCTGACACTGGTGATCCCAGCGTGTCAGCTTAATTTAGCTGCCAAATCCTGGCTCCCAGCGAGTGGCTTGCAGATGTGGATTTTAATTAAAAATATCTAATTTTCAGCTCTGAGTTCCATTTGCTTTACCTGGCAGTATGGTTGTTGGTGCTCATCATACAAAGCACTCCAATGCTGCTCCAAGGAAATCTCAAACAGCTTCCTCTGCCTATGGCAGCTCCAAACAGCCCCATGGAGCCCCATTCTGCATTCAGCCTCAACCACTGAAACAGAGAGCTTTAAGTAAATCATTTGTGGCTCAGAACCTACCTTATACCAGAGCAGCTCACTCAGAGATTGGCGACATGGAAAGCGCTCCTTTCCAGCTCCAACACGATGCATCCCCTGAGAATCTGTTTTTCACCCACAGGATGCTACAAACTCTAGGTGTTGCTCAAACCTGGGGGAAAGAAAGCTACGTTTAAATTGGCACCTCAGGGTTGTAAGCACACGTCGTTTGACAACTAGCAAGCTGGGACTTCACATAGCCCAGTGGGACTCACGAGGAGTTTTATACAAATATTTTTTCACTAATAGCTTTCTACATCTGCAGACGAATACTTAGCAAGTCCCAAGTCAAACAGTTGCAAAAGCATTTAGCACTGGTCCTAACCAAACAAAAAGTTTCTGCCTTTGTCTTCTGTTTGCACACTGCAAACAGCATCCATGGCATTTGTCCACATACAGATACTTCTTTTGAATATAGCAGAAAATTTGAGCACCTTGGAAGTTGTACATTATTACTTATATCCAACAAGATGTTTAGAGATTCTCATTTAGGTCCTATATTTTAAGGGAGTATCTTGGAAAAACATTTTCTTTATGTGGGAAAGAAAAGCAGACAGAGAGAAAAGGAGCCAGAAATAAGTAGGTTTCACTATACTAATATCTAAATCATTTAACATTCAGCTAATAGACGTTAGTGTTTATTATGAATAGATGCAAATATTAGTTATAGAAAATATTTCAAAATGATATATTTTTTATTTTATCCTATTTTATTTCCATGGAAGTACCTATCTTTTCATTGCTTTTGCGAAGAGAAATAAGTAACTCTAGATACTCTAGAGAAATACTTATTAAAGGGCACCTACAATTCAGTGCCAGTGAGAACCTATCCATGGAGAAAGACTTTGTAAACTATCTGGGGGAAGGACAGTACACGGTTGTATAGCACCTGATGCAATGGAGGCATGACATACGACCCTTATCACAAATGGAAAAACAAACATCAACAAGACAGATTGAAGAACACATCAGAAACAGTAAAAATACTGTTAAAAATAATCGCTGCTAACATTTAGCCTGGAGTCCTTTTTGCTTTGTTATTTTATATTGACAATCCCACCCAGAAATGGGTCCCTAAGACTTTTTGACTTTTAGACAACCCATTTTGCTCTGCAGACCTCAGTGTATCTATTGTCACCCATGGGAGGGCCCCAGGGCCTCTGCTACTCTGCGTCTTTGGGGACGGATCAAATGGCTTCCAGACGAGAACAGAACCAGACATTTTCCAACCAAATACATCTCAGGTCACTGAGCAATGCTCTGGTGGCTCTGCCTCTCCTGCAAATGCCCATGCTGAGGCATTTCAATACGGAGCTTTGCCTGAGGAACTGTCCTCCTCTTGGGCAGGAGGAGAGGTTTGCCCCTGCCTTGGCCAGCACCACGTCCAGTGAACTGACCGAAACCATCAGAACAGCTGTGTGTATTGATGTCTCCAACTTCAAATTGGGGTGCTCTAGATATGCACGTAGGCTTTGATCAAGCAGCACTGCTAGGGAGGAAGGTAGCGATGGCAGAGTCATAACTGGGGATGAGAAGAAGAGTAGAAGATCCTTTCAGGCTGGGCTTTGAGATGAACTGCATCACAGCACCTGCTTGTTGATGCAGTGAAGTCCCAGAGACTCTGTGCCAAGTGCTGTAACCCAAAGCAAGGCCTCGCCCCTGACCATAGCATCTTAAAGCCTTAGGACATACAATTATTCATTCAGATGGGGATTTATGTCCAGCTACTGCTTTATAAAACATCAGGTACTGCCACAGGTGATTGCCACAGCAAGGATATTTGGGGAATCTCTCGAGATTGGTGAGTGTTGTGTCTCTCAAGAAGGTGAATGTTAGCACAGAGCCCAAAGCACTTTATCACTCCCTTCCTTACTGTCACATCAGACAACAGGGAGATATCACACTCCGTGAAAATAAGCTGTATTGACCCCACAAGGGGGCAAATCTCTTCTACAACTAAATCACACTGCATGAACACCTGTAGAGTGACTCTTAGATCTCCCTGGTAAAGAACAGACCAGATTTGCAGGGCACCAAACCCTTACTATGTCAGAACGTACAGGGAAAATTATGCTATGTCCATCATTAACACTACAGGACCCCAAACAGAGGTTCTACAAACCATGATGATTTTTCTCAAGTCCTGGAAAATCCACCAGCAGTTGCTCATGTATAGGAATCATCTAGAACACATTACTTTTAACATTCATAACCCTACCACAGCTGTATAGATATCAACATCTTCCCTTCTTTCCTGATCACGGCATGAGCAGCAGACAACCCACATAGGAAAAGACAGCTCCAATTTGCCCAAAGCCTGACAGTTTCTCCTTCCCCAGACAGAAAACGGAGCAACTTTAATATGGTAATGATGTTCCACATGAACTCGTTCTTCAAACAAGGACCAGTTTGTTGTCAGACAGAAATGGAAAAGGGTCAACCTTTTCTGCCCCTTCTGCACACAACAATTCCTTCTTTTGGGAGGAATGGCTTGAAAGCACCAGTTATCTAAGTCTGTTTTCTACTAAGAGTGACACCTCCAAACAGACTCCTCCTGTCCCTTTTTTAGGCTATGAACGGGTCCTTGGTGTTCCAGCCAGGCCACTTCTCCAATGCAGCTTCTGTCATTAGGAAGAGGAAAAAAAAAAAAAAAAGCAAAAAAAAAGCGCCACATTTTCTTGGAAAGTTCGACAAATATTTTATGTCCCCTCTTTTTCTCTTTTTTCCCTTCTTTTTACCCCCCTTCGTACATTCACACAAGCTAAACAACAAGAGGGTCCTCTGATGAATGTGGCAGATCGCCATGGTTACGGTTCAGAGATGCAGCAAAAAGCAATTATGGTGGGACATAGTGGAGAAAAAGGAAAAAAAGAGAGAGAAATGCACCTCTTTGTCAGAATTTCAGAACAGCTGTAATAACACTTCTGCACCCCAACCAGCGCAAAGTAACTGAAATATTGTGGCATGTTAAATGCCAACGCATTAAATACTGGGATTTCAATGTCACATTATTTAAAAAGACAGGAAGCATTAATTTCCAGCTGCACTTTCAGCTTGTTAAGTCATCTAGGGGGAATAGGGAAAAAGGAACAAGTCCATGGCACAGGGGCTCACATTTTGAGGTGTGAAATAAAACACTGTTCAGCAAGGCAGCAGAATGCACTTGTAACAGATTTAATCTGACAGCAGCTGTGGTTTCCTATTTAAGGTTTGGGTGATTTATTTTTCCCCTTGGTGCTGGAGCTCCTGAAAGAGATGACGATGCTCTCCTGACCTTTCCCTAGGCTGAGGATCTCAAAGCACTTTACCCCATGCATTCATTTTCACAGCCTCCAATGGGCAAGGTAGGTGGTTGGCACTGCTCTCACACAGCAGGTGAGACTTGCTCCGGTCTGATCTTTCTAGACCAAGGCTCACAAATGGGCTGTCTTTGACCTTGGTTTGGGACTGAAAAAAGCAGGAAATTCTCATTTTACAAGTTGTTCTTCTAAAATCATACTTAAAATGAATGCTGCATACTGCAGTCTGGCATTATCTGTTAGGTGTGTGCCCATTACACATCTATTCCTCTGTGGCTAGCAAAAAAGATTTGTTTCTACTCTTAACTGATTTTGTTTACTCTTGAGGATTTCTACAGATCTAGTTTTGGGTGGCACCAGCAGCATGAAGCTTCTCCCTTCCTTCTAATATGTTACATACTGCAGCCCCCAACTGCATTCCTGTCTTCCAGGCTATGAATGAAAATGGGAACTAGACCTTGCTACCCCAGGGAAGGAGGTGGGAAATAAGGCATGACTGAAATGGTCTCTGATCCTGTTTACCAAGTGGTGCTGCAAACTGGAGTGCCAGAAGAGCAGAAGTGGCAAAGTGTGCAACTGGAGATGTCCAAGGCACCTCAGTTGCAAGAGAAAAGAAAGACTAGCAGAGCAATGCAAAAGTGAATGACCATAACAGCCCAACAGGACAAAGATTAAACCCTTCAGAGATTTTTATTTTTTTTTTTTTACCTCTTTTCTGAACTCTCCAATTCTGTTTCCTTCGTCTTCACAGTTCAGACCATGGAATCACGTGTCCCAGGTCCAGCCTTTCCAAATCAGGTCACAAAGGCAAGTCCAACCATCTATTTCTCACTTCATAAACGGAGATGAGAACTAGGTTTCCCAATCACAGCAGCAGCCCACTATTTCTCTCTTCTATTCTATATTATTCCCAGCAAAAGCAAACTGCTGGGTCCTTCCAAAAGAAGCAAAAGAAATCTGAGAAGGACCAAGTAGTGGGATTTTGGAAAAATTTGCCATGGGAAAAAAGTTCTGTGGACCGAAACTCAAGATCCAAACCAACTCCAAAAATGAACTCTTGTCTATATCCAGTAGGCAGATGTACTGGGAGGCTGTGGGTCACAGGGCAGTCCTCTTCCAATGCACTCTCAAGGCTTGTACTCTATAAATGTCGGAAAAATAAATCAGAGAAGAAACAGTAAGGTCTACCTGCAGATTTACATTGGTATAGAAAATATGCCAGCCTCAGTTTCCCTAAGCAATGAGATTGTATTATTGCAATGAGATACACTGTGCTGTTAAAACACCATTACAATTTTCAGTGGCACAGACTGACTGATGTTCTCAATCCCACCTATATCAGTAGGATCTGGAAGCTCTCAGAGCCATTTCTCATCAAATGCTCAGTGTCCAAGCAGGTGACTCCCTACAGAAGAGTCAAGGGAAGGAAAGTAGATCAGAACAGAAATCACTGTCAACATACCCTTTTGTCCTACAGGCATGTGGCATTCATAAGAAGAGGAGATTAAAGAAGGAATTTCAAAACAAAGGATTTCTGTTTTTTTCTCACTGCTTTATTAGTTGCTCTTTGCACATGTCAGATAACCGGGCTTGCAAATAGCTTTAATTAGAAATGCAGATTACACAAGGCCAGAACACACCGGACACTGTTTCTTTCCAGCAATCCTGCTGGGAATACACACAGCCAATTTGCTAAGAAACAAGCTGAAAGTCAAAGTTAGCTTCATTTTCAGGCTATATAGTGAATGCAGTTGTTGTGCCTAGTTCACAAATCTAGCAGCTGTGAATAATTCCTCATTCTTAAAGAATTCCATGGAAGAAAAGAATCACCTTGTTTCCTGTAGAAAGGGCTGCTGGAACTACACTACTTCTGGTAGTGGTTCTACCTGCAGAGATGAGGAGGGAGAGGAGGTTTAGGTTGGATATTAGGAGAAAGTTTTTCACACAGGGTGGTGAGGCACTGGAACAGGTTGCCCAAGTAGGCTGTGGATGCCCCATCCCTGGAGGCATTCAAGGCCAGGCTGGATGTGGCTCTGGGAAGCCTGGTCTGGTGGTTGGCCACCCTGCATATAGCAGGGGGTTGAAACTAGATGACCATTATGGTCCTTTTCAACCCAGGCCATTCTATGATGATCAGTGACCAGAAAACCAGTATGCCATCCCAGACCTGACAATGAACTTGTAGGCCAGAAAATCCAGACAAAGAGTGTACAAATGGTCCACGCACTCCAAAATATACCTTCTTCCATAAGGTTTTGAAGATTTCTGGCTTTACAACTTTCCTCATTTATTCACTTATTGCACATTTGTTTGGGGAAGACTGTCAAGAGGATGCACTGCTTCAAATGGGCATGAAAAGGAAACAACAGCCCCGGAGAAGGGGATGCAATGAATGCTGGAAAAGCACAGACACATTATTGAAATTCTGACCTTTTTGACAGCTTCTGGCTTCCCGTTGGCATTGTGTCAGGACGATGACTATCATGTTTCAGGCTGCACATTGCCTGCAGCAGACTGTAGCAAACTGTAGCAATTTCTCTATAATTGCTGAATATATATGCATGTATATATACACACATACATGTTCAGTTGCATCATGGTTTCACCTGAGCAGAGACATTTTAGGGGAGCAGCAGAGGAAGAGGACCTTAACTGGGTGAACTGGGAACAGTTGAGTTCAGGCTAAATGGAACTGGAGTTATCTACAGTAGCTACTGTTAGGTCCAAAATCCACCAGCTACTGAACGATTCCTCTCTGCTAATGCAAAACTTAAACAGTTAAATTCTGCTTCCCTTCACATCAGTGATAAAACTCTCCTTGGCTGTAGTGGGAGTAAAATGCCATTAAACGATTCTAATATGGCTTCTAAGAAAAGGTTTGGGTGGGAAGGATAATTGTTGAAATTCTTTCTCTATGTTAAGTGAGGTTCACTTATTAGTAGTACTACTGCATTGTTACAAAATATTTTTGGAATCCTCATAATGAAACATAATTGGAAATTTAAATAAAACATAGGAAATGCGATTAGAAATTTAAACTACCAGTTTGTCACTTCCTATTTTGGAAATGGAAAAAAAAGGGCTTTGGGAGTTTCAAAGCAACGTTTAAATTTCTATCTGTAGCACAGCACTTACTATCAGGTTGTGAACTGATTTACTCTTCATACCTAATGGACTGGACATCCGCAAAGTGAGCATGAAAAGAGAGAAAAGAAATAGAAGCATCACTGAGAAAACATTAAGCCATAAGCCTGGCATCAAGTTGGGTCCTGTGACTAGAGACACAAAGATAACTTCCAGTACCATGTACCTGTGTGTCACTGCTGCACGACTTAAAGCTCCCTCAAACAAACCACTTACCAAATAGCAAGATATGAGATCTCTTGGTGATTGCTCTCCATTAAATTTCACAAAGTATTAGATTATAGTAAGGGTTTAAAACAATTTTTTGCAGATATTTGAATTTAATTGCATTGCTTCACTGGTGCTGATGTTAACAAGGTCAAAATAATCATTTACTGAGAAAGACAAACAAACATTTTTCCCCAGATCTCATCTGCAAAGCAGGAAAGAGTAAGTTTACAATAATGAAGTATTTCAGTTTTAGTGGTGCTTTTGTCACTTCTCCAAAACTCAACCCCTAACATAGGCACATGGCTATGGACTGCCAGGGGCATTAAAGTTTTACATCTAAAAGCCTGCATTAAACTTCAAAGCCATTTGATTAGGCAGCTTTCTCCATTTTTCAATTTAATTTTCTAGAGCTGAGGATGCAAGCTTGCAAAAACTCAGTCCCTAAATATTAGGATCCCAACAATTGCCCAGCTTTCAGAAAGGCGGAAGCAAACATCTAGGCTCATAATTCATAGACCGACTGACTTGGTCTAATGCTTCAAGCAGGAGAAATAGCCTCTTCATAGAGGTTCTCACCTGCTTCAAAGAACAACTGAAGCAAGGGCTATGGTGCCCTGAAGTCTGCAGTCCTGTGTGCTGCTGATAGCATCTCAATGCAACTAGCTGCAGCAGGTGGCAGTGGTGGTGGAGAGGAACCATGGTGGTAGGTGGATGGTTGGACTAGATGATCTTAGAGGTCTTTGCCAACCTTCATGATTCTATGATTCACTGCAGCCTTTCCCAACCAAGTCCCCACTGCTCTAGAGTTCAAATCTTTTCACCTCCCAGCTCCAAACAAACTCATTTCTCAGTGGTATTGCTTGAGACAAAGTTTTGCCCCATGAAGTCAGTCACTGGGCTTCCAGACAGCAGACTCACACCAGGGGCTCAGCTGCTCTGAGCACTGGCACTTTACCTTCTGGAGGATGGAAAACACGTTAGCATAGAGTTTGTTTTGGCCCCACAATACAGGGCCAGCGGTGCTCAGCCCCCTCCAGAAGACTGTTGTTCCAACAACGGAAAACAGAAGGGGGGGAAGAGATGGGCTCAAAGCACACAGCACTCCAAAGCCAAAACACACATCGCCGGCATTTCTGCTAGTGGGATACACAGGGCAAGCCAAGCCAGTGCTCTGCTACTAAGAAAACTCCAGCAAGCAGTCCGCAGCAGAACAGAGGCACGCTGCCCTGGCACAGCAGCCAGGGGAGGGGAAGCTGACGGTCTGTAACAGGTTGCTTCACGTAAGATGGAATATTAGCTCTTTCTCTAGTGCACTCTCTTCCTATAGGCTAGGAATTCCTAGAGAATTAAAGCTGTTCTTTTCCATCTTTGCCTTCTAGGCAAAGGGTGAAAGCTTCATGCCAAACACTGAGGACAGGCCTATATGCGTGTTTTAGCATCCACATAGCCCAGATTTTATGCCATACATCCTCCTTTTCTTCTGCTCTCTCTTCTTTCTCTCCACTTCTCTTTCCATTCTTCCCACTGGCACAGCCGCAAGCAGCTGCCATTCTGCCCTTTCTCAGCATCCTTTCTCTGGGCTGCGATCACTCTTTCTCTATTGCTTTTGCCCCTCATACTCTCTCCCCAAAGCCCACTGCAATATCCCACCTTCAGCCAAGTCCAACATAAAAGCATTCAACTACACCATTTTAGATTGAATGCAAACTTGAGCTTGGGAAATGTTGCACATCCTCCGTGCATTCAGCTTGTGCAAACAGCGGTAGATATTCCTGTCCCTACTATGCAAGCACACACATGCTCCTGCTGCTCCCACCCCTACAGGCATTTCCCCAAAGCTATCTTAAGATTATTGCAAATGCAACACCACATTATGCCTCCTAAAAAATAAACTAAAATAGTCAAACCCTGGCATATCTCCAGAGAGGAAAGCGTCAGATCTCAGCTGGTAAATAAGATGTTACTGCGAAGCTTGTAAAGCCAACGTTATTTCTCCTTTGTAAAGGCTCTACCTGCATAACATGAAGGGGGCTCAGTGACAGACACATTAAAACACCATTAAACTGTGAAATAGAACACAGTGTGAAAATAGATTTAACCTTCACAGCATATTGATCTCTACCCCGCGCCGTGCCTAAGTTCTTGGACAACTGTTTTATAATAGGTTTTACTTATTTTCCTGTTGCTATTCTGACTTCCTCAGAGGAGGGTGTTATTTCTAAAAGCTCCTGACAGCTAAGGGAAAAGTGGGCTTGTTTCTTAGTCATCGCTCAGCGCTCGAGCGGAGCTGCTGCCAGCTGCTCCATAAACAGAAATCAGTTCTGTGTGAGGGAAGGATGGGTCTGGGCAGCAGCGATTGTGGTGGGATGGGAGGAGGAGGAAGGGGAAGCGGAAAGGGAAGAGGAGACGGGCTGTTTGCAAGGACTCTGCTGAACAAAACCACGCAGGATGCAGGCAACCAGGCTGAACCCGAAATGCCTTTTGAAAGGGACAGCTCCAAGATTTATTTCAGCGTGCAGGGACGTGGGCTGTTTGTGAAGATGATAGGTAAAATAACTGTGCGCACATCTGCATATTCAGATGGAAATCCTTCTGCGGAGGTGACTGCCATGGATCATGCTGCTGGGTACCTTCACTGCGTGACAGTGACTCCCTGCAGCCATGACTTACACCACGGGACCTCTGAACCCCGTCACCTCCTCCCTGACCCTCCATCCATCTTCCAAAGCCTTACGCTAAGAGTTCAAACCCTTGCGAATGGCCAGGTATTTTTCTTTTTCACATCAATTCAACAACAACAACAACAAAATGTTCCATCACCTCCACACTGGGATTTCCTTTCTGACCACCCCAAAATAAACCTGTCCTGAACATGGGACAGATAAGGGTCAGCCACGTCCTGTAGCCCTGAAAGAGGATTTTGTAACACCCATGCATGAATGAGATCATTTTAGGGATGGGTGGTGCTCTTTTTACGTAAATATCTCCACCACAGTCATTTCACAGATCCTGAATGCAAAGGGAAGGCTAAGCCCATCCTTCAGATATCCCATATACACTGCATGGAAATCCAATGTCTGGAGGCTGGCTACTGAGCATGACTGGAGCACCTCTGAGCAGCATGCTAGATCCACACACCCAGACCTTGCCAGTAACGAGCATCACACCATTCACATTTGTAAACATGGTTCACACATACAGTTTGCACATTGTCTGCAAGGCAACCAAGCAGCTGCAAGTGACCTAAACCACAGAGATGCTCTCAGAGCAATAGAAGAGTTGCACTGACTCCAGCAACACTGGGATGGTGCTCAATGTATCTGAAGTAACTACTTACTAATAAAGTCAGTGAGTTTTAACAAAAATGCAGTTCCTCTCTGGGCGTGTAGTTCAGCTTTCCATAATGTTGTACATATTGACATACCATGAATATCATCTGTTCCCCCAACAAACTGCTGTCAACGAGAATATATCACAGTCAAACAGCATCAAGTTCGGCTACTATTTATCTAATTCGTAAGAGTAGCCAGGCTGATTCAAAGCCTTTGAGCTCAGCAAGGATTTTATATCAATGCACTTCAAGTACAGCTCACAAAGAACCACACAGCAATTGCAAAACACTCAACTATTAATTTCTTTCTCACGTAGAGAAGTGGCTGTACATCCCTACAGGAATCCTTACACTGGTTTCTGTTCCCTAAGAGCAGTTTACCTTTTCCCTGAGTCTCCAGCAGAGCAAACACTCCCTCTGCAGCAGAGCTGAAAAATCTGTTTCTGTTGATGCCGGATGAGAAGGACATGGCATGGGTGAGGATGTTGACTTTCACCTTCCACGTGCCTCATTCATGGACACCACCGCTCTGTTTAAGCAACTTCTGTCTCACCAGTGTCCTATGCGGATGGTCCACAGCCTCCATTCACACATCCAGTCAACAACACAGATTAACAACCCGTGGAAGATGACAAAACTAGACTGGCATGTAAGCAGGGCAAAAACATATGGAACAAGGCTAAGGAAAGTAGATAACCGAGAATAGCAAAGTACAAACTTAAATAATACAATGTGCTTCGGTGGTACTCTCTTGGATGATGCTGCACACAGTGGAGGAGGCAAAAATAGGGGTTTCAGGTTTTTGACTTTTGTTCTGTAAGAAAACCATGCACAAAAAGGAGGTTTTCTTGTTGTTGTTTTTCTAAATTGCAGAAAGTAGACAGCATTGATTAAATTCCAAAAGGCATCAATCCTCCAAGGTAAAGATAGTTTCAGATTTAGAACTCTCTCCATTTTCCACACACTCGGGATAAAAGAATAACACAACTTTATAGACCAATTGCAAACTAATTTTAAAGAAAATCACATCAGTGCCAACCTTCAGACAGTTCCAGCACCCTGGAAAACCATGGATTCAGATCTGATCTTTCCCCACAGTTTTCACTGGAGTACAACCAGTCCTTAACAAACACACACACACATACAAAAAGAAAATCAAAATTCATTTTTCTCCCAGAAGCAACTCCCAAACGACTCAGCTGTTTATCTACCTTCCCCAAATAGATTTCTATACGTTTGTACGAACTTAAAAGAAAAAAAATATATGAAGAAACAGTCCTACCCCAGAAATCAAGCTCTCAAACTGTCTGAAAATGCAAGACTTCCAAGATAGTCCTTTTTCTTTCTTGCAATTCTGTGACCTTGTGCAAACACTTCCTTGCTAAATGGCCTGATTCTCTCTACGCACCCCCCGTATCGTCCGATCACAATGCCATATCTTCAAGAGAGAGCCTGAAGGTTACGGATTGTATTTGGTTAAATCCCACCACTTAATGGATCTATTTAATGGTAATTTCAGGTGTAAAACTTGAGATGCAAATATCATATTCAGAAATGTATTTTGAAGCAATAGTCACACAAGTCTATGGAAAGATGATGATAATAGTGAGTGCTTACAGCAAATGGTATTGTCCAAATTGATATTGTATCTTATACTCAAAAGGTCTGAACAGAAGCATCTGGGCATCATGGCAGAGTTAAAAACAAGCCCATCGAAAATGGATAAACAATTAAAAATGTATTGAAAGAAGAAAGAAAAAGAGAAATCATTCCTAATTAATTCCAGTGCCCTGTACAACCCCAGACTATTTGTAATCCTACAGGGAACATCTTTATTGATCTGGGGGACGCTGCAGCAGACTTCTGATGCTTATCTCAGCATAAAAATAGGCTCTTGTGATGAGCAGTGATTTAATTACATGACAATCACTGCTAACAATGCATGGCGAATACCAAAAATATGCAGAGCAAGAGTGGCAGTGATAAATGCAAGGGAATGGCAATGACTTTCAGTAAAGTCGTCCATTGCCAGAGATGGAGGGAGACTTTCCCCCACCCGTGCAAGTGAGCAATACATGGTTTTGCTACGCATAGACTTAGGCCCTCAGAAGCTGTCGCCCTACATGGCAATGAGCACAAAGATATTCGGATCCCATCTTTTGGATATAAATGCTAAAACAGAAGCAGTAGAAAGGGTTTGTTCAAAAATAAAACAATGCACTTAGGTTTGTCTGCAAGCACCAACTCTTCGGTTCTTATCAGCTTCATTTGGTAGGTGACAGCTTAACATTATTCAATATTCCTCCTCTTGACAGAAAAACTTACCCAAGTGCAGGGATCAAGAGCCACAAAGTTTCTTCGTTCATCATTGATCAAAACATGAGAGTGCAAATGGGAAACCCCTAGCTAAGCACTCCTTCGAGCACTCCTTCCACCCATCTACCCTTCATTTCATCAAAGCCCAGAGCATAATCCATCCTTCATGGACTGGAGACCACTGCACGTGTCAGTTGAGCACACAGCTTCACAAAGCCTTTGAACAGCAGTGTGAGGGGCAACCTGTTCACATCCAAACCTGAACATATTTGTGTCTAGAAGACCCAGATCCAAATGCATGCATCCAACCTACAAGCAAGTCTCTTACCTCTGTCTACAAAGAGGTCTGGAAGAGGTTGGAAGGCTGGTTATGCTAAGAAAGCAGCTCAAATGAAGTTTAAGCTGGCCGATCTTCTGGCTTTTACTTTCTTCCTCTCTTAGAGGCACATCATCTCGTTCAGCCAAGAGGGAAATTGCAGGTGTTCAATCCGACACAGGAAAACTGATTGGCAACGTTCCCCCATGTAAAATTTAACAAGAATCACCAGCCCTCGGCTTAGAGCCACGCTGAGAACTTGAACTCCTGCCCGCCCAGGTGCTGCTGCTGCTGCTGCAAACACCGAGCCCTGAATGCCACCTCCTGCTGCCCTGTGCTCAGCTCCATGATTCATGTCAGAGGAGCACATCACTTATTCAAAACAAAATGACCTTCTACATGCTGCACTGTTTTAAGTCAAAGCAATACAGAGGAAAGTAGATTAGAAACAGTATCATCTGGAGGATGCTAGGTTTTTTCACTTTGTTATTTCTAAATGCTTTCGAATATTTACACTAAGCAAAACATACTGTTTACTCACGTATCCTTTGGAACTACATAACTGCTGCTGCTGAGGGTCTTCTCCATTGATAGCATTGTCTGGCAGATATTTTATCCGAAAATCTTGGAATTTCACCTGGTTTAACTTATCCTAAAGTGAGAACAATTAAAACACTCCATTTGCAATACAGCAAGTTAAAATATGTAGTACCTCAGCTTTCTTCCCAGTTGCTAACTTTCAGGATGCGAAAGAGCAGATATTCTTATCGCGTCTCCGTGTGATTTGAAGGGGTAGATGCACCAGGGCACTGACACGTGTAGCTTTAAAGATAAAATGCAAGTACAGTATTAAGTCAGAAGAGGATTCACTTCTGATACATACCACAGTCTCCAGAGTCAAAGCTAGCATTTCCCAAGCAGTCTATCAGCTTAGTTTAAAGGATGGAGAATCTAAAGGTTAAGGTTTGATTAGAATGTATTTTGTTGATTTTTTCCTAACCCCTCTGAGCAGCCAAATTATTCCTTCCAAGTGTGAACCTACGGAGCTGATGGGAAAACAACTCCAGTTGTGGTGATTCCTGCAGGATCAGGCCCTACAAATAAAAACCCAACCAAAGTAGCCCCATGTAGAGTACAGGAAATTAAATGGCAACTCTCCATTTTCCAGCGGGACTACCTAGTCCTGGGAGCTGTTAGTACTCCAGGCAGTCAATTAGCAGGAGCCTAATTTCTAGGGATGAGCACTTCCCCATGCAAATGAAGGTAGGTCTGCAGGGCAACAGCCATAGGTGTGAGCCCCAGAGCAGCGGGGCTGAGCCCGAGCCTTCCATCGCTTTGTGTGGGAGAGGACCGAGGGGGAGCAGAGAGGAATGCAAGAGCTGAAGGTTAAAACTGCAGCTTTGCAAGCAGGAAAGAAAAGGCGCTTGTGACATTTCCACCGACTGCTTTATTCAGTTGTTTGCCTGCTTTCCACAATGTGCGTTTCAGCGACTGAGGTCTCCTGACAGTGATCCATAAGGGAGCCGAGTCCTCGTTCTTATTCAAGATTAGTCCAGAAACCAACTTTTAGCAGCAGCTTACGTTTGGGCAAACACAAGTACATATTTCATTTGCACACGTATGTCAAACCCAGTCATTTACATGTTGTGAAGACAGCAGACATGTTTGGTCATATGCTATCAACAGATCTCCATGTTCTGTAAGCTACAGTCAGCCAAAGGACCCACAGGTAGATTTACATTTCTGAATGCCTTCTGGTCTTAGAGAAATTAGAATGCAAATATACATCTTGTGGGACTCAAATGACTGCCGTGAATTAAAAACATAAGTTTATAATTTCCATGCTATACAGTGTATAGATTAACAACGTAAAAAACAGTCATTCCCATGGGCAGACGGACACTCAGCTACGTAACAACTGATGTTCTGGCTTCAGGAATCAAATGAAAAGTCTGAATAAAGATTTTGATTACTTCAGTGGGCAGCACAAACACGTAACCCTCCTTTCCCCTAGGCAGAGGCTGGGAAATCCCACCCACAAGTTTAAAAGCAGGTGGGGTCTCTCTTTACCTTATCTCCTACAGCAGCACAGAGTCCACTTCAGGTAACTTCAGGTGTTGGTACACTGCACTGTCAAGTGATGTACTTGCTCACCTAGCCAGATACTGAATACTATAGCTCATATATATTGTAAAGAATGAGAAATATATGTTTTAATCCAGATAAATTAAAAACATCACCATAACCTCAAACGTTTATTGCATTTCAAACAGCGTTTATCAAAACAAAGAGCTCATTACAACATTTACACATACTGGGCCATCCAAACCCCTTCATTTGGTATGTCTCCAGCATAACAATCTAATACAAATTATTCCAAAACACACATCTATATGTATATAAAGACATCACCCTGTCTCCTGAACAGAAATCAAATGTGAAAAAAATCTACAGGAAAAAAAAAAAATTACTGTTACAATATCAGACTCAACTTCTGAATAAATAAACGTTTGCCGCAGCTGAATATTTTCACTCAGATCAATGATCTGATTTCACAGGCCTGCTTAAATATGTGGGACTTTGGTCCCTACAAAGCGACAAGACTACAGTATGATAAACTGGATGATAGTCTCAAGCGAGACAATGAGGCATTGTTTACACAGAAGATTGAGAAACCAGTTTAACAAAAGAGATCCGTGGACATCCACTGTATGTACAAGAAGGAGATTTACTGGAGATTTTATAATTTCTACAAGACTCTTTCCAACCGACTTCATTAAGTTGAAGTAAATCAAATCATGCAGAGATCTGGCTCAGCCAGAGAGACATGCCGGGAACGGTACAAAATGAAGAAGAACAGACACAAGATAAGCTTTAGAATCTTTGGCATTTTTCATAAACATTTTCAAGGTTTTTAAATCTATATGTTCAATCATTTTCCCACACGTACTCACCTATAAATACATTATACATGTACTCTTCTTTATACACAACTGTGTACATGCATGGGTACACAAGCACGCGTGCACACAAAGAGGCATTTTTATACTATTTTAAAGTGAGATAATCTTTCTTCTGTCTCTTCATACGCACCTAAACAGAGCTTTACATGAGCAAAACACATTCTTTATCAGAGACACTGATCTCCTCTCCCTGGTAGCCCACAATAGGACCCATGAGGATAGCACAGAGGAGGTTGAGACTGGACATCAGGAACAATTTCTTTACCACGAAGGTGGTCAAACACTGGAAAAGACTTCCTAACAAAGTGGTTGATGCCCTCGTGTGTCTCAGTGCTCTAGAGGTATTTGGATAATGTCCTCAATGATATTCTTTAACTTTTGGTTAGCCCTGAAGTGGTTGGGCAGTTGGACTTGATGATTTTTTCAGGTCCTTTCCACCTGAACTATTCCATTTTAAATCAAGTCTATGAACATGCGCCCTTAGTGATTCAGTGACATAGAGGAGATTGTTACTTTGGAAAAATAAAAATCAAAAAATCACTGAATCTAATTAACAACCCAGTGAAAAATACTCTGATGTTAGTTTTTTTGTGCCAAATTCATACATCAAGCCCTCGGGTTTGCATCATCAAATAGTGCAACAGCATTTGGATTGCCAATCCATAAGCAAAGCTTCACCTGTTTTATCTTTAGTTAGACGACTTTCAAAGTCTTATTTTTTAAAAAGCAACTTGTGCACCAGGATTCTCTTTGTTTGTAAGGTGAACCACCTGAGGCAATGCTGGTGGAAACACCTGCCTGGAAATGGCAAGAACCAAACTCCAGCTCTCGTGCTAACAGTGACTCATGGGGGCAAGTCCCACAAAGTCCTACAGCAGCTAAAAGGCTGAGGAATACACTCTCAAAAGAAACTGAGCAGGTTTACACAATTCTCCACCTCAGTTTCCCAAGGCAAACAACATGGATTATGCTGGTTATGTGAATTTTACAAAGCAGAACAATAGTTAAAAGATCAAAGCAAGAAATCACATTTCCCTCAGAAAACTGGGTTCTTTCTCATGTTTTTTCATTGCTCATTTCCCACATAACTTCATTTTCTGATCCTTTCTTTGTGGACTCCAATGGGAATCGGCAGGAGACCAACACCTGCCCCCTATTGCACAGCCACATCTTTGGGCACCACGTACTTTCTGCACGAGCACTTGTTTCTTTAAGGCAACAAAGTGTTTTTCTCCTGGATCTGTAGTGTTGACCCCTCTGGATTTAGACAGAAAAACAAGAGCTGTGCTGAAAATAACTGATGAGATGGAGTTATAAAAGGCAAGTCAACAGAGTCTTTTCAGGTCAGTGAGTTAGGCTTTTCTTCAGTCTCTTAATCCTTTTGCAGCAGAAGGTTCTCATGCATCCATTGCCAGCAATGGATCTCCGATGAATCCAGTATCCAAATAGTTAACCACAGGGTGGGCATTTTTTTTTTTTTTCTAAAGAAAAGCAAAAAAGGAAAAACCCACAAGTGCTGGATGAAATATTGAGATACTGCTGGAGCTCCTCACTCTGCTAATTATGATAAAAAACTTTTTAAAATGTACACTGCTTGAACAGAAGATGGGTATCAAAGACTCGTTAATTCAGAGCTTAAACCTTTCTAGGCACAGTGATTTAACTCAGAAAAGAATAGCTTTCATATCTTAATGTAAATCTGTTGGATATGTTAAAAAGTGGTTCAGAGCATCTCCTCACATCAGCTCAGCTGATCTGCTACGCTAGGCAGAATTATTTCCTCCTACATAAAAAAATGGAGTGCTGCCACATCCAGCAAAGCCTCTGCAATTGAAGCAAAATAAAAAATAAAAAGAGGGAATGCAGTGGCACCATACCCTCCCACACCTCCCCACCCTACAAACTAATTCACGTTTCACTCCGCTCTTTAGGGGCTACATCTTGGTGTCAAGAGACAGCCCAAAAAGACAACTCAAAATAGGTATTTATCAAAAAGACCAGCTTAAAAAACAAAACGACAACAAAAAAAAATTACTGTGTTGTTCTGAATTACAAAGAGAAGGGGGAAGCACGTGTATATATGTAGAGGGTACAGAAAGAGATGCTGCATTCCAAAATTGCACTTCATCCTATAGAGCACTCCGTTTCTTCCTAATGGGGCTGGAGCTGCTGTATGGTTTCAATTCAGCATGCTGCACCTGTAAAAACAAATAGACATGACGTTTGCAGCTAGGTAACTCTAGCTCAGTACAGCGTGTGTTAATGGCTCCCCAAGGACAAACCAAGGGAAACTAAGGAAGGTTCAAAAGTAATGAATCATTTTCTAAACACAGGAACATGGGGGATTAATTGCAGGAAGGATTTGAGAAGTCATGCATCATTTCTTGAAACAAAATATTAAAAGCAGATTTTTCTAATGAGATACATGGGGTTCTACCTAATTTCTGCAGCAGAGGAGAGATCTTTGGGTTTGTTTTGGTTTGGGAGCTGTTTTTCTTCTTCTGGCATTAACCAATAAGTTTAATTAACTCCTCTGAGGAGTAACAGATCAAGTGGATCCCAATATGCAGCAAAATGACTGTTGTCAAAATTGCATGCAGACCTTGGGATGTTGGAATATTTAATCATTTCAAAAAGAAAAATATTTTCTCAGATTGAGCCTGGACAAAGCTACCTCCACCTTTCAAAACCATTTCATTTACAATTCAATAGGTAAAACACGTATGGATAAACTGCAGAGGATCATACAACCCCAACAGCAAATTGCCTGTTGTGCCACAGAAAAGTATTCCCATTGAAACCACAGAAACCTTTTGTTGAATGTCCCATCTTTTCCACTCCTCTGTCTTTCTCCTAGCACATGCGGGTTGTAAGTGGCTAAAATGCAGAGGTGTTTTCCAACTCACTGCAGTGAAATGATGATGCATCAATAGCATGTTAAAGGAAGACAGAAAGGATTTGGAGTTGCCACGGATCACTCTTTGCTGGAGGAGCACATGGCTGACACACAGGCTTCATTATTTTTAGCACCAGTGGAAAACTGCTCTGAGAAGGTTTGTCCCATCGAGGGAACTTTTATTAGTCGTCCCTCATAGTAAATGGTTATCATTTTCCTCAGAGAGTTCAAAGGTTTCCAAAATGATAGAAACCACTCAAGGAAATGTTATAAATGTAAATGTTAAATAAAGCATAAATAGAAAAGCAGCTTATCTTTAAATATAAACATTAACGGGGCATATGCAAACCATCACTGCAAATCCAGTGTGCTCTACCAGAGCAATGGCAGGAAAAAAAAAAACAACAAAAAAACAACCAGAAATACACTCAAGCTCAACGTCTCCATGATTATTCCTGTTTAGCTCTTTTGCTCCCAGCAGTCAACGAAGAGATTTCTCTCAAATTATTAGTGCTGCCATCAGCCAATCTGGTGACCTCTTGAGATAAATGTCACCACAAGCCTTTCCAACCCTGTTTCTACCAGATGCTTCGACGCTGCATGGAGGCAATTATTTTTCGGTCTCCAGCAGAGTGAAATCACTACAGGCAAGATTGTGATCCCCTTATTCACAGTAAGCAGCACCTCACTGTGAAAGTACCACGATTCACAGAGGAAGGTACAATGTCAGTGGGATCCAGAGCATCAGGATCGGGGCCTGAGGACACAGATTCCAGTTGATTAAAACAAAAGAAAGAATCCTTTATATCATGTGCCTTGTTACTCAGCAAGACTATTCTCTTTCCTTCAGGAGAAATAAACAGATCCTGACATTCTAAAGGACTTATTGTTCAAATAATTTCCAGGAAGATTGGCAGGATTACTGAAGACACTCTTGTTGTTTCAAAGAAATGTGAAAAGAGACGAGACTTGACTGAAATTGAGGGCGGACAGATTCTGGCTAGATTAAAAGTTATAATTCTGTAATGGTAGAAGATTGAACTCATCAACCGCAGAGTATTTTATACACATCTCAAAGCTTTCTCTAATGAAAAAGATGAGCTGAGTCTTGTCCAAGGGCAGCCTGGAGTTCAATGTGGGTGGGGAGAAAGAATTTTGAGGGATGGCTGATGTGAAAAAAACCACAGCGAGCACAAAGTCATGGAAATAATCCCCCCACACTCGATTTTGAGAAAAGGGAGAATTCAGAAAGCTTTTGGATGGTTATCTCTATCAAAGAGACTATTTTTCTCTTTCCTCCGTACAAATATGGGAGCAGAAAGGTGACGGAAACCATAGTTCACTAACCACGCTGGATGATTTTCCAGATCATTTTTAAGTAAGTCTTTTCAGGATAATTTTTCTGCAATCACGCTTCTGACAAAGGATTTTGGCTCCTCTCTCTTCTAACATTCCCCCCCTCAGCCCCCCGCCCTCCATGGATTTTCCCAATCCCTTATCTCAGTTATTCAAAAGTGCAGGGGCATTGTATTCCCCAACCCAGCCGCTCTCAGAGCTGCTCATTGCCTCTGTTGGTGCTGCCCATTTCATTACGTACCTTTTGAACATCAGATGGTACCCTGGAGAGGAAATCTAGTAGCTCGTTATTATCGATGGCATAGGGATTTCTAAGCTTCTTAGTAAATTTATTTATGCCTAGGAAAAATAAAAGCAAACAAAATAACTCATTTCTATCCCCCCTCCTTACTCAACTGTTCAGATGAGGTGAAAAAGGAAAGAAGAATTCACAAGTAAAAATTAGTGTGAAAGCGGTGCCTCAAACTTCAAGCCACGCACACATTGCCAGTCATGTGGGATCATTCACAAATGCCTCCTGAAAAAAGCAGGTTTATACAGCCATTTCCCTACTTTGGGAGAAATCTGTTATCAACACGGAGGCAAAAAAAAAGAGATTGCAGGATGCATTCTTTCTGGAGGGTAACGTGGGGAGAACATAACCAATTTGTCACTGAGATGACTGTTAAATCCACTATCCCACATGAGCAAAGACACCCAACACCCTTCTGCTTCCCCACTAAGAGATCAGTATGGCTATCTAAAGGCACGGTAGAAGAGCAAAGTGTCATTGAGAAAAAGAGAACAGCCAGCTCACTTCAAAGAACAGCCAAAAAAAAATCATATGCCAGCAGCCTCCGAGAATCATAATATAGCATTGAATCCTATTACACCCCTGTCCAAAATCCCATACTAGTCTCCCTGAAAGTAGTTTAAAATGAGATGGCTGCTCCAGCCTTCTCCTCTCTGTGAAATGTTTCTGCTTCACATCTGAGATGCAGCTTTTAAGCCATACACTTGCAGCAAAATGCCAACACAATTTTCTGTGTACCTGATTTTTAAAAAACAGAAAATACCATAAGGTCTTTTAAGGCCTTGCCACAGGGTAGTTGTTTAACACGTATCATATTTGAAGGCCCTGTCAGTCTAGATGATGTCGAATGGATGTATAGTTCTCGTGTATTCACCATGTCCTCCATACCAGAACAACAGTATTTTGTTACAGAACTTTTTACTCCCAGCAATTTCTCTCCTTTCCTTTTGCTCTTTCTTTTGTTTGATTTAATCCTTTATTTCATTTCTTTTTTCTCCTACAGCAGTGGCTCAGGCCTGACAGGGTGATGGGAACTCCCTGCATAATGTATTTATTGCATGTGTACGATGGAGTACTTACCCCAGATTAAAATAATGTACCTCAGCGGTATAAAGTACAAAATAACTGTTGCTGCTGCGAGGAACAAGCAGGCCAGAACTGAGAGGAAGGGCACCGTCCAGTTCAACGTGCTGTAAAGAATAACATTTCTCAGTATTTCTACTCTGTACTTCATGATGGATAATAACGTAATGTTCTCTTTGCAAGGTTTCACACATTCAAATACACAGATACGCTTTGGAAAGTGGGTAAGCGGAGTCCTGCACCTGGATGCTGTAAGAGATTAAAGGTGATATCTGAGAGGCAGATATCAGGACAAGGAGAGAGGATAGCCTCAGGGGGGCTTGGTGAAGTTGTTAGCCATGTAGTGAGTTGTTCTTGTTTCTTCTTATACATGTCGCACTTGTTACACATCTCTGCTCACCGGTCAGCTCTCCATTATTCATGGGAAGATTATCTGATTTGGAGACAAGACTGTGCTGCAGGTGCAAGCCATCTGAGCTGGCTCTCCTGGACCACAGTGGAGATGACATGAAAAGGGCGTTGATGCATGACTTGAAAGTGGCAGGTAGCCAGAGTCAACTCTGCCAATAATGTGGAATGGATTAATTACAACTAACACTAAACCTTAGGAGAGGAGTTAGTCACTTCTCTGCATAGTACTGGGGAATAATATTCTATACATCTTAATAGGTACACACTGGCTTCTATTTCCTTGCATTTTTATCAATTTCCTATTGCACCGAATATAGGAGGCTGTCTCAGGTCAGCTATCGTATGTTATCAGCAATCCAAGCCTTCACACATTGACATTTTTCCACTTGGGCTTTCTGTCACCACAGTAATTTAGACTTGGAACACACACACACACAAACTTCCTTTCACCCATATCGTTCACATGTACGCTTACTACGTACTTTGGATTATCAGCTATTAGTAACACATCCTAGCAGGTACTCCATCAACACGCTCTCCTGTCTCACCAAACATTGAGATACCTGGAGACAATATGAACGCTAATTAGTTTGCAGGTGGATTTACAGGTCTTTGCCCATAGAAGCTGTGGGAGCCCCAGCTCTGGAGGTGCTCAATGCCAGGTTGGATGGGCTCTGGGCAGCCTGATCTAATGCATGGTAACCAGCGCACAGCAGGAGGTTGGAGCTCAATAATTTTTCAAGTCCCTTCCAACCCGAGCCATTCTATGATCTTAGCATTCATTTCATGCCATCTACCTGCTAACTTCATCGCATCATGATGACAGGGAATAGGAAGAAGAGAAAATTAATGTGGACCACTCGTCAGGCTACAAAATGATATGAACTTCTCTTGACCAATAAAATTACTAGTATGGGACAATAATTACTTTTAAACTTCACCAGATGTAGTATTAAGTGAAGTATTAAGTAAAAATAGGTGGGGGAGAAGCCATCAACATAGCTCAAGTTAAAAAAAAAAAAACAAGTAGCAAAACAGCTCAATTCTGTTAAAGTAGTAAAATTCCCTATGATTGCATAACTAGAGTGACAGATGGAAACTGCAGCACGATTCAGTCTGTCACTCACAAAAAATTTTGGTGGCAATTCTTTAATGGTGCATTTCTGTTGAGTTACAATGGAATTCTTCTGAAATTACATTGGGCCTCCACATTAATACCCAATGTGTTCTTTAAGACCATTGTCACCAAAATGAATACAAGAATTAATAGTGAGTCTTCCTGCCATGCAGCTGGGCAGAACACTGCTCCGTTCATAGACTGGAATACATCTCTGGGCCACTTCCACCCCAGCTGTGGTGCACGGCGTGGAACCACAACACATGGGTTTGCTGTATTTTTAGCTTGAACCCAGCGCCTCATTAAAGTGTGGCTCAGTCACAAACCATCACTTTGTGCTCAAAACAGAAAACAATGTGGGTCAATGAAGTGCCAATAAAGATTGGGTTATAAAAGTTTGTATGAGTTTGTGTGGGGGACTTTCCTTTTTTTTTTTTTTTTTTAGTTTCTCTTTGGCTCTTCACCTCTTTCCCTTTCAGGGTCAGGAATACCCTATGCGCCTCCCATTGTGACAAGACCAGAAAACTGCCTTCAGGCTTCCTTGTGGCATCAAGCAGGAAGCAGGAAGCTCAAAATGGTAGAGAAGAACATCAATGCACTGTAGATGGAAATAAATGATTACTCCTGTAACCAGGGTAGGGAGGGCATGGGAAAGGCAATAGCATTAGCCCTCTATGCATTTTCTGTGGAGGAAATACAAAGAAAAACCTGATAGTTCTGAGTCCACAAATTCAAGTAGTATTTCCCATCACGACTCCATCACAGACAGACAAGATCAGAAATCTGAGCAGACGGACACTGTGAGAGCTACACCAGCAGAGCACACAGTCTCTCCTCTTCTCTATGCTTTGGGAACATTTTTGGAATAGAAATTCTATGGCCAGGCTTCTCCTGCTTCACCTTGCAAGAAATTCACCCCAGCTCTGCTTCATTGCAAATCACGGTTAAGCAAGAAAAATCCATCACTTACTTCTTAATTCTCTCTCCAAACGACGCGATTTCCTCTAGAACGCTTTGAACAGCTATGACAATCTCTTGGACCATGTGGATTCTGTCAATTAATCCCTTTTTCTCAGATTCCTACCCCCCCAAAAAAAAAGCAAAGCATTAATCTCAGTATGTGCTAACATGCTCACAGGTACATGAGAAAAGTTAGAGATTCCCAGTACTACTTATGTACCCATGAACTTAAGCATTATCACTGAAGGGAGGAGAGAAAACATTTATTATATATAATGAATATGAAGGCAAATAGTTCCTTACATTTTCTTTCTTTCCCTCAGCACCTGGGCAGAGGTTTCTTTATCTTCTAACACAAAGTTCAGGATTTCAAGCCAGGCTTTCACTGAAGAACCCAGCTATATGTCAACCCAAAAGAGGTGCTGAGCACCCCTCAGCCCATAACTTCTGAATATCACTTTTCCGTGCTTTGCAAGCTTCCAATAGCAATGCTGTATTCTGTACGTAAATTAGCAGCAAGATACTTGTTTTCATTTTTTTTAAATCATTCTGCATACTTATTCCTTTACTTGGGGGAGAAAAAAAAGAATCGAAGGAAAAAACGACATTTTCTTTTTAAAGCAGTCATCTCACAACTTCATTTCTTACTGCTTATTTTAGGCAACAACATTACAGGACATTACTACACATGTGCAGGAATAAAAAGGAAGCACAGAATGAATTAAAAATCAAAATGACTTAAATCAGCCTTGGAAATCAGTATACAATTATCAGCATTCAGCATTTCTTTGCCAGCAATCTAACACACATACAGGCATGCAAATTGGTGTGGTTGCAGATATTCGAGCAAGAAATCAGCAAAACATTCACTTATTCCAAAATGCAGAGCCCTGGACACTGATTTTACACCACATTTAGACTCTCCAAAACCAGCTCCATTTAGAAAAAATAAATTTTTTTTGTGTTTTTTTTTTTGTTTGTTTGTTTTTTAACCAGTCAGTATCCAGAGAAGGGAGATGATGGTGGTACACTGCAAGACATGTCCATGTTCTCCTGGAGGTGCTCAAGGCCAGGCTGGATGGGGCCCTGGGCAGCCTGACTGGGTGGGGGCAGCCATGGCAGGGGGTTGGAGCTCAGTGATCTTTAAAGGTCCCTTCCAAGCCAAGCCATTCTGTGATTCTATCCTTCTCCATTGTCCCTGCTGGCCAGAGTACGTGGGAGTAAGCAGGGATCGGAGATACTCAGAGCAACACTGCCTACAGTCCTCCCCCTGCCATGAACCCACAATATTTTGCTGTGCAGGAGAGAGGGTCAGAGGCTACTTGCAGTCACAATGGGCCACAGAGGTGAAGTCTCACTGCTACAGGCTTCTGACACTATCATGCCATGAGAGGCTCTCCATGCATCTGAGAGGGCACTGCCCTACATCTGTGTGTGCTGAAATAACATATGAACCATCCTCGGATTCTAAGAGCCAGACATGACAGCATGGCCCTCATCACCCTTAAAAGCCAAGGTTTGAATTACTTACTGCATATTTCTCTTCACAGTAATTTTTGAGTTGAAAAAGCCAGCCAAAACCACCATGGAGTTATCAAGCTCCTATTTGAATATTTGCCTTTAGGTTGCAAGGGAATGCACAGAAAATAGAAGCAGGATTTTAAAATAATCACACATTCGGGTGTGAAAATGAGTATTTTTACATTAATAAAACAACCAACAAAAAAAAAATATGAAACCCCAGGGGTGTGAAATAACCCCAGAACCAACTAAATAAATAAATAAATAGTCAGCTCGTGAAAATAGCACCCAAAAGTCATTTTCACACAGCTCCAGCTATAACCTTGCTAGGCTCAAATGTAAATGACACATTAGGATTATTTTTAACTATTCCTTCACTAGAATGGTGCAACAGTCGCTTAGTCATAGTTGGCTCTTACACACCAAACTCGCCAGTAGAAGTCGAGAGTAGTATAGCAGCCAGTGGGGATTTCATTCGACCCTAATGCAGACAGATGGGTAAAGGAACCACTTCAGATGATATTCAGTGATATTCCAAGGCAAGCCTACTCTTGCTACCCACAGCTGAAAGGAAGATTGTCCAACAACTCTATCTGCATCATGCTGGCTTCATTTACACGTTTTCCACTGTGCACAGATACGCGGCGATAATGCATTTAACCAACACCACCTCACTTCTGCTGCAGCCATCAAGCAGACAAGGAAAATAGAATAGGAACCACAGGCTCATGGGATAAAAGGACATTTATCCTTACTTAGCACGCACACTAAAATCAGTCCTAGACAATATGCTTTTTTTCAATTTGCAATACAAAATACACACAACCGAGGAATGGGTAGTTAGGAATTAGGAAGCATTTCAATTGAACTCAGTTGTTGGAGGATAATCTGTGCTAACCACTACTCATGCTCTATATGCATTGCACTGCCAGTGCCAAAATAATCTGAAAATCTATCAATATCTTTTCTTTGTTATTATTTTATTCTGGAAACCTGCAGTCCACACATTTACAGGATGATTAGGCACTGGTTAAGCAGGAGAGAAGCAGACAAATGAAGCACAACAAGAAGGATCTTCCAAATTATTTAAGCTGTGGAGCACTGTGTACGCATGCCTTCTGAAGTCAGAACCTCAAAGAACACTATCAGAAGCAGAGCAAATAGTTGTAGTCCATCGAGAACAGAGTCACTGCTCCATATTTATTTGTAAATGAGCAACTGCCATACAGAAAGTTATTACCTAGCATTAAGATATTTGTTAAAGATGTAAAAACTAATCCTAAACTCATCTTCCTCTCTATTTTTCTATCTGTGTAAGGTCCCACCTCCAGCACAGGTAATTGTGCTCCTTCCTTTTCAGATATTGCTCCTCTCTGAGGAGTTTAGGACGCAATATATTATGCTGCTGGAAAACAGGATTTGGATACCCATGGTTCAAAACCAAAGCTCTGAAGCATTTTCTTGAATTTAAAGTAAAATATCCTGCCTGTTTTTCACACTTTTTTTTTTTCCCCTAAAATCAGTTGTGAAACTTCCTTTCCTTCAAGGCCTTTTTCTTCTTTATTTCTTAGCTGATTACTGCACTGTGGGTGGACCAAAACCAGTCTGCAGCCTCTGGGAAAGAATTAAGTCCATCAAAATGAACTTACAACTGAGAATTAATTATATAATCAGTGTGTTACTTCAAATCTTCCTTGCATATCCCGATTTAAGAAACTTTCATTTCTACATTAATTGCCTGAACAAAAACACAAAAGGGGTCTTACAAAAGATTAAGCATGTCAGCGGAAGAAGGTGGAAAAAAAAGAAGCAAGAGCCCAGCAAATTCACAAATTAAGTCTTTTGTGTCCAGTTAATGCACATCAGCTTGAACTTCCACATGAAGACACCAAATCTCTCTCTGCCCCGCTGAATGAAAAGCACTTCTAGATTTTTCTTTCTGAAACACACAACAATCCGAACATATAAAGGCACGTAAGGGGTTACTGCATTTCTCTGATCTTTTTTCCCCTTCCCAGCAACGCCGTCCCACTTCCAGACACTCAGGGACAGTTGCAAAAGAAACTCGTATGACAACAAAATTGATGTACTTCCAGTGACAAAGACTTTGAAAGTGCGTGAAATATGGGGCAGGCCAGGAGGAGCCATCTCCAGCATTAACACATCAATTCACCACCGGTGAGCTCCAGCTGTCAGAGCTGGGACTGCAAGGGAAATCATGAAACCTATGGAGGAAGAGACTGAGGACAAAAATTACCCATCCTTTGCACTGCTCTGCACCACAGCCCAAACAGTGCTACTTACTGCTGCTTCTCTAGCAAAGAATTGAAAACACGGATGGTAGAGATCTGCTATTGAATTGCAATCATGTGTTTCCGTGATTAATAACTCTCATCTTTACAAAGGCTAAAAGCTGTTCCCTATTTTTTAAATCTGTCCTTCAGAGTTTCCTCTGGATACATCCAAAAAAGTAAAACGCAAGGATGTTTTGCCATGCTGTTTTATAAGTGCATTTTTCTTTATGTATATCACACATATCGTTCGTTAGACAACTAAAAATTCAGGCATGTATTCACGATCAACTTCTAAATACTTCATATTACGGATTTAATACAAAGTGCTTACACAAAATGGAATTCTGCTTGCAACTTTCAGACAAGTGGTATTCATCAGCAAATTTCTGGCATGCCGAGGGAAACTCAATATATAAAGCTGAAGAACACTTGGGGGCAAGGATGAGGAATAAGGAGAGGAGAGAGAATAAATAGGAATTAATACAAAAGGAGAAAGCAAGCAAGACGTAGGCCACCAAGTCGGGACTGAAAATCTGGCATTAGAAGAGTCAGCCTGCCTCATTTGGGCTGGCCTAACCATCAGGATTAGCTTTTCTTTACATCTATTCTGTTACATTACCGCTGCTACAAACACATGAGGGCAATATTTTGGCAGGATTTACCCCCATGCAGCAGATACGAATGCTCAGTGTATTGGCAGCAAAACAAGATTGAGAGAAAAGGGAAAGAAAAAAGCTGAGGCATGCATGACTTTTAGTCCGCTGTTCTTCCAGGTTTTGAAAAAGATGCTGTAGTTATTTAGAGAAAAAGAGACGTAACTGAAGTTGGATTTCACTTCCAACTTTGAGTCAGAGAATCATTTGAGTTGAAAGGGACCTTTAAAGGTCATCTTGCTCAACTTCCCTGCGATGCACAGGGACACCTACAGCTCAATCAGGTTGCTCAGAGCCTGGTCCAGCCTCACCTTAAACACAAAACTCCAAACTCACTGCTGTCTGCCAAGACTCCTATCAAGCATCTTAAGGCCAAAATACTCATAGATCACAGATGAAGAACTTCTGCAACTAGAAAGATTTTATAGGGCATAAATAGGAGACCACTGTTCTCTACCGTCTATAGGGAACTGTTAGCTGACAGCTTCAGTCCAGCAGCAGAATGAAGCTGTTGTGAGAGGTGGCAGTCATGGGAGTCCCTTGGTAGCTAAAATCAAGTCCAGGCAGAGCTTTGAAAATAGACACCACAGCAACCTTGAACCTCCTACTTTCCATAGGAGCTAAGGGTGGCTTTAATGATCCCAGCAATCTGCCTTGCTGAGTCACTGCCTTGCCCTGAGCTGTGATGCCTGCTGCTTGCTGAGGAGGGCTTCTTGGCTCTTACAGGAGGACGAGCACGCAGAGGGGATGGCTGCCAAACTCCAAGCGATTGCCTTGTGCAGTCCCAAAACTGTGCATCACAGGATCGTTTTGTTTATTAACACCATGCTGCAAATGTGCCTGCCTGGCTGTGGAAATGTAGCGAATCTGAGCATACTTGAAATAATTATCAAATAGAGGAAATGCAACACATACAGGTCAATTTATGCTCTCAGTTAAAAAGGTGTGAAATCTGGAATAATTCCACCAGAGCCAATAGAATTACTTCAGGCTGATAGGAAGGACAGCACCACCAGCCTTAATAGGACACATTTTAAAAGCAGGGCACAGCATCCTACAGCTAAGTCTGGGGGGGCAAAAAGGCCAAAGATGGCCATCTCATGCCTCATTAAGGAGCACTCATAGGAAAACACAGCACTTTCTTTGCTTACATTAGACAAATTTCATCTCTGTGCAGCAGACTTTGATTTTTCTAAACCAACCAGAATTTAAGATTGTGCGGAGAGGCTTAGGTCATAATTCTGTTGCTTTCCCTCTGGACAGATGTGAAATACAGGGGTTTAAAATGCATGCTCTGTACTTGTATGCATTTGCATAGAGATGTAAAATAACCCAGAATCTGGTGATATTATCGCCAGTCTTAAAGCAATATCAGTACTCACAACAGAATAAAACAACGTTCTGGTGAGAAACCTGTGCACAAAAACTAAAAAAGAAAGAAGTCTGAACGTAGAGAAGAATGTATCGTTCATCTTTTATCTTAAAAGAAAAACAACTTTGAGAAAAAAAAAAAGAAGTGCTTTCTCCTGGAAATACACGAGATCTAAGAACAATTGCACAGTGATTAGATTTAAACTACTCCACCATCATCTATAATCTAGCAATTTGGGGTACAGGAGGAAGATAGTCCTATTCATCTGTCTGCCCAATTCAAAAGAAATTTTAACACCGTTTCACATAGTTGGAATTTTTAAGGGAAATTTTTAAGCTCCCTGAGTTTTATGAGCTCAGCCCAGAGGTCTGCTCGGTGCTATTTAATATTCCTCCAGAGATTTAGAGGAATTACAGTGTTGGTTTGCCCACCTGCAGGGCAAGAGGAAGAAGGTTAGCTTGCCAAGGTTTTTTATGCGAGGAAAGCCACGCAACAGCACCTGGTATACCTGAAAATCTTTGCCAAGTCCCTGCTATGAATTCCTCTCTCCCATAACTCTCAAACCTACGGATGTCCAGAATGCTGGTGGGCCACGATGATGGGCCAAGGATTGTGCCAAGTTATGGCTGCTTATGGATCACAGCATTCCTAAAACATGCCACATTGTAGACTGAAAAATAACAGATCATCTCTCTTCCAGCTTCTGGTACGCAGAAGGCTTTGCAAAGAGGAAAGCAAAACCAGAGCAATCTCTGTACTCCGGATTAACCAGAAGTTGATTAGGTCGATAAGAAGCACGAAGGAAACTTACCTAAGTCATAATAGTGTCTTAAGTGATAACTGGAAACTTTCATTACTTTAGTCTGGATTGTAACCAGACCAGACAGATCCTGTGTGCTTAGAAGTGCCCCATCCTCTTTCTTTGCACTGATCGTTCCTGGCACAAGGAGCAGAATCCATCCCTTAGTACTAATATAGATGATGGAGGAGCCTAGCTTATTTGTGGTCTGTACACAGACTCATTAGAAAGAAATAAGGAAGGATCCCATCATACTGAAGAGAAAGCAGCAATGTAATGCAGTCCAAATCTACGTAAACACACACCTTAATTTGTTTTTTTTTTTTTACAACTCAATCTTGCCCACAATTTTGTGGAGAAAGTATGTGACCCCTCTTAGTCTGATCACACCCTTTTTAATTATGAGGGATTTTCACGCCTTTACCATCATTTCTCTTCATCAATCTCAATGGGAGATGACGAAATATTATACTGCAATTGTTGTATGGAAGAAAAAAGTAAGAGTCTAATGAAATTATTTATACTTTCAGAGAATAAAACAGTGAGATGTTATTGTCTTCTATGACCTTTCCTAAGTATGGGGATACAGCATCTTACACAATAGGCTCTTGGTTCATGTTTCAATTACTGACCTTTACTGTGGAGAAAATTAATGCAATTTTCATCTTAATCCACCCTTACAAATAAGATCCATACGGAAGGTTTCCACATGCTGAATCGAACACAAATGGAAAATGTCAGCTGTTTGCTACCAGATGAATTTGACTTTAATTTGTTTGGCTACATCTTTTCAAATTGTTCTCATACAAGTTGGTATATTCTTGGTATCTATTTCTGAAAGAATTTCTTATATTGGGAATGAGGAATTCTTCTTTGGGGATTTTTTCTGGCCCTGAGGCGCTAAACATTTCTTGGAAGTTGTCAACAAACTTGGCTTGAAGTCGCAGCCTCATCTAATCCTTCCCTATTACATCCCATTAGTCAAGCACAGCTATGTTGGCTCACCACTGGATGGAGACCCTCCCAGAAAAAAACAGGGATCTCTGCTGACTTATTTTTGTGTCTGATTTTCTTCAGACTCAATTACTAAATCTCAAAATAGTACTAATTTTTTTTTGTTTTGTTTTGGTGGAAATGCAAAGCTTTTTTGCACAAAACTTAATGCCATGAGAAAACTTCAAGACTCTTTCCAATCTGCTGCTAGCACACTCTAATTTAACAAAGTAGCTGTCTGCTCTTGAAGCTCCACAGTCGTTGTCAAGAAAAGAAAGAAGAAAAAAGTAAAATAAACAGAAACAGTCAATGATCAGACAATTCACAATCTAAGCGGCATGCAACTTGTCTATACCACTCTACTGGTGGGCAAAAGATGTTTCAGAGACTAATTTTAAAACAATCCTTCAGACAGTCTGACAGAGCCCAGAGCCAACAGGACAGAGCCTGAACTCCACATCTAAGATGGAGTGAATCCAAGGAGGCATTCATCCACCGAGCAGCTCGTGCCAAAGGGACACAGCTCTCTTATCTCCGTGATGGTATTTGGAAAGGGCAGCGGGAGAAACGATGGGGGATTCGGCAATTAAGCGCTGTCATTGAAGACAGATAGTTTAGGTGGAGGGAGTTAATCTGCTCACGGGTTTTTGAACTGAGCGTCTGTGTATTTATAATTTGTAAACAGTTCATCTCTTAGAGGGTGTGTTACAATTCCCAGAAGCGTGGTCTGTTATGTCTAACTTGCAGCAGAACCCAGAAAGGCTATGTGTGCGACTGTTTTGATACAACATGATGATAGGAAACAGAAACAGTGGCCTCGTAGACTACGACTCAACTAGCAGATTTCAACTTTGGTTCTTGTATTAGGGAGGAAAAAAAATACACAGACTTCTTTTCGAAGTATGGTTGTCTGTTTAAATGTTGACATTGCTGTGAGATAATGTCATAAAATTACATATTTCTTATGCTCCCTAGAGAGCACTGGCCACCCTCAAGCATGGAAAAGTCACTTAGAATAACCTAATGCACTTAAAGATGCTCACAACACGGTCTAACACTGGAGCAAATACACCCAGGACAACAGGAAGACAGTGAGGCAATGCTGCAGAGTGAGTGGGTTGGGACATGAGGAATGGATGGCAATTCTCTAGTCATTCTGTATCTGAATCTCAGATACACAACAGTAGTATACAAATTAATACAAGTTAGGAATTATTACTGCCGCAATATTGAGATAAAAGCATTATCTTGATAAGAAAGCCTAATGGAGGCTTTCTTATGGAGAACAGAAACAGAGAAAACGTTACACATTTAGAAACCACACAAAAAGACAGGGTTAGCATATACAAGCATCTAACATTGGGTACTGACCAAACAGAAACTATCAACATTCCAGAGATGCAATATTTCTTAGAAAACAATGCAACTTCTGCTAGATACTGGTCCACTTAGCTGACCAATTTAACAATGAGAAGAATGAAGTAAAAATGAAAAACTTATTGTGCATTGCAAGAATCCTGTAATTCATCTGGATTGTCTGAACTTCCAGTTACAACTTTGATGGATTTCTGTTTGCTCATCAAAATACAGCAACCACAGAAGAGCAGGTTAAATTTAAACATCTATTCCTATCAACAAGTCTGCTGAGCTTCAATTCTAGTGTCTGTGACTGAGAAGGGTTAAGGTATACTTCCTAACTGTGGTATTGATTTTCTTCACAACTATCAACAATTTCACTGTAACACTCTTAAATCACAGAATATTCACAAAGATCTTATTAACTCTGTACACAATTTGAAAGTTTCGCATTGCCTTGTGAACACTGTCTTCCCAACAGCTCAAGTTTCTTTGCATACTGTTGCTTGTTAAATAATTCCTCACCTTTTAGCTCCTAAGTATTTATAGATTATCAGATTCTCTTTCTCTTACTTATGTTTTCTCAAGCTGTATACATTAAATTCTCTTAATCTTTCTTCACATGTCATGCCCTCTAATCCTTTTATCATTTGTCACTGTGGTTTGATAAACTTGAAAAAAAATCCAATGAATTTTTCATAGTGAGCAGAATGAAGAAGTATGCTCTAATAAAATAAGGCCTCACCAGTGCCAACTCCTTCTACATTTCTGCTGAAAAACTAAAACCTTTTTTTTTGTTTCAAGGTTCTAGAAGAAATGTCGAGAATACCTTAACCAGTCCTTCACAAATCACAACTCTACAGAAATGGAAATGCTGTACGATTTGTTGTAAGCCATTAGTGCAGAATGTTCATCCAACACCCGCAATGGAAGTGATGATGTATTTTATATACTCACCTTGTCCATCCATACACATACATATACAGGCACATGAACATATGTCTTATGATTTCAAGCATACCCTGGGCACCCTCACAGATTCAAATGAAGTTCACAGGTCTCATGCAGGTAATGCCATTATTGAACATTGTACAAATCAACCAGCATTCTCAAACTGTCAGTTTGCTGATCAGCAAACAGTAACAATTGTTTGCCCAGTTAAAACAGATAAGGAATGCAGATCTGATGGAGATAGGATGGTTAGTTTGAGCTACACCCACTTTCTTTCTGATTCTAGCTAAAATACCATAAGATGTGTTTACCTTATCTTCCTCATCGTCATCTTCATCCAAGCCCATAAGCTCCTGTAAAAGCATACGTCCATATTAGAAAAAATTACAGTTCTCATTGACAGGCAATGTTCAAAAAGCTCAGCATTTCATTACACGGTTTTCTCCCACTTCTATTGCAAGTCATTAACAAACCCACAACTTTCACCTTTCTGAAATCATGTTCAGCATTCAAGGCCTTTTTTTTTTGTGATACCCTGAACAAAGCAGGCAATACCCTATACAAATTTTAAGTCTAAATAAAGCACTAGTGGTTGTGTCCTATCATTTGAAGGCAACTGGCTTTCAAATTCATTGCCAACTTTAACTAGCTGTAAACAGCTGTGTTCTTAGTCTGACAAACAAACCAGTCAGCATGTCAAGGCTGAGGACTCTACACTCAACTTGTTCCATCCTCACTGATACAATGACTGCTCTCTCCCTTTAGGGCCATTACCGAAGCATTAGATTGTAGAAAATACATTAGTATGAATATAATCAATCTCATGATTCATATTCAGATTTCTATGCAGCATTATTCCCTCCCTTTAACCTCTACACTGACAGGTAGGGAACGAAAACAAAAGATTCACTTATAGCTTGAAATTAGGAGTGATTGGGTTTTAATTCAAGTATTTTATAAACTGAGTCTTTGAGTCCTCTAAGCTTTTCTTGTTTATTTAATATTTCACTCACTATATTACAAGTTTTAATACAGTTAACAATAAAGATGTGAAGTATCGACAACAAAAAATGTTTGGCAGGAAAGCTAAAAGCTGAATCCCAAAGTAGTTGCAACTAGTATTCAGCATCCATTTCCAGGTTTACTCCAGCTCTCTACTATACTCAGAGTAAGTTAGCAGTGATCATGGTTTACGTTTCTATAGAAGCTCCCATCTGTAAATCATAAAGCGTTTTACCAATACTCATGCATTTAACGTCCTGGCAATTGGTTCATCCCTACAAGGTTAACACTGTTATCTCCGTTTTATAGCACAGAAATAGGAGTGAGAATACGAAGTCCTTCCTTCCAAAGACTCTCGCTCTCTTTCTTAACTATACACGAGAAGTACTGCACATGTAGCCAAGGTCTCAAGAAGCAAAAATAAATAAGCAACTGTGAAAAAAGCACTGGTATTTTGAAGAAATCTGCAGGACAGATGTGACTAGAGGTAGCACCTGATTGTCTATTTCTGACCTACAGATGGTTAGAATCATAGGCACACATAAAAAAGGAATCAGGTAATATTAAAGGCACTTTGATGACTTGTTCCATATGATGCCAATCCTGCAAAGCACTCAGGCAGACGCGTGACTTGTCTTATGCAAAATACACCGCTGAATTTCACAGCATCACATTGCTCACAGGATATGTGACCAAAAAGGGCCATTTTTCTATTCAACTCTTCTTCCCTACTGCTTAACTTGGAATTTCAAATATGACCCTCTTGTAGCATCCACCTGAACGATCTGCTGTTTAATCCTGCTGACTTGTGTGAGACTGTCTTCATCTGAACGTGCAAAAAACTGACCCCAGGATGAGTGATAGGTGTTGATTGGTAGTCTCTGTGCACTTTTCCTAGGAAACCTAGGAAGATTGTGTATTGCCTTTTGTATTTAAAATAAAACAATAAAAATAAATGTTTGGCTGAGATTCTCCCATATGAGTAGTCCTCATTTCTTCATGAAACAAAGTAGTCTGTGGAGATGTACAATACCTTTCTATGTTATTCTGGACTTGGAAAAAAGCACTTTTTCTTACCCTTCGTTTTCAAATCAAACCTCCACCCTTGCTGTTATAGTATGATTTTCCACATGTTCCAACAATTCTTCCATTTGGAAATGGATCAAAACTGAACTAGAAGCAACTTTTTTTTGCTAACACTAATACAGTAGCAATTTTTTTAAATCCTAGGATACAATTTCTCTGTACGTAATTCGAGCAATTCATTTGTGTAAAGGCAGCTGTTGGGGGTACAAATGTCAATCATCTTTTTATCAGAAATTGTAAGAATTAATTCAGCATGTATTTCGTTATTATACTTCTAATACATTTATAAATGGAATAATATTATGAGAATCTACAAATTTATCCTCTGCTTCCATTGCAATTATCGCAGTTACGCAAGTAAAGACAGTGGTCAACATCAGTTTCATATCTCAACATAAGCAATTGCAACATGCAATTTTTGTATTTTGGACTTCTTCATAAAACAAGTGAAAGAACTGAGGACTAACTTTCACAAAAAATATTTGTCATTTAAATGGGGGTGTGGGGAGGAGGAGGAGTAAGGGTTTCTTCTTGAAGTTTCAGATAACAGGACAAGGTTTAAAATACAGCTAACTTCTATTTCAGCTTGAATTGACTTTCCTCCTCTGTGAATCATGAATCATCACAGCGATGCAAAGTGTAAAAGCAGTGGGGGCATGGGCTTTGGGGTCTCGTCACATTGCAAGTCCTTCTTAATTCAACATAGCTACAAAATAACTGCAACTATTTTTAAGTGAAATTTCCCTCCTACGCGTTCTCTTGTCTTCTCCATACTATATTGAATGGTTTATTGCTTGAATTGAATCAAGAAAATTGAGAGGGTGGAGGACTCTTTTCAGTAATTTTGAAATAAAAACGTTTAGCTGCACAACTAGCTTAATATAATTAAAATGCATGACATTCTGCTGAAGGACAAACTCAAGCTGTGGCTGCCAGAAACATTACTGCCATTTTACTTGCCTGAGCATCCTGGGTGTTGCTGACCTTCCCTGTTCTGACCAGGGAGAAGTTGTATGCAAAGAGCACCAGCAGAGCCAGGGGCACCATGTACAGTTCAACACTCCATACAGTGACCACGAACACCTGGGAGAAATAAAGCAACAGAAAAGAACACATACAGGTGTTTAAAGAGAATGTGATGCAAGAAAGCCTTCCAGCCATTATCCCCATGTACACGCATCCTTGAATCTCTGCTAACCTCTTTCATTTCTTATTTTGGCAAAAAAAGAAGCCTGCTTGAAAAGCATACTCATTCTATTCTGTTTGAATCCATTAGGCTGCTATTTGTTTGCTTCTCCTTCCCTTTTTTTGGTGAAGTACAAATCCATGAACATAAGGTTGGTCCAAAAGCATTGTTCACTCCTTTCTGGGACTTGCTCAAGCCTGAAAGCTTTGTCATTAATGCTAGAGCATAATAGGCCCACTTAAACCTGTCCCACTTCATCAAACCCTAATTGCCAGCAAGTCTTTCACTGACTAGAGAAGAGTTTCTTCCTCTTGTGCAACAGGAGCCATCCACCTCTTCAGTCAATCCAGGAGATATGCTTAGCAAATGGAACTTCACCATTAATCCACTCACTCTTCTTGGCACAGCAATGCAAAGACCTTTGAGAGTGCAAGGCTTTTGGTTGCATGTGATGCTTTATTTTGGGAAGGAATCCATAATTCCATTCTCCATTTCCATACACCTGCCACTTTTCAGTATATTCTGATTCCACTGGTTGCCTGGGGCCTCTTTAGCCAGAAAAGGCATGAGTTGGTGCCTTTGAAGCAATATCCAATAAAACCCACTGACAGCAAAAGTAGAAGCTAAATTCTGGGGTTCAGTTCTGCAAACTGGATCAGTGAAACGTGTAACCATTGTGATGGGGATTTAAAAAGCATTTAAGCATTTTTCAAAAACGTGATTCCAAGCCAAACTGCAATCTTGTCTTACAAATGTGAACAGACTCCAAACTTTGTGGTTGGAAATGTAAGTTTATAAACTAAATCCAGAACTGTCATAAAAAGCATGCTGAGATCCCATTTCCTTTTCTACTGATACATAGTGTTTTCTGAAGAACTGACTAACGCTGATAGAAACTTTAAGCTAAATCTGAAACAATCTCCTTCGGAGAGTAGGCACAAAAACATTTATCAGATTTTTCTTCCTCCAAAGGAATCTCAGCAGTGATCAGAATCAAAAAGTCACATTTTTTGAATAATACAGGCAGGTGAAAGCGAGTCAGATCCTCCAGTTAACACACCTCAAATCATCATGAGAGGGCAACTATGGTGAACAGAAAGCCAAATCTCTAGCTCCACTAACCCTTGGCCTGTCAAGTATATGAAGGCAAGGCTGGCATTTGTAGAATAGGCTATTTATGACAACATATATAGCATTATGGACCCTGGACTCTACCCACACCACATCAAAACACTACTTCCCACCACATCCCATGGGGAGAATCCACACCCCTACAAAAAAGCAGCTTCTGTAACTTCTAAACAAAAAAATCTTGCCTGATATCCGACAAGTGGTCAGTTAGCATCTACCAGGGGCTGAACATAAACCAATGACAATGACCGTATACCTAGCCCTGCCCAAACAAGGGCCACATTTTCTAAAGCCAACCTGATTTTATCTTAACTGTCACTATGCAAGGACTTAGACTGTCATCCTGTTGTTGGCATCTGTAGGTCAGCAAAACAGTATTTGAGATATACACATCTATAAAGTGGGTTGACATCCATGAAACATAAGCCCCATGCTACTGATTTGCAGCGTGAGAACTTAGAAAAGGATTAGGTTGTAATTTCTTTTTTATCATGCTCTTCAACATATTTACAAATTAGATAATTATACTAACAGTCACATTTCATACGTGAGCAAGGTAACAGAAACACAAGGATGCTGGCCAAGAAGGTCGATACTTGAACTCTCTTAAAGAAGTCTCCAAAAATTGTGGTATCTCAAGATTAAATAACAATTCAGTTATTCCAGTTCCCCCAAATGAATCTTTACTCGTTTTGTAATATCAAGTAAAGGTGATACCAGCTCTTGTCCCACCTCAAATATCATTCTACAATATAAGTATCTGTTACTGCAAATATTTATATACCTTGTGTTTACACAGATAGCTAAAAACAGATGCACACACACGATCCTTACGAAAGCACTTTTATAGAAATTCACATTGCTAGCTAATTATTTAAAAAATTTGCTTTGGCATGTTGGAGGAGGTTGTATATACATCATCTCCTCAGGGTCTGCATGAACTCACTCTTGTCTCAGCACAGCAAAGACTCCACCAGCAGTTAGCTGTGTTGACTCCTACAGGAGTCAATGAAGCCCTTGAAGAACCTTTCTTCATTCATTCAACTGCAGGACTTGTACCAATTCTAGTGCATCTGTCACCATCCTATACGAACATCACTCTGCTCCGTTGCAAGTATAATACAACCTTGCAATCACAGGTCATTTAGGCAAGATGGAAAATCGAGACCTTGGTGATTTTAGATCCAACAGTATATTTTGTGTATTATTAAGTTTCAGACCCTAAATAAAACTTAAAATTTAATTACAAAATCTCAGCGCAGGCTCAATTGATAGCAAAGGCATACTGTTGCTTCCTTTCTAACGCTGACTGGTTATCAGCTGCTGAGTTGTAATTCAGATGGTGACACTCAGACTGAGCTCCCTCACCTACTAAAGAAGAGTTGCTTTGCTGTTACCATTGCCATAGAGGCAACTTTCATTACTGTGACACAACACAGATACGAGACAAATTGAATTAGCTATTCAAAAATTATTTAGCCTTGGAGGTATGGGAAATGATTGCTGTGAACATACAGTACGTAATAAAAATTGAGAGGGTGTTTAGACAGTAAGTAGATATATATCTATATCCTAACAGCCTTTTCAGTAGTTCTAGAGCATCAGCCAGCAAAGCTGTTCCTATATAAGAACTGCTCCCTATTTTTTTTATGTTGGCCCATGACACCACAGGCGGATGTTGGTGGTATGGCAGTAGAGGTTCAACCCTCCCATCAATATCCCGTTACATTTTGTGGCCATGCAGTCTGACAGAATGGCATCTGACATGGAAGCGCGCATAAAGCAAAGGTGTGTCATTGAATTCCTCCATGCAGAAACAAGTTCCCCACGTGGACATCCATTGATTCTTGCTGAACTTTAACAGAGACCAAACAGTGGATGTGAACACAGTGAGGTGGTGCGTGGTGCATTTTAGCAGTGGTGACAGTGACATGAAAGACAGCCATATTCTGGATAGCCACACACAGCTGTCCCATCATGAAACAAAGAGGGACTCGATCAGCTCATCCACATAAACTAGCAGCTTATGACCATGATTTGTGTATGGAGCTGGATATTGGCTTCAATGCATTGGAAATGATGGTGGGAATGGTGGACATAGCAAAGCTTGCGCCAGGTGAGTCCCAAAACGTTCACACAAAACAGAAAGAACACTACATGCAAGTTTATATTTCCTCCTCAGTGGTATTGGGGAAAAAGAGTTCCTGCCACATCCCTCTTAAATTATTTTCTACCAAAACCTTTTGTCAAAACTCAAGAATGGTTCACCTGCTGACATACACAATGGTTATTGCAAGGATCAATATTTTCTTTTAGGCCTTAGTCTATCTTCTTGCTAACACACAGGTTGGTAGGGGAAATCATTAACAGGTTCAGATCACTTGCTCACAGAAGTCAAGGACAGCATTCTAGAGCCCCTGACCCAAACGATCTGGTTTTAACAAACCATACTTTGTTCCTTCACATTTCGTATCATCGTTAGACCAAGTTCTGTCAAACGTAATCCATGACATCACTGACAGCTTTTGTGCTGGGCTTCATACTGTGCATGAGAGAAGTTAGCCAATTTCTAAAACAAAAGCCAACAAGCGCAAAAACTAGCTCTCTGTGTTACACCTTCTAATGCAATTTGAGAACATAAAAGCCTATTATCGAACTGAACAATTTAATTCACGACATTATAAAACAATTCTCAAAATAGAAGCAGAAAAGAGATAGGCATATCTGGAGGGGGGAAAAAAAAAGAGCTCTTGACACTAATATTTAGACTAGAGTTCTACCTAGAAGAGAACAGCAACATCACAGCCCTGGAGAAAGGACCACTCGATTTCAGCTGATTAATGTGTTGCTATTTCAAAGGGCCTAATAACTACAAGTTAAAGCTCTGGAGGTTTGGAAGCTGTTTCATCTGAAAATCATTGAAGAGGGGTCCAACTGTTCCTGTCAAGAAGCATGGAGTTTGAACAACCACGAGAGTGGCCCTTTTGACAGCAGTACAAAAGATGAGAGAAGGCAATCTCAACTGAAAGTAAAAACAAACCTTCAGAAACACATTTCAAATCTGGTTTTTCTGCCCCTCTGGTTCCAATTTAGGATCTGACTATTAAGAACAGATTTTAGACGGGTGTCTACTAAAGTATGCCCATAAAACATTTGTCACCAGCAAACCCACAGTCAAGGGATAGAATAGTTTTAAGAGGTTTAGAAACCTAGCATTAAATGGGATTTTCTGTGCAATTCGTCTACATATTAATTATATATATTTTTAGTTAAAAAAAAAAAAAAAAAAAGGATTCTCTTGGCCTAGTAAGTCTTTCTAAAGAAGTAGCAAATGTTATGTTGTTTAACAGAATAATTCCTGAAAAACAGCAGCGATGGGAAAAGGAGAGGGATGCATTCCATCAGATGGAAAAAATAAAGTGAAAGGAGATTAAATGCACGCAAGAAGCCTATGGTAAAAGGTTATTTTCTCAGGCAGCGTAGGTTCCAATGCTAATGAAATGCCTCATCAGTGCAACTGTGAAAAATATTTGAAACTTCAGGTTTCAAAACCACACACAATTTGACTGAACTCTAAATGACTAACAGCTTTGTCAAAAGTTTCCTCACCATTTATAAACGTGGCCTATGCAATTCAGGGAAAGTCAAGAGAAACAAATGAGCTAATGCTACTCCAAGTTATCTGTTTTCAACCGAATCAAAACACTGATTTTGATTAGAGGCATAAAGACACATTTTCCTTCATTTGCAGTGAAGAGAAATTAGATGTTTCTAACTTATCTCAAAGTCATGTAGTCGTCACAAATGGACTCTGAACATTCTAGCATTTTTTTTTTTTAAGCTTTCAGCCCCTCTGCCCCAAAACACAGGACATCAGCCAATAACATAAGACACTGGCTCCCCAAAAGGGCATTCAGATCCCTCCGAGGCAATAAGCTTGTCATCAACAAATTACTTCTGACAGATACTTATTCCTGCTCTTAGAAAGGGAGAGTAAAAGAGCTGAAGGGAGAGTGGACATACCTACTTACTGCAGGAAACCTGTGTGTATGTGTGTACATACCTGCATTTACTGAGGCATCTCCTTGAGATACCAGGCATCACAGGTGCACTAACACGGTGCCCATGTAATGGAAATCAAAGCACAGCATGCAGGGCCATGTGAATGCAGAAACCATTTCTGTGATCATGGAACGGCGTGTGCATTCAATGGGGGAGAACACTGAAAAGGAAGTTTCTAACAATTAAGGCAATACATCCAAAATAACTCCACTTTGAGGCACAGTAAACAGGGGCTGATGCATAGAAAATATTTTCCAGTGAAGTACCCCTCCCAAAGATTTTGGTTTTGGAAGACTCCTCCAAAGTTGCACTTCACCATCCTTCCTATCAGCCCCATTCCATAGGAAACTACCTTGCCATACCACGCTCAGCTAAAAGCACCTACTGACCTGAGCAGAGCTCAAGCTGGTGATGAGCAGTCACTCCCTCATTGTGATGCAGTAACAAAGAACATGGCAGGAAGAGAAATTATAAGTAAAGCAACGCTGTCAGAAGAAACCTATTTACTTTAGATTCAATTTGCTTTTTGTGTCCCTAGCAAAAGAACACAGAGCATCCCAACAGCAGTATGGTACACGTGTTGTATTGAGTGGGGATGACCAAAATCAAAAATGACGTAAAGGAATGGAGATCTTTAAATATTTATGCCACGTTACTAATTATCCCCGCATTGCTCCTCACATCTCATGTGTACAGTTTGCATAAAACTTGCTTATGGCTGTATCACAGAGTTTAGCTCTTCTCCATAGGTGTACTGTTGCAAGGATAAGTTGTATTAGAACAGGAAAAAAAAAAAAAAAGAAGGGAAAAAATCCACCTAAACACCCCAAAAATCTGAACACCAGACTGCACGTATTAAATGCATGTCACAGCACAGAGGTGAAGATTACAAATAAAGAGTTTGCTTAAACAGCACAGTTTGCTACCACGCTTTTTCCAGAAGATGCCTTAGGTAACAGAAACAACATGGCTATGTTTGCTCACATCAGCAGTCTGCGTAGGCTTGGAGCTGCCGAGCCACGTCCTGCTGCCACAGCCACATGTTCTGCCCCTGCTTGTTTCAGGTGCAGCCCCCTGAGAAAGTGACTGTCAATGGGGTTAGCAGGAGACGCCTGGTTTCTGTTCAGTGATTTATATTACACGTGACAATGCAAGAAGGAAAACGAGTGACAGAATAAAGCCTTCAAAGTAAGACACAAGTACTGGAACTGTACTCACAAGGATCAATACTTTAAGATCAGTGTGAATACCCAAAAAAACCCCAAATCAATATTCCTTACTTCCAACAATATAAGATGTGAAATGACCAACAAAACAACCAAAAAACTCCCTTAAGAACATACAAGAAATCTCATTCTACTCAAGTCAACGTGCAACAGGACTTTTTTTTTTTTATTTATTATCACTGCCTAGTTTAGATTTTTCAGGGGGGTCACATTTTCTTCGCTGCTGCTATAAAGTAGAAACTCATTTGTGTTTTAAATGAAAACTGTGACTCATGTGCAATCACAGGATTCCAAGAAATGGAGCTTACAGAACAGCATGCTGTTCTGCAAAAGTCACATTGAACTCAGAAGAGTTGACAGTATTATGGTCTGTTCTCCACCATCATCTTGGGACACTGCTGTCGCAGCTCAACCAGGGAAGACTGTGATGGTACATTTAAGACTACCTGACTGCAAAACACTTACAAAACTGCTTGGATGATGATGATTTACTTTTATGTCACTAACAAGTCCAATGGATTTATTCTTCATTCCTAACAATGTCTGGAATCAAAATGAGAACTAAACATGAAACAACCACACTCCATCCAACAACACCTAAAAGCAAAGAAAAAAAAAGTAGTTTCTTTTCCTTTTTTTGTTATATTAATCAGATTAGCCTGCCTAGGAAATGAAAAACAAAATCCTTAGAGATCTTTCTTTAATAAGGGGTCAGGGAACAGCCACTTGGTTTGAGTTTATTTCACCAAACTCATAATAGCTCTTAAGTTTGTAAATCAAAATTTCATAGAATCACAGGATCAAGAAGATTGGAAAAGACCTGTAAAGTCACCTAATCCAAGCCCAACCCATGCCCACAATGCCCACTAACTGCATGTCCTTCAGTGCCACATCCCCATGGGATGTTGACTCCCCCACTTCCAAGGGCAGCCTGTGCCAGTGCCCAACGCACTTTCTGAGAATAAATTTCTCCCAATATCTAATCTGAACCTCTCCTGGCACAACTTAGAGCCATTATCCCACATATATCAGTAAGGCAAAATCATTTATATGTTTCATTGCAGATATCTGAAGATTATCTATCAAACGTCATCACGGACAGCTATTTTCAACAGTGGTATCTGAAGGAGGCACGCTGTCTTTTTAAGACACATACATTAAAACCCCAAATACCAGTCCACCACAAGTTCCACGGGATGCCTCCAAACAATTCTCTTGTGACTGCACTTCCTCATTATCCCTAAGCCAAAAAGGGGGTAATGAAAACAAAAACAAGCACAACACCCCTTCTTTTGGGGTTCTATATTTATGTATGTGCTACAGTTTTACAGCAAAAGACTTCAAATCTTCTCAGGCTGCAGACACTGAAGAAAGAGCTGTTTGCTAGCATGCTGACTGCTCTAATTTTTCCCTCATGTTTTATCTAACGTATTTTACATTTCCCGAGCCAAGTAAAATACAGTTAGAGACCCTCAAGCAACGAAGCTTAAAAATTGAGGGGGGTTGGAAAAAAGAAACAGGGAAGAAATATTACAACAGTTTTCTATCTTTTAGGGTAGTCCACTGGGAGTCAGGAGAATAAATCTGCATGTTGTTTCTTAAGGGATAACTATGACAGACAAAGGCAGCGGAGGAAGATTTTAAAACAAAGGGGAGAGAGGCATGCCAAACAAAAATGTGCTGTTTTATACTGTAGCTAAATTAAACGGTCATTTCTATCTCTGATGTTTTGGTTTGTTTATCAGTAGGGCTATAGCTTAAAAATTAGTCTCATTCAGAAAGTTATGATCTATTTTCAGGGAAGGCAGGCATTATGAGAGCTAAAAGCCTGATCCTATAGTAAATAATTCTTCCAACAAACGTCAGAAAAATTATCTGCGCTGTTTTAAAGGAAGAAAAAATGTAGGCTAATTTTATTTATTCTGGATAGGGTGAACACCTTAAAAGGGTCACGAAAAAAATGATCATTAGCTAAGCTGATAAATGTCCACTTACCTTGGAGACGTATTTGTTAACACGGTGAGAAATACTAGGGGTAGGGGTCAGATGGTGACGTAACTGTACAGTAAGTGTGACAGGATTCAGTGGAAGCGTTCGGTAACTTTGGACTATCAACACTGGGTTAGGATTGGTAGCAAACGGCACACTTAAGCAACATGTTTAAATGACTTTAAAGACTTCTTCATGATCACACAGTGAATACTGCAACTAAGCGAGGAAAGAAAAAAGGACTCTCTAATAAAGCAAACATAATTAATTAGACTTAATTCAGAATACAGCGGCAGGAGGATGACACATAGCGTTACTTCCTTGGCAGTTGCCAGCTACAGCATGGAAAAAAACAAACTGCACTAAACCCACATGCGGAGGTGCTTGCACACAGAAATCAGAGAATCATTAAGGTTGGAAAAGACCACTAAGATCATCCAGTTCAACCACCAACACATCACCACCATGCCCACTAACCACATCCTTTGGTGCCACAAATGTTTCAGAACTGCACTCTTTCCCCCATGCTCCCAGCCCCGCTGCTGCTTCCAGACTGAAACAGAATAGAAGGACCAAAGCGATGCTTTTGCTTTTTAAGCTGTGGGTTTTGGTTTGTTTTGTTATGGGGAGAGATGTTACTTAAGTAGGAGAGCAAAAACTGTAGCTGAATCCCAGCCCTCCCCACATCTCACAGGCACGCTGGATATTCAGAACAGAGAGAACAATCAAAGCACACACAATTTTTGCAGGTTCATAATCTTCAGAGAGACAAAACTGCTGCATTACAGAGCAAACACGTGGAGATGGCTGGGATACCCTCTGGAATTACATCCTAAATATGTCGTGATTGTAAATCAGCAACAAGAGCAGAGATGCAAAAAAATATATATATATTCTAAGCACTGACAATGTGATTGTTCAATAGAGATTTACCCCTAACAGACCTAGAGAATCTTGCCTTCCAAAACAATATAGGAAAAAAAAAAGTTGCAAGACTCTTGCAATTTCAGGCAGCTGTTCAGGTAAAACTAAAGCCAGAAGACTGTTTATTTTAATAAAGCTATTATACATGCAGCTCCAAATTAGGAATGGCAGGAGACTAGGGGATGCTGAAACCATCACCACCTGTTTGCCCTGAAAATCAATTAAAGTCACACTATCGCAGCAATCCCTTCTTAGCTAATAAAAGTTATACAGCTTCAATGTGCGACTTGAGGTGCTTTGTGGGAATGTGCCTGAAATCCAAAGCCTCGGTCTCGTGTTACTTTGATAGTAAACACAGCTATGAAGTAACCGCTGTAAAACTGGCCTTTTTGGGGTTAGAGAAGGTGTTAGGGGAAAAGAGATCCTGAACTGCTGTTTTGATGCAGTGGATTGAACTAATATTCAGTAAATTCTAACAATCCAGCCAAGAACATTATATAGAGTTTTAAATAGGAGAAGACTGAAGTCCTTTATAACACATGCCTGTTCAACATATTCCGTGCTGCAGAACAGATCCAACTTTACAAGTTGAAAGCAAGGGCAGTAGAGACATCCCAAGTGTTTTAGTAATTAAACGAATATGCATAATGAACCATATGCCCAAAGGGCCTGTTCTTCATGTGGGCCAGATTTTTGTTTGAATTTTTAATTTTTATATACAGATGAAACATTTCATGTAATATAGCAACAGTGCAAAGGAACATGAGATGCAGGAAAGGAAGGAGGAACTACCCATGTGAGAACGACCAGAATACACTTGATGAATCCTGCTCCTCAATTTCCGATTCAGAGCCAAGAGGGTTTTTCTTCCAAAAAAAAAAAAAAGATAAGAAAAAAATGCTTTTATCCTTTGAACAGCTGTATCAGTCATCTGCTCAGAGTCTAGAAAGGATGCTTTAAATTTACGTATTTATATAGGTCATATTTAGATATTTTTATGTGTGAAATGGATTATATGTACCAACAAGACTGGCAAAACCACTGACATTATCAGATTCAAAAGCTTCCAAATCCACAGGAAAAAAAAAGCCTAGAAGTTGGTCCTGTTTGACAGGACCTGAGGTGTGAACTGCACCATAACAGCACATCTGTCTGTCAAGCAGGCCTGGAATATTTTTTTGAAAAATGGGTGCAATTCCCTTCTTGTTACAGTAGTGTTACTCTACTGTGAACACTATGATACCACGGCCTCCTTGCAGAAATATTACGTTCCAGGTTTTCCTGGGGTTGAACCATCTCTCTCTCCTTTCCTAGTCACATTCACTCTTTCTCGTCCCTTGCTCTTAAAGTGCAGGAGAAGCATCCTTAGCAAACAGAATCCATCGCAGTAGGTTGGTGCTTTAAACAAACAACAAAACCATTCGATGCTTCCAGCTGATTTTCAAATATCTAGACAGCGGAAAGATATCCTCTTTCAAATGGTTTTCATCCATCTATTTTGTCTTGTAAAACCTGTGCTAAGGCCACGTACTTGTCTCTGCCAACACACCATTACACAGCAGGAAAGCTTTTCTGCAGGAGCCTCCCTTAGTGAATTTTTGTATTCAAAAATTCTCGTATTTTGTATTTTTGGGCTCTAAAAACCAAGGGAAACTGAAATCCTTGTCACATTTGTCGAGCGAGAGGAAAAGACTGGGATAAGCAGCAACGAGCACCTGGCTAACTCAGATCGTGGCACTGCACTACAGACACGCAGCGTAACAGCAGCTATTCCCTGCGCTGGCTTGGCTCCATAGAGATCCAGTTGGGAAACATCAGCTGCGCTATAAGAAATGCAAACAATCATCTGAATCGCTTTGGAATGAGAGACTGGCTTTTTCATCAGACTCAATGAGTTCAAGTTTTCGTGGGGCTTCAGGAGTTCCCCTTCACCACGTTTCAACCGAACGGCCTGTGAGATCGATCCTGCTCCCGCTACCGAAAGTATTTAAAACCCGAATGAAAAAAACAAAGTTCTAAGTAGAGGCATTCACTGCTCTCAACCCTAACTCTGGGTTTTTACTTCTGGCACCGCCTGGCTGATGTGATGATGGAGTGGTCTCGGCGGAAAGACAGATAAACTTCAACGGCTGTCGGAAGACAAAAATTGACATGGGGCGTCACCTTTCCCGACTGTTCAAATCCTTTAAGGAAGTGTTGGAGCAATTAGAAAGGGAGTCTAATCTTTGCAGAGTGCATTAACACTCTCCGACCTCTCAGACAATAGATCAGACCTTAGACACATAATGCTTCCCTAAGGCTTTTTAAGCAGAGCATTTGATCTCATAGTCACTCCCTATGTGTTGCTATAGGTATCAGTGCATAAGACAGTATTCACTGGGCACTGAAGGACCGCTATCTGTACCAGTATTCTAATTTTAAAATAGCTGGAAAGCCTTTGCAGTGCATGCACTCACAGCTACTACTTCCCACGAAAAGAAAAAAAAAAAAGAAAAAAAGAAAGCAATCCAGAGTAGCCCTGCAAAATGTCTTCATTTTTAATAATCTCGTATTTCCTTTCTGTCACCACTGTTTACTTCCCAGCTTTGCAATATAAATCTATCTTAAAAGGCGTACATTAGTTCTTCATTCGTAGAAACAGTTATCTGATAATAATTTCAAAATACTCCACTTCTTTAGCCCCTGTGGAGGGACTTGAGGGAAAGGGAATTAGGAAGACAGCTCTAGTTTATTAAGGAAATTGAAATACATCATTGCAAATAATTTTCCCAAACGTGTGCAATAAAGTATCTGGGGATGTTTTCTTAACTGCTAGAACAAGTCACCATCTAATTCCTGATGGGCATGCTCTGCAAAAAAAAATACGTAATTGATACAGTGATATTAGCATTTCTCATTTAATATTCTAAACATTTTAAGAAAATTTGCTCAGTGCATTTTTCTAATGGAGTCAGAGCTCCTTGCCATCACTTTCTGACAGAGGCCATGTCTGAACACTCCTCACGAGGACAAAGCAAAACGGGATTTTACAAAGAACTGAATTCCCACCCACTGCTCAATAACGGGTGCGGAGGTCTTTCTTCTCCCCCATGCCATGGATTTGATGTACAACTAGCTAAGAACGCTTTATATTTATGTACGAATAGTTTGCATTAGCTGCAGGACTTTGTTTCACTTTTCTAGAACTACAGAAAGTGCCTTTTGTGAAGTCCTTGCATTACAAATGCTTCTTGCTGCTGTTCAAACGTGTATCTCAAATTTGCCGAGCCAAGTGCATCAAAAATGACAAAAAGGTCACGTATAGCTAGTATATTTAAAAAGAAACAAGTCTTCAAAGTCAAAGTGTAATGCAGTTATTTCTAATCTGAACAAACAATAGGCTACATCTAATGAAAGTTGACAATTGGCTCTGATACAAAGCTGTGCAGCTCCTCTGTTCCATTAAAAGATGAAAGCTGAAGGAAAGTACAGAAGACAGCGACTTCTCTCAAAAAGCAAGCAGAAAGTTCTGCATCTCAACTAGCAGAGCAGATAAAGGCTGTTTTGTTGTTGCTGTTGTTTTGTGGACACTTCTGCTCACATATGGCACTCATCTCTCATTAAGCATGCTGGTGTTCCGTGGGTAAAGTTAATGCAAAAATAAAACAGCATATTAGACCAGTACAAAACACTGCTTGCCCTACATATTTATTACAATCACAGCACAGCATTTTAAACAAAAAAAAGACACCTGCCACCAAGCTAAGCTTTACTACAATGTGCATGTCACAAGTAAGACTTGCACACTAAATTCTAATGAAGCAGGGAGAAAGGAAATCAAAACTCAGGGATGCTACTGGTGCCAGTCTAATTCTTTACTGCTGCGGTAGTCAAACTAATTAATAATCAACAGGACTGACTTTAAAAAATAGATTTTGGGGATTCTGCAGTTAAAAAACAACAAACAAATACTATTCTGACACAGGATACTTTCATTGTGATTTTTATCCTTCAACAACCTTATGTTCGACACCCTAGAAATGTCCCAGTTGCTTAAGACTAACCTCAGTCAGAGCAGTTCTTAGTTGCTAGTGAAAAGAAGTAAAACTAAAGAGAATAGGCTTAAAAAAAATGTCTTTTCTCAATAGCTTCTGCACTAATCCTCTTTTATTCTCAGATCCTGTAAAGGATCCAACTCTTTTTCATTTAAAAAAGTAGTAGAGTGCTTTCAGAGAAACCCCTCAAGGTGCATCTGTCTCCATCATAAAACCAAAGCCTTGCATTACCTTCAAACATGAAATTTCTTCCAGTTGTCAACATTTCTGCAACTAGTGTTAGATTAGCGCCGAGAGAACGAGTGAATTGAATTAAAAATAAAATAGTTCAAGCAAGAAGAAGGAAAACCTGACAGAAAAATCTGACAAAAGCAGGAGCGTCAGAGCTGGCTCATTCATGAGAGGCCATCGCCACCTACAGGATTTTCCTCCTCTTCGGAAATGCTGTTGCTCACACTGGGGCAGGACTTACTTTCTAACTGATGTTAAATAACAGAAGTTTGCAGAAGTCAATGGAGTTGGGGTGACTCCAATCCCCCACAGACTTCTCTACTAATTCCCTCGTTTTAGACAAATAAAATGTGACCACTTCCAGGGAATGAGCTATTTTAAGATTTACATGTGGTATAAATAAAGGATTTGCCTTTTTTTAGAGGAAAAAAACCTCACAAAGTATTGATACAGTTACTCCATCAACAACAAGGGAAGTAATAGTCAACATCTATAACCTCCTTGTAAAAATGAGTTCTTCAGAAGTACTAAGAGATGCCAGGTCAAAGTCATGTAAATGAGACCAAACCAAGCAGACCCCGACTGAGAGAAAATCAATGTACCTGAATCCTGGTGGGGGAAAAGCACACTAAGAAAGCAGGATAATTCTTACCTTTAATGAAAATTTCACTCCCTAATAGAAATCACGGACTTTCTACTTTGTTTTCCCCTCTCAGTTTCTCCACTTTCTTACATCAAGAACAGCAGATGCTTGTCCTGAGCTGATACCTTTTCCCATACAGTTTGTATTGTGCACAGCCCTGTGCAACTAAGGGAATTCTATGCATAGGATTCTGAAATTTGGCTATTTCCAGTAGCAGTGAGCAAGTAGTTTCTCTCCCACACTCCTGCTCAACACGAGTCTTTCTCAGACACAATGCTCTCTGAACTTCAAATGCAAACTTTTACCATTGTTTCAGTAATTTCTTATCTGCTAATAAATTGAGCTTCCAGAAAAAGTGATGGGCAGATTGGGAAAATAAGTAGCTGGTTCCTGATATGGCAAATCAACTGTTTAGGACAAAAAATACTGGCAAAAAGGAAGAAAAATTTCTTTTTCTTTTTTTTTTTTTTCCAATCTATTCATTGATTGATAGGAATTGCACATCGCTGCTTTCTCACAAAATCAGAAGATGCTGGACACTTCACGTGAAGTTCCTCTAAAGAATTTCAAAGAAGAGAAAGAACTGCAGAAAAGCCACCTTTTCAGGCAACGTGCAGTTCAGTTTTTCCCAGATGTTTTGCATGAAATTCCCAATGTTGGGATGGAGATTTGTATTTTGAGCAAATTTCAACTTTGAAAGTAAAGGAACTCATGCCATCTTTCTGGACAGCAAATTTCGTCTTTATAAAATAATTAAAATCCAACGACAAAAAAAAAAGCAATTTAATGCTAATATGTGTCTAGATTAATAAATGGAAGCACACAGCAGATCTGTTAACGCGTGGTTGGAAACAGGAGCTCAGCAATGTTGGACAAACAAATAAAGCCAACAACAGGCTGGATTTTACCCTGCTGGAAAAAAAAGCAAAACAAATGCAATATATACGAAATAAATAGAAAATGTACAAAACATTATAAGAACAACAATCATCTCTAACAAAACTTCAGAACTTCAAAAGACACAAGACGTTATATATTAAAAAAGAAAGGGCTTCATAAATCAAACAGCTAAAGTACAATACAATATAACAAACTCCAGCCAGACCACAAAGAGGGCTCTTTCTTCATAAACATCAGATCAGGCAGCTAAAATTATTACCAAAGCTCTCTTGTAACTGTCACCTGTGGTGGGTATAATTACAGGCTACTGCTGCAAGCACGCCCACATCATATGGCAATAAAAGGACCTATAGCTTGCCAAGACCAGGCAGACAATGGAGAACATACACCACCTGACGAGAGCCCAAAAAGATCAGCCAGGGAGACTAATAAAAATGACAGCTTAGAAACAAATGACAAAGCTTCAGCCACAAAAAAAAGGCAATATCAAATTAGCTGGGAATGCAAGCACTGAGCAGAGTTCTCCAACAGGTCACAACTCGAGCAGAAAGCCGGTCGGAACTGTTTTCAGATGCATTTAGCTCAGGTTTTAGCTATAGAGAGCCCCTTTTCTCCTTCGTACTATTTTTTATTAAACAAAATGTTGGCACATTTGGGGTTGGTTTTGTGGGCTGTCATTAGACAGCCAAACAGATGAAAACGACCTATTTCTAATTCTGCTCCGGAGGCAGATAGATAACGTATGTTAATATGGACACCTTCTAAAGATACGTCTACACCCTGTAACAAGGCTGAACTCCTTCCACATTGCCTTTTAATTCCTTGCTGGATGCCCACATGCACATTCCTACTGACCAGCTGTAGAGAAGCTCAGCTTATAGCAGAATTGGGCTTTTAATTTAACAGTCTGACCATAAAGTTTAAAGCGCACAAGCGATGTATTAAAAGGCTTTATCATCGAGTAACAACACAACGCAATTACAGGAAGAGGGGGAGGCAGAGATACAGGGATCTGAGTGAGGACTGAGTGAGAATGCAGCGCATACAAGTATGCAATACGCAGCACAAGAAAGTGCAGCTATTGAAACTCCCCAACCCCCAAAAAGCAAGGAACTCGCCATAGAGAGCAAGTGACTTGATAAGCAGTCCCAGAAGAGATGACTAGTATTCCTCAGATTCCTTTATTTGTTGCTGTTTTTTGTTTGTTTTGGTAAAAAGAAACTCCCTGAACTCTTGAGCTAGAGACACAGACCACCTCGCCTCTGCAAAGTTAAATAAAGGATCTTCGTATCAGTCTCTGCTATGCCCCATCCCATTCCGACTCCAAAGCTTCAAACTTTGTTTTTTAAATCCTGTTTATAGTGCCGTCAAGCCTCTAAGTAGTTATTTCCCTATTAACTTTGTCCTTGTTTGTTCTTGCGTTTTTGAAAGAGCTAGAAATAACATGTGTTTACTTTGCTGTGTGGCTCTCAGCATCACCAATACTGCTGTTGCTATTCCAGGAATTTTAACTGCTGCAGCAAAGCAAAGCCTGGGATCTCAGGCTTAAACCGTGTCCTCCTAAAGCACAGAAGGATAATACTGGAAATACTTTTTTTACTGGAAAGTAAAAACTGCTGGGAGAAAGGCAAAACCACCTCCTTTAGTTGCATAGAGAAGCCCGTTTCTCATCTGAGCTGTTACTTGCATGTGTCAGGTAACGTGCTTGTAACAGCTCTGTGTGCACAAACACTGGATTTTCACAGGCACTGCCATGAGCAGCATGGAGGAAGCAGGATGTAAACATTTCCTCTGTCATTAGAAAAATGCTTTTACAGGGATATATAATAGCCCGAAATAAAAATACACCTCTGATCCACAGCCCTTTCACGGGAATTCAAGACAATAATTTGAGAGATGTACCTTTGCCAGGGATTTGCAGAGGGAAGGAGCAGAGGAAATGCTAGGGGCTCTGAAAAATTAGTTGCTAGGTCAAATTCTTGAAACATTGCCTCTGACTGCTCCTCCAGCACCAGCTCTAGTCTTCAATATGAAAAAGGAATTCTATCAGAGCGATATTTCTCAGCCTCTCTATTTAAAAAAGGGACTGCATCCATTCCTTTGCCGACTGATTCTTCAAAACTGCAGCAAAACACAAGCTGTAAGTGGGCTGAGAAAAGCCCTCAGCAAAAACTCTGCAGTAAAGCCCAAGTGAGGCCATCTCTTTTGCATTAATACTTTTATTTTTTTAAAGCTTCTTCTTTTCCAAGTTTCCTATTCAGTGTTTGAAGAATACTCATTCTTCTCTCTTTAGGATTACATCTATTCATTTTATTTTGCTTTTTAATGTGGAGACATTTTAATCTACCATTACTTTAATGCTGTTCCCAAATAGCTTAGGAACAATGATTTATATTTCATCTTCAGCTACAAGAATGAAAAAAAAGGGAGAACAAAAAGACTATACCATTCTCATTGGTTACACATGTAGTAGTGGGACGGTTTGGCTTGTCCTTTGTATCAGAGAACTGTCTGCTCAAAATTAGTGGGCTGCTCAAATAGCATATAAAAATTTTGGGAAGGTAATGTAAGAGTTATGTGCTCCTTCAACTCCCTACAGGTTAATTGTTACCACCTATTGGTAATTCATACATGAATTCTTGGTGAAACTTATACTCCATCTTTCACTTGGTTGGCCAAGGTCTGAGAGATGCTTGGCAACAATCAGATTCTGTCCTCAGTTGTTTGAATGTCATTGGTCTCATTTCTCCATAGATTTCTCATGTTGCAAAGCAACACATGACTTAAGAGTTAGACTGGATGTTCTACCAGTATTCTGTTGTCATGTCCAGTGCATTATATTTAGTACAAACAGAATTGGAACATTTTGCTTGGAAAAGTCTCAGCATAACATTCAGAAGATGCTTGCCCATATGCAGAATAAAAGATCCACGTAAAGCTAACTTCAGAAGACTTAAATTTTGAGTTAATAAACATCATTCCTGAGGGAAAAGTACATTCCCCTCTTACTGATGCACAGTGAGTGATTTCAGAAGCTGCTATCAACAAGCTCTCAGCCTTTTGTCTTTAGGTCATCAGTATAAATATAGCCCAACTCAAAGAGGGATTAAAAATTAGTCATGTCTACTAAGATGGCTGGTGTCTCCTCTACGAGATGAGTTTAACTGGGATCAGATCCAGCTCCCATATCACAAGCTTAAGTGGATGCACATTAAAGAGCATGCTAAGCACTGCCCAATGTACGTGAGCTGCGGAGTTCATGGGTTGAACTTTCCATGTTATCCGAGGTTAGGATAATCTGATGAAGTGCAGCCTCAGCCAGCGCACCCCATGACTCTCAAAGGCCCAAAAGGCTAATGCCAGAAAGCAGGGCATCCTCCAGCTCCTTCTGATTTACAAAAAGGTTTGGAGCTCTGAACTGGAGAAGGGTGCCAACATCCCACCTCTCCAAAGAGTACAAAAGCTTACGTGTGTGTTTACTGCTGCTTCCATAGCTCCCAGCAGTTCTGCTGGACATCTCAAACCTCAGTGCTTCCTTACCCCTGAATCAGCTTGCTTTTGAGAAACCCAAACATTCCAAAATGATCCCACGCCTGTCGTTTTCCCAGCTGTGCACCATTAAATAACTACAGACAGTTTGACCAGAAACTCCACATATCAACCACAATTACACTGCATCATCATATATTCCTTCCCCGTGATGGTACTATCCCATCATAAAATAATTACTCTGCAATGTCACTGCAAAATAAAATAAATACTGCCCATACATGCTGCACACTGGCGTGGCTACCAGCTAGGGCAGAGCTTGAAATACAGCTCCCACCTGTACTACCCTGGCAACAGCCCTGATGAGCAGAGGCCTGAACCTGATGCAGGGGGACACATTGCCAGTAAAAAATGAAGTATTCTGGCAGGGGTTCGTGTGCAGGGACCCTGAAGCACATTGCCAGCGAGTGCTGCCAGTCACACCTGAGGTGTCACAGTGGCTGCTTCTCCATCGTTTGCCTGAACATGTCAATGTCTCACAACTATCACACAAACTTCACACCAAAAAAATATGTGATTGTAAAAAATTCCAGTCAATATATCCTTTTAATTTGCTCTGGATTATAGTTGTGGGGGTTTTTTTTGTTTTTTTTTTTAGCAATTACTGTAATTTCATTAAATGACATAATTACCATTAATTCAGAGGAAAACTGTCAATAGAAGGTGTAATTATGTTGTATAAAATCACAAGCGCAACATTCAATGATGCATAATTCCTCACAAAAATCATTCTTGTGACTAAAATTAACTCTTAAAATATTTTTAAAATACGTATTGTGCAGTAGGAATGATTAAGTTCTGATAATGGACTTCCACAATCAACTTGGTAAGAAGAGGGAGCAGAGCAAGCAGAGTGCATGCGAGTAGAAGGTAGAAGCAGGAATTCAGCTTGAAAGCACACTGGAAAGGTAAGAAGAGTTTTCATATCAACAAGTGGGAAAAACAAACAACTTATTATCACACGGATAAACGAGTTGACTTGTAAGCAGACATTCCCTCAGGCATATTTCACCATGCAGCTCCTATATTTTGGGCACCATTAACACGGTGTGGAAGTGATGCCTCAATGAAGAAATGTGACAAAAAGAAGGAGCGAGGTGGACAAAGCTAACACCACAATATTTGCTTTGGAAACCAGAAAAATTGTTCAGGGTATGATATGAGGAGTGTTATGGTTCTGCTTGTGTGCCTACAGGCATACACTACAGTATGTTTTGGAATACCTTCAAAAGAAAGCCCCTTTTGAGGAGTATGTTCCATGCAGTAGATGGCAGAGAACACACAAAGACTTAAAGATCTCTCCCTGTGGAAGAACACTGTTAACATTATAGTAATACTTTCTGCAAGTGCCAATTTAGCCAGTATATCAACATATTAGGGTGGGATGACACATAAATAAGTGAACATGACGATAGCATTTTCTCATCCACTTGGGTCCTGCCTGTTCTGCCTGCTGTTTCCTGTCTTTTTTCTTTTGCGTGCCTCAAAGTAGCAGCAAGCATCCCTGTTGCACTTGCAAGCTGTCAGTACTAATGGGCAAGGAGATGCACTGCAATAAAGACTAAAACAGCAAGGTGCAGATATCATGTGAGCTCCTACTATAATGCTTTTGATCAACTCTTACAAATATTTCCTCCCACCTGAGTGAGGAGCTTTGTGCACCTTTCCCACCTCTGGTTTCTAGTGCCAGATACAAGCAGGATGTTACTAAGAACAGCATGGTACAGGCCAAGCTGATTCTAAGAAGGTATTCAGAAGTTGCTTTGTGGAGGATGATGATTTTAAAGATGACATATTTTAACATACATTTTTTTTTTTAACTGTTAGAGACTGGATTATAGGTACAGGTCAAGGCAGTGGGGTATAGCACCCACCTTGCTGTGTACATATTTTTCCAACTATGAATGCACACACTGGAAACAGCAAAAGATAGGGTATTAACACTTCATTATAAATGCCTAAATGGAATCACTGCCATGTGGAAAAGATCAAATATGCTTAACTTTTGGTTTGTAGAAGAAATCTGCTTGTATTATCCTTAGTAGTGTATTTTACACCCTTCCCACTACCCACTTTCTGTAGGAAACCAGGAGCATTATGTTACCCAGTAAGGATGTTAACATCTGTAACTTGTAACGTACCACTTCTTCTGTTCATCTTCCTTTCCACCTGGAATGAATTTCTTTTTCTGTGGACCCACTTCCCCAGATTCTTATTTTTATGCTTTTCTACACTTTAAACTTTTCCTATGTCCAGAAAAACGAACCTTACAGCCATAACTTCACAAGTAATTTATTTCCTGATGGAGCAAATCTCCTAAGCATGTGATTAGGTTCCTATTTAACAGTGATGGTATGGTGTTGGCACCGGGATTTTACCTGTGTCCCTACCACCTTTGCAGCCTGTGTGTACAACCATACAATTCCTTGCACAATCACGTAGATTTCTTTCACAACATGGAGAGAGGTTTCAGAGCTACCAGTATTGCAAACAAACACGCATGCACAGCAGCTCCAACTCCTTCAAGAAAGCCACCATCTTAAAGCCCAAAGGGCAAGGAGAGGTTGATTTAAGTTTTCTTTCTCTGAGCATTTCCAATATATCTGTGCACAACTTACAGTACATCAGTTAGCATCTCTGTCTTCAATGAAGACAACATTTTAACGTATTAGTAAGCAGCTCTTGAGCCACTAATGCTAGATACGATTTGAATAAGCAGGAAAAAAACACACAGAAAAGATCCTCTTGTCCTATCTTAAAGTGCATGTCATGTCTATAACTCGCAGGGTCTTTGCTCTGATTTTCTTTCCATCACTTTACTTATCTGTAAGAAATACACTGTGAAGTGTCTTCCTCTAAAGAGCGTTTAGGGATTTAAAATGCACAGAGAATATAAAAGGAGAAATCTTGAAGACGTGGCTGTCCTTTTGCTTAATCAACACTCAAAAGCTTTCTTTTTGCACACTGGACCACCACAAAATGATTTTGCAACCTTTAATGGCACGCCAAACATTTCAAGCACGAAGAAAATGTCACACCACAGAATCAAAACCATGCAAAACCTTTCTGTGCTTGCATGGATTATGAGAAAACTGCAAATGGGGTGCTTACTGTCAAGAGGAAAATGGAGAGAGTAGGAATGGCAGGTAGAGAATTTGGCTTTTTGTTTGCAGAGGGGAGAACTCACTGACAGACTTTCTCTGTCCTTTCATACATATATATATTTAATTTAAAAAAAAAGGGAAAGAGATGTATTGTGATGGTTAAGGGAATAAATTTGCAATTGGCAAAGCTGTTCATGTGCCAGGGGGACATGCAGCATGCTGTGTGGTAGCAGCAGGCAGAGCAGACATTGGTAACCTGCAGCTAACTGCCTCCTCATGCATCATGACAACCAACGACATCTCACTGCAGCTGGTGCCTACTCTGTCGGCCACCATCTCTCTTCTCTCCTACCATCCAATTTCCATTCTCTGGAAGGGCCAAAACAGCAATACAGAACAGCCATACGGTCACAGCCCTTACAGAGTCTGTCACCGACCGCACACGGGAGGCCCAGGTCAACAAGAGCCTCTGCACACAGCAAAAAAAGGCTGCTTCTGAAGGTTCAATTTCCACGTCCAGCAGACCTAACGCTGACCCGGCTGCCTTTGAAATCTGCACACCCTGCAGCCGTGTAGCTACAAAATACCAATAACTGCAAACGATAAATGGCTTTGCACTGGTGGAGAGGATGGCACGTTAACGCTCAACATCTTATATCACTTAGCCACATCCAATAATAGAAGAAATCCACTTACCACAAATGCTATCATGCTCTTTACCGTGGACTCCCAGAGAAAACAGCTCCGAAGGAATTGTATTGTATTCCATATTGCCATGGTGATTTTTTTCACACGATCAACATTTCTCGATAAGATCTGATAAATATTGAGTGGGAGGAGGGGAGGAGAAGAGTTTAATCAAACACTCTAATATCCTACCATTGCTTCAGAAACAGGGATAATTTAAGCTACAAATGCATGCCAGGGCACATATAAAGCTTCTATTTCAAAGACACTCTCCTGCTCCTGTCTGCTTTCTGATTACACTCATACCTCCCAGATTTTCCTTATTCATCAGAAAATAAAGCAAAAAGAAAAAAAAAAAACAACAAAGCACATCTTGCTAAAACTAAATAGAACAGGAACAGAAACCTACTACATTCCCTTGCAATTTTCATAATACAGTAACGTCTCAGAAGGAAGGGCTAGATATAATTTAATCCAAACACAGAACCTCTTCTCTATGTTTTAAATTCACCCATAAAGACAAATATGATAATTTTAGCTTTATTTTTAAAAGGACAGTAGTCACTGTTCTAAAATCTGTCGAATTTTGACTAATGTAAATCTGGTTTCTTCCTTCCGAAATAAAAGAACAGGGATTGTGCTTTGCTTCAGGTGCTTTTAACCGTGCATTACCCACAACTATCATCTTCCCTGTTCTGAAGCACAAAGCCGAACTACTGATGCAAACTAGATCAGAAAGCCTTTAAACATAACAAAATGCACAGAATTTACATGTGTTTAGTGTTTTACACATAAATGGGTGTTGTTCTGGGCCACGGCAACTCAAATCTTCCCAAAGTAAGCATCAGAGCTGAGCCCAGAGATAACCTTTACCTTCTTAGAAAATTTGCGGTTCTCCTCCGTGAAGCGCTTTTCGCGGGGCTTGAATGTTCTAATAGTTGCTTTGATCTAAAATAAATAAGAAAGTTGTGTGCTTTTAAATTCACTATTCCTTATAGCAATAGGATTTTTCTCTCTTTTAAGGGACTTCTAGAAGAAGACTAAAAGAAACCCAGGGGGCACCTTACGGAGGACATGATATAAATATTCATCATCCTGCACTGTTCAATACGTATAGGTGGAAGAACCTGGACTGCTTCTGCCCTGCACCCTGGAGTTTTGCTGACCACTCTCACTATACCACAGGGCCAGCAAAGGCAGAGCTGCAGCACAGCCCACAATGGCCTTAACAAATGGGATTCCATTCAGCAAAGGCTGGAGGGCATAAACAATTGAGACTGACTCAGCCACCTAAAAACTAAGTGCACCACATACATGCCTCATTAATTTTCCTGTCAACACCCTGGGAAGAGAACATTGTGGGTCAGCTTTTTTGGGAGGAAGTAGGTGTTAAAAGTAATGCATAATAATCTAAACATTAAGCCCTTTTCTGGCTGCTGCAAACGAAGCCCTGGTGTACAGTAATTGACACCTCCTTCCTAAAGCTCCCGTGGTCACTATAAGTCCTGAAGTGCCCCTGCGTTGTTCCATCCACCCAGCTGGGCTGTCACGTTACGATGTGCCAATGTCTCCTCACCCACACTATGAAACATTGCAACCAGATGCAGTGAGGTCAGGACTTTTCCTGCTCGGCTCTTGCTTTCAAAGGATCAATTACCTCCCTCCCAGGTGCACATATTTCCACATTTCTTACACAAATGATAAGCAAAGAGAAAATATTTTAACTTACGGGATTAAATAGGACATCCAGCTCTAAATAAATTACTCCTTTTGAAGCACGTTCCAAGTCTTTATTCTTCAGCATGTAACAACTTTGTTTGCCATTTCTGATCTATAGATTGGGAAAAGAAAAAGCATCAATATTTTCCCAGCTGTAATTTACAATGTAATTTTAAAAGACACTACCAAAAAAAAAAAAAACAAACCCTCACAAGCACAAAAATCCTCCCCAAACCATGATAATATACTCAGAGCCTGAAATACAAAATGACCATTGGATTAGAGACCTATAAAATTGCAGATTAAATCTCTTATGGTCCAACTTTAATTTACAAACCTTGTACTTTATAGTAGAGCAGTGCACGCAATAACCAGTTTGAAAATTCTGCCCTGGAAGCCAGTGAGTTGATGGGAAGTAATCAGCCTCCGTTATTACAGGTTGAAAATGGAATTTTTCTTCCAAAGTTCAGAAAAAGAGCCACGACAACAACTTACCCACCTACTGCACACTCCAGTACACGAACTCACTTCAAATGCTTCGCTTACTGCAAGGTTGTCAAATTATTACCCAGGAAACGAACGCAATCCAAAGAAATTAATCAGCTTAAGTGGAATGAATGTTAATGTAACAAATGTTCAAAATTAACTAATTCACGTAAGAGACTTCTCCCCCCACCTCTGAATTTCAATACCATTTCCATGCTCTAATCTGCCGGTTGGCCCTATCACATTAAACGCCTATAAAAAGAAAAACAACCTCCCTCCCTCACCATTTTGTAAACTATTTGGCTCAAATCAAAAGCATTCTCTCTTCTAAAAGTGATGGCAGAAATGTATTTATTATACACAGTAGGATATGTATTGATTAAACATTTGGCTTTTTAGGAAGCAGACCAGTTAATTCTAAACAGCAGTAACATAAAAAACTGCAGCTTACCAAAAAGCTACATTCAGGGACTGTAATGATCAAAGATTAAAGATAACGGAGGAAATTTGGGGGCATGAAATTGCAACCATATTTAAAACGGCTATTGCTGCTCTGGCATTTAGAAGAGGCACTCGTATAAACCATGGCAGAAATGAGTAAGGAGAAAAAAAAAGGCATAATAGGAACCAAGCGATTTCACGTTACAAGGGAAAGGTCACTTTCCTTCCCAATGCTGCTCTACCCTTTCTGTACCAAACAGCTCGAAGGGTAGACGGCTTTCCTGGCTGACAGTTAAAAAGGAAGAGGGCTCTCATAAAGCCCAAGTTTGGACCCTGATGAGGATGCAAACAGGAACTCCAGCTTTTACTATGCTTTCATCCAAAGTTGAGCTTAACAGGATGCTGGGAGCTTCGCAATCATTTGCAGAGTCTCTTTAATAATAACAGGCACCGATCGCAAACCCGACTTCAATGTAAGAGAAAACACAGAAGGTTGAAGTTAGAGACAAAGGAAGTGGCCAACCCCGTTTGTAGGATCACTCGTATCAGATGGTCCTCAGACCAACTGCCATATAAAGTATTGTTTGCCCATCAGAAAGGATTCTGCTACTTCAACAGTTCCCTCATCACCACCTCCTAGCAAAGGCAGAAATAGCTTTAAAAGATACGGAATGAAAACAAAACCACTCCAAGTTATTCAGAAACTAAAGATGTTTCATTTTCCAAACTGAAAATTGCATTTTCTCTGAGTAGAGATAAAAGGCCAAATAGACTTGGCTTGAGATTATTATTGCCTTGGTCCACTGCCTTGGTCCAATGCAACGGCACCAAAAGAAGGCTTAGAATGAGCTTTGTTCCTAGCAGCGTGTCTGCAGAGATACAGATATCCAGTGCATATCAACACTGCATAACTGTAGATTCTTCTTATTTATGAATTTGGAGGCTGAATTTTCATGCATTTCAGTTACAAGCAGTTCTCACAACTTCTTATTCTTAGGATGAAATGCTTCCATACCTCAGCAGTAAGAACACTTGGAAATGTCTGGATATACTTCTTACCAACATATTTTAAGAGCATAGCCAATAAGGAAGGACGCTGCACACACTGCTAAATTGAGAGAAAAAAATAAAAGGAAGGAGGTCTGGTAAGACTGAAATTAATACAGATTTCCTAGCTTTTGACCTTCTTCAAGGGGAGAGAAGTACAAGAGAAAAGAACAATTTGCTATAAACCGGCTATTTCATTTGGATGAAGAGAAAAAACCTTGATAAAAAAGTCAAACAGAAGTCTCTCAGAAGTTCTGGCAACTTGCTAAGGCAGTGCAGCTTAGCAAAAGGTGTAAGGTAAGTCTAACACTCATGACTGCATAGAGACTGAACTGGTGGCACATCTCAACTGCGCCCAGAAGAAAACATCCTAAACTATTCTGTTGTTGGACGCAAGTTTAGATTCTGTTCAACATTTCCCTCTGTCTCAAGAGACAAGCAGTCATATTAATTTTATTTGGGATCCATTTCTTTCTCCTCTCTGGGAGCTCTTCTCCTATCTCTGCTGTTTGCAAAAACCACTCAAATGTTCTCTCCAGCTGTGGACAATGTTGCACCCTGTGCTGGGGTCCTAGGAACCTAAATTCAGAAAGATCAGATTTCTCTGTCACCCAAACATCTTCAACTAGATACCTGAACTAATAGTCCTGATAGCCATGTCTAAAATTGGTTAACTTATGTAAAAGGATCAAGAATGGAATGGAAAGGAATATGGGAATTAAAAGTGAAAACATCTACAGGTAAGGTCCTTCAAGATATATTATCAATATTATCCTCTTATTAATTTCACACATCCGCATATCTATCTCCTCAAGTAATACCAATGCTTGCATTCTTTGAAAGCTTGTTAACTGAATGGAACACACTGGAGTTCAATCAACAATCAAGACTGCCCATAATCACAGAAGGACAGTAGTGCCAATCCCACTGATAAGCTTCATTAGACAAGGTTACCATCAGGAAAAAAAAAAAATCAGCACTCTCACCCCATGAAAATTTCTGATACTTGGGGGTATTTCCATGTTCTGAATCAACTCAGAAAGACAAAATATCAGCAGCACTATTTCAATGGTACAATTCGCCCCTTCTTCTGTATCATACTTCCTTCTCTATACAGAAGCATGCAAAGGAAGTCACCAGCTGGAAGCAAAGCTAAAATTCTTCATGCATCCGTATTTCTGTCTCCAGGAGCACTTCAAGCAGAGGTAACCTCTGGCAGTGCTTCAGTGCTTCAGCTTGCCCTCCCCGCTGGAAGGAGACGTTCAGGTGCGTGAGACCACAGCACAGTCAAGGCCCAAAGTGCATCAAGTTCCTTTCAAATGAATGAATATATTCGCTAAACTCTTCCCACAGATGTCCCCAGTAAAACAAATGTGACTAAACACAGTATTGATGTAGCCAGCCAATGCTAAATCTATTAAGAAACAACCTTCTGACCGCTTGGGAATTTTAATGAAATAGCGAAAGCCGAGATTGATATGACACAAAACACTGAGAAGACAGGACCCTTACACAGCAAAGGGTGTTTTTTCATTGCTCTTGTCTCAAAGAAATATGGTTTAGTGGCTTTTTTTTTTGTACATTGATTTTAAGAAAACTTCACTCCGTAGCCAGCTTTGATGCAGATTCGATGTCATATATCGATGACCTGACAGAACAATGCTGGGTTAAACCTCTGTACATCAACACCCGTGACGTGCAGAAAGGGTAATGGCTACTCTCCAAAGGTAATTCATCTAAAGCATTTGGGACCTCTGATATTCCTGCTTGAGCTCATTGCTGATGCACAATGTCATACCATTTGCCCTGAATAACATAAAGCTGTCTTGTTATAGACACACACCTCCTCTTATCAAAGGACATATTTCCCCAGCAAAAGATGAAAGCAAGGCACATATTTGATCCACCTGGATATGAGTAAGGAGGTTTTTTTGTTTCGCCTCAGCCTTGTAATATACGTTCATTAGATTTTATACAAAATGTCCATTCATTCATCCCGAACGCTTTCCCCCAAACATTTTGCTTTTAATAACCTTCTGTAGGATCCAAAGTACAATAGAAATGCAGATTCTTGGCAGAGGGTTGATGTCCAAAGACTGAACACGTATGGGGTCAATGCTCTGAAAGCAGACAGCCAAGCTTCCAAGGCAGAGCGAGGAGATGCTGAAAGCCCAGGAGCACTCTGGGGCCAAGATCTCAAGTAGCACTCAAAAAAACAAAACAAAACAAACAACAAAACACCCACATCATCCCATCAATACTATCTTCAATAAGCAGAGCATTGTCACAGCAATATTTTATTTCAGAAATAAGGTGTCCTTTTTTTTCTGGAAGCGATGTCTTTTACCCTCATTCCAACATTTCTGGTTCGTGAGAGAAGTAAAAAAATCAGAATAGATGATCTACTGCACAGCAGCCTCTGCGACATAAGCTCAGCATTTCCACTGCTCTCTCAAACTCTAAAGCTTCCTCCTGCAAAAGGCTGTATACACTTATGGTCAAGAGCTAAGTAATCACAACTGGCAGGTGTCTGCTCTCCGAATCCAGGCCATGTTTCAGACAATTAAGCTTGCAAAAGTCATGCTAGTTGTTTCCACTGTATCTTTAGCTACCGACCTTGTGCCGCACTTGGAAGCATTTCAGAGACTTCTTCCTGTTTGCTGAAAAAAGGGCGCAGCTGAAATCTACTCTGAGCTGATAACTCAGTAGATAGAAACATTCCAGCCTGCCGTACAACTCTTCACTCAAAGGTCTTTCTACATGAGGATATTCAATATACCCTGCTTTAAGACTTACTGAAGCACACGGCTTTCCATGCTTCTGTCTCCTGGAGGGCTGCAAGCGAGGAGCCTCTTGAAGCAAAGCAAAAAAGACAGAGCCTTACAGACAGAAACATGGCTGCTTTCAGTGCACAAATAACACAGATGGGAAGGACTACTTTGATAATTAGTTTGAGTCCCTAAAACCTACAAAAAGAACAATCACTAAACCTATCAAACTCCTTTCTTGAAGCACTTTTTGCCTTACTTCTCCATTTCCCACTGTCTCCTTCAGTTTCTAACACAAAAACCTGCTATGTTCAGTGGTCTGGTCTTCCCTCTCATCGCCCAGTGTCTGAGAATGCAATTTCTCAGGCTGAAAATGCAGCCAGATCCTACAGGTCACCACTGGCACAACAGAGCTCCATTTTGTTCAATACTGGTAGCAGTAATTTGCATCTTTTTCAGTTTATCTGCCACTTCTGTGACTGCGGATATCTGGAGCTGCAAACACTATATGAGATGAGGTCTCATTTACATGTTTTAGAGGTGGAGAATCGTTCAACATAAAGAAGGGCAGGAGAAAAAATGCCATCGGTTGATTAACACAGAAAAGCTAAAAGTAAAAAAGCAAGCTCTGCGTTTAGATTTCATTTTTCTGAAATGGCAAAAGGCAAATCACTTCTTCCCTCTCTCTGTCCACAACTACCTGCACGTAGAGAAAACACCAAACTTGGTACAATGCTATCGAAATCAATGCCTGTGCTGCCCGTTAATAGAGCTCCATGAGAAACAAAGCAACCATGCAGTCGTCATGCCCATCATCAAAGGAATGTGAAGTTTTCAGCTTTACTCCTGTCATTTTAAAGCTCTTCTTATGTTGCCAAATCTGCTTGTTTCTTAATTAACGAATCCATAAGCCTAGATCACAGTCGGTGGTGACTGGGAAGAACGACCATAATATTAATACACAAAAAAAAACCCACAGAGACTGTGAGCTAATGGGATGATGAAGGTGTATTCATGTTTGCAAAATGCCACTGCAAGACTTCTGGACACATTCAAACCAAAATTCTCTTTCAAATTAAACTTTTTCTATCCCTCCAACGTATACCTTATCCAAAGCATTTCTTCACTGAGAAAATCTAGCCATCCATGAGCAGTTCCTGAAGGAAACTTATTTCACGTGCTGACAGCTCACAACTCAGGCCAGTGCATTTTTAACTTAGATGAGAGGAACAAAGAGGCAAATGCATTTCTATTTCAAAAGGGAACCAAATGCAAGCCAAATATTAGGCCTGAGAAATTAAACTTGTATGATTTGTGAGGTTTCCTTGAATCTTTAACTATTGTTTGCTTTCAACATATTTATCTAAATGGTTCAAAGGATAGATTCAAATTTATAGCTAAATTCACAACATACGTCGAAATACTCATTTCAAGAAAAAGAGCTCAGAAAATTGCCATTCTCTGTCTGAACCAAGTTAATAGGTGCAAAATGTTTTTAATCAGAAGCAGAGATGAATATATTTATGCTAGATTTGACTGAAATAGGAGGCAGAGAAGTTTGGATGGGAAGGAAGAAAACCAGTTGGCAAGGGAAAGCATAAACAATTTTTATTTTATTTTTTGTCTCAAACTTTGGACAAAAAACCTACGCTGAATAGAGTTTGGACATTACCACACACATGCACTCCCCTGCTCTGCCTTGTTACAAGCTTCCTAAGGGATACTTGACAAATGCCTATAAAATCAACAGAAAATCCAACAGAAATCTTCTCACTGTGAGCCCACACAGCCTGCTGCCGATCATGCAGACCATTTGGCAAGCGCGGGGTCTGCAGGAGAGCAGCTGCTCCAGCCACTCTCTTCCAGGAACATCAGAGATATGAGGACTTGGGGAAAAATTAACCAAGTGATCAAAAATGGAATAAAAGATGTTAAGAGTTTTTTCTTCCCTGTAAACATCAAATCATCCTTCGTGCCAAACTGACTTTAATATTGTTCTGAAAGTGGAGATATTGAAGACTCGAGCCACTAAAAAATAGACAAATAATCTGAAGCACCCCCAGCCTCAGACAGAACTTGCAGTGTAAGCCATGGAGGGAGGCAGAATACAAGGCAGCTTGAACACAAGGTACAAATATATAAAATTTACATATCTGTTCCACAAAGTCCCAAAATTGAAGTTTTATTATTTTTCTGCCTACAGTGACCCCAGCCAAGCAGTACCCAGGTCTCTGGCCCTAATGGCTGGATAGAGCATCTCCGCCTAGCATTGCTGCTTGAGTGCAGCACTGAGGCTCCTTAAGCCTGGTATTCACCCCACAGCCACTCCTGCAGTTTATGCATGTTTTATCCACCTTACTCAAGGGCAGGTTGGATGGAGCCCTGGGCAGCCTGACCTGGTGGTTGGCAACTTCCACGGCAGGGAGGCTGGGACTTAATAACCTTTAAAGTCACTTCCAGGCCAGGCCACTCTATGGTTCTATATCCCAAGTATGTCCACAATCTGGACTCCAGAATAGCTTAGAAAAAGCACACAGTGGATGAAAATCAACATAAAAACACGTTCCTGAAGAAATTCAGAAGCCACATTGCTTTTGACTTGAATGCACAAGAAATATACATATTTAAACAAAACAGTAACAGAACTGGAGCACATTAGCCTGTTCCTTTACCACTATAAAGCATTCTTTAAGCTGTGATCATATTCTCTAAAACGGTTCAAGAGCTTTTCAGGCATTTCATTATTTATTTGGAAACATGAACTACAAATATTTGAACTTCCCCTTTCTGATCTTGATTGGTCCCTTACCTAACCTGCATCCATATATTTCCCAGCTGACCCTGAGGGGCTGCTTTGATTTAATGGAATTTTTGCTTTCTCTCTAGAAACTTACCACCACTCCACTTTCAGAAAGGATGGAGCCCCACTAATTCATTCCCACAACAGAGCTTTCCCTGCAGATGCCCACCTCTAAGAATCAAACTCTTTCGCCTTAAATACGAGAGATGCATGCCAGCCTTTTTGCAGAGGTGAATATGCTTTCACAGGAATGCTTCAAAACAATACGGCAATTTTGTACTCTGTAATTTCAATCAAGACTCACCGACTGCCTATTCAGGAGAGCTATTACCCACAGCATCACACTGTGCATTACCAAAAGGTTTGCACTACTGCAAGCATCGCTCACATTGTGTGTGTGATATGCTGTGATATACTGTAAGCATGAATGTTTGCATGGGGCACAAGGCAGTACCCACTGCATAGCCTGCAATACCCACTCTTCCCTATAAGGAATCGACTGCAAAATGTGATGCTTCAAAACTCAAGGAAATCCCACGCTTGAAGTTAAGCGTGTGCTTACAGAACTGATACGAGCATAAGAGTCCACAAGGCTGTTATCCTCAGCTACTGATTTAACAAAAGCAACGCCCCAGGAAGTTATTTCCAAACTTTCCTGCAAAATTTACCAGAACCTTCTATGATACTACAAACACACACATGGAGCTGTTTGCATCCTCTTGATCTGGTTTACTCTGTTATTACCAGCCTTGTTGCAAATTAAATCAATCTTACCAAACACAACTGCTTTGACCCATTTCTCTATTAATGCCTTATAATGACCCTTTCATGTTCCCTTCTCTTTAGCTTGGCCTTTCTTTTGGCCATTTCAGAAAAAGCTTTAACACTCCTTCATCTCCAGAGCAATTCCTTTCCCCTGAGCTTGCTTTGTTTCCAGTTTTGATTTTTATACTCCCGTGGTAGCATTCACTCTTCACATATTTGTTTACAGAACAAAAGCCACCCATCTTTAAAAGCACTGCGGAGCAGAAAACACCCCTTTTAGGTAATTTTATTCAGCTGTGCCAATAACAACAGCTATCTCTAGTCAATCCTACTGTGATGTGCAATTACTTTCTTGGAGCAAAAAGAAGCAAGACAGAACAAAGACATGCATAAAATGTTACCTTCGGAAGATGATGTGGAAACACACAGAACAACTCAATTATGTTTTCAGACCTACATGGCATGTAGTGCTGATGAAGTACAGACACTTCTGCAATTTTCTTTCCAATCAACTAAATTTCTATTAAAATGGGCTGGAAACGCTTGTTACACTAAAGAGGACTACAAACACTGCCAACTAACGCACATACAGGTCACAAAAGCTGTTTGTCTCCAAATCATTGTTGCTTTGCACTAAGAAGAATAGAAACACAACTTGTTCCCAGCAAAACCACCAATGTTTGAAAGATGTACAAAGGTAACTCACAGACAGCAAAGGGATAGCAACTTTTCCAAGAAAATCAGGGGGTTTATCTCCATCTTCATCAAACACTGTCACTTCCAGAACGTCATGAATATCTTTAATAGGGCTGTAACGAAAAGGGCAGACACAAACGGTGATATTCAATACACATGCACGCAGTCTTCCCCACAAAGATCTGAGAATGCTGTTTTACTAATTAAGTTTGTATTACCTTGGAGTATAAAACTAGCATTTAATTAAATTCCAAAAAAATTGAATCAAATGATGGATATTCCCCAAGCTTTCCCCTCGTGTCGCAGTCACATAACTAGGTGAAGAATAAACAACTACCAGACGGTGGCATTTTTTGTGCATCTATGTTGACTGTAACAGTGGATTAACTCTTCTCTCAAACAGAGAAAATTGGTGACCAGGAGGGGCCCAGGGCTGAATTCAAAACCAGGCTCCGGGATACCAAGCATATGTGAAAAACAATCCAAGAAGCAAAACATGTAATTTCATTTGACTTGAGCTATTATGTTCCTTTTAAACTATTAGCAAAACCCATTACTTCAAAAATAATAAACCTAACCACCCTAATTAAAGGCTAAATGTACAATATTTTTATTCCATTCAATCCAAATTTTCAACCAGTGTGGCAGCAGGCACTCGATCCTGAGTATTTTATCAGATCATTAGTAAATCAGCCTCATTTCAAAGTTGTTACATGTGTGCTTGCAAAACCTGGGTAACCAGAGCTGATTTATGAGTTGCATTCATTATCTCCTCTTTTCCCTCTACCACATGCTAGAATTAAAGAAATAGGCACATGGCATGGCGCCTGCTTGTCATTTAAATCAGTGCAACTATCCTCCCTAGAAGACCATTTCAGGGCAGTCCTGCTCATGGAACCTCTCCCTTTGACACTGTGGATTTGCTCTTTGCGGAACAAAGTCAGGAGCTCAAAACTACCTGCGTGTCCCTGCAGCTAACAGCCATAGTGTGTTCTTCAGTCTGACCCAGGCACGATCTGCACTACGTATGCACTATTTACAAGACCTTGTCTTTAAAATACATCAAAACCCCTCACTTCACCAACCAAACTTCCACGTACCTCTAACAAGCCATTACAATTTTCCATAGATTATCGCGACCAGTGGTATAAAATATTAAGAAACCCACAGTGTGACACAGATAAGTGTGTTGCAGAATAACCAACTATTTTACAGGAAAGGCTCTTTGGTGATATGAAATGCTGCATCTGAAAGGGATTCATTAAGAACAATCCACTCTGCTCTAAATCATCACCAATAGTTTTTAAGTAGTTTGATCTTGATTAAAGGGAAAAAAATAGAAAAAGAAATCTAAAGAGAGTTGTGGGGGCTTGAATGGCTCTGTGAATTTGCTGCTCAGAGTGGCCAATGCACCAGCAATAAGAAAGTTAGTGATAGCCTGCAGCTGACATTTCTGAGACTCTCAGGAAGTATAGAAACAAACTTCCTTTAAAAAAAAAAAAAAAGATTTGGGATTCTTATTGAGGTTTATTTTATTGGCTGAACATCCGAAAAGACTCATCTGTTGGCACCATCACAGAATAAACAACGAGTGGGAACTTCTTGAAAACAGACAAAGCAAAGGAAAGGAAAGGATTCCAAGAGACATGCATTCAGCTGCATCCATGAATTAAACAGAAATCCAGCAAAGTACTTCTATCAAAGAGATCTGATATTTTTTATTGTGTTCACATCCAGCTAAGTGTTTTGGAATGTTGCTTTTGCAAGACATCTGTAATTCTCAAACTGTTCTTCCATTCTTCTATAAATGTTACAAATGCTCGACTGCCAGCCCTCACCATTTCCTCTTTTGACACATTCTACTACAACCTTGGAGATATTTATTTCAATCAGATATTCACAAAAACCTTTCAGCATAAAGGAAGATAAAAAATTTCACTGCCAATAACTGAACTATCACTTTTTCTTACTCATGAATTCACCCCCAAAACACTCGCTTTTGTTTTCATAAAAATCTAAGCTTCTAATTTGTTTTAAGCAATCTTTGATTAATTTAAATTCATAAGAAACAAGCAGAAAATTAGAGCTCACGTTGTTCCTGTTGCTTACAAATTAAATGAGGTACTCTGCATGAAACATTTTATTTTAAATTATGGAAAATGTAGGCATGAGTATCTGGTCATAACTTTCCATTATATTATCTCTTGGATCCAGATACAACTCCATTATGTCCAGTCATGATTCTTCCTATAAATATCACAGTAATTCTTCTTTTAATGACTTCTATTAATAAACTCCATGCAAGAACTACTAAAAGGCAAAAAGCTCCAATTGAGTTATATTTGATATTTCTCCAACATCCTCTTCTGCCTATGAAAAAATGACATATCTTTGACTTGACCTTTGTATTTTCCCAAAGTCAATAGCTTTTATAGATAAGCTGCTAACTGTTTGATGTTTCATCATGTTTTCAAAAGCAATTCACTCACAATGTGAAAACTTTGTTCCACTCTGGATTGAGGTTCTTGTAAACGGTGTGCGTTTGAAGACTGTCATTTCCCAGCTCCAACACACAGAAAGGATCACTTTTACCTACGGAAAAAATCAGACTGGAATTAAAAAATAAGAAAAGTAGACCTGTTATTGTAGTTAGCATGCATTCTTTCATTGTAGTACAGCCACCGAACTTGACTGACCAAATATAAATCCAGTAAGGTAACTGGAAGTTGCCTCCCACGTGTGGAATGACTTGTGCTAAATAAACAATATCACCAATGCATCTTCAGTTTTGAAATCAACACCACCTTATAATTCACTCAGGTGTCTTCACTCTAATACCTGAAATCTGAGATTTACAGAGAGTTATCTCTAAATCTGTTCAGCAAGAAAAATCTCCTGGAGTTGACAACTACTCAGATGACATGAAAGCAGTACTGTCACTCTGACTCAGGAGAGTGCCAGAGTTTCAGTTACAGCTCTTCCACCCTCTTCTTAGAGTGCGTGGTCTTCTCCAGTTGGTTACAGGATTAATTAGCCACAGCACGAGAAGCGTGGCATTGTGTCTGCACCAGCAGCACTTCATCAGCTAATTCCATGTGAGCAAGTCCTTGAAGCTAAGGAGACCCTACACAGCGTTGCAGCTTCAGTAAAACCCAAATCCAAACTAAAAGATCCAACTGCAGAATCCAGGTGTGAAGCAGGCAGGGTATTTAAAACCAAAAACCAAACAGAGTAAACAAAACCTCCTAAAAAGAAAGATGCTGGTGTGGAACATATTACGGTGCAGATGTTTGCTAACGCATTAATACGTGGTTTTGATAAAGCACACTGCATGAATTTGTAGCTTTCCCAATATAATGCAGCTCAGTAGTTTACATCACGAGCAGAGCTCTGTTTATCAGCGTGTCTGACTCAGTATCTGATTTAATCTCATCGTCAGTTTTCATGTACAGCCACAAACTATCCAGCCTAACTTCTACATATGCAGGTAAGCATGGCAGCAATGCAGGGATTTAGATAGCTTTGGCTTTAATATCTTCAGCCTTTCTTTTTTGTAATCTACTATTAATGAAGGGCTCTTAAGGTTCTCACTCTGAAAAGTATACGAAATAACGAGGAATCTTTTCAGTATGTAAACAGTGGGCATTGACTAGTCAATATTGGTAAAATTTAAGAACTCTGTACATTACTAGAATCTGTCTTTTTTTCAGCTTACGTACACATTCCCTGAAAAGCAGCACTTCAGAGAAACTGCTTGAAATGCAAACTGGTATATGCCAAAAACAATCCCGCTGTATAATTTGATATTCTGAATACTATTTTTTGGTCAGTGAGCAAATGCAGCATTTGAGAAGAACTCTCATGCATACACCGAAAACATTCAACAAAGCAGAAAGTCATTTTCACGTCAACAAACAATTATCTAGGAATATTAAAGTATGGAAGGCTCAAACTGGGCTGGCTGTGCCTGAAGAACTTCTACATATTTGGTACATCTATACGGAAACTTGCCTGAAATTTGTATCAAATGGCAGAGATTTTCAAAACAGTGATCCAAATCAAAGCAGAAGCTGTGTTGTTTCCATGGGATAGAAACCTGCACTTCAGATCTATAGCATTAACATACATCAGCAAACAAGATTCCCAATCACACCAAGTATGGAACAAGTTATAAGGTGGCACAACGCTTCTCGTCTCCAGAAGTTTGCACACCTGAAAACTGTTACTGCTGTGGGACAGCACAGGGAGGGAATGCCACCTGCTCAGACAGTTCCTTTATCAAGCCTTTGGAAATCCACATGCTTCTTATTGTCTCTGCAATTATTTCTTTATCAGACTTTTAGCCGGACTTTGAATTTACTTTTATCAATAACAATAAATCTGAGCAGTCTCTCTGGTAATACAGGAAATATGGCACTGCTCTAGGAGGGCTCTATTATGGAAGCCCATAATTGCTGCACTAATCATTTATGAATGGCTCAGAACAGATAATTAATCTTTATGTCTCTCATTACATGATCAGAAATTATGCTATTTTTACCTAAAATGGCTGCATCCTTTTGCAATTTGGTGGGTCTATTACAGCATAATACTAGGATATTTTCAGCACTGCCATTGAAAAACAATTTGTCATTTGCTTCATGAATCAGGCTCAAAGCCTGGGTTATTTTGAATATAATGACAGACTGAGTAACCTTTTACTTAAGCAGAATTTCATTCTCCTCTATGCACAAGGAATGTGTGTCACAAACCCCGTATGAAAAGTCTTTCAATTGCAGAATCAAGAACCTGTGTGTCTCTTCCAATGCTCATAATCCACCCACATGCTCCTGGTTAAGAACTGAGGGAAAGGGAGCCAAATCCATCACTGATGCAACTGTATTAGCATCGGTGAAGTTTTCCAAAGAACCCAAAACCTCCTAAGCTCAGTTCTTTCCCTCAACACCACATCATATTTTGATACAGCCCTAGCAATGTCATTTGATAAAGGTCCTGCTTTGCCATCTGAAAGTTACTGCACGAGCTACCTTTCCTAATTGGAAGGCTTTTTGCCTTTGTTTTCAAAATTAAATTATTCAGTTATTTGAACTATCTGCAGAAATCTTCTCTCCCAGTGCAGGGAATTGAAACTGAAATAGTACCATGATTAATGCTGGGTTTTATCCTTTGGTCCTTATTTTAGGAGCAGTGTTCTCTTATATTACACTGTCTGCATGAATTCCAGAGAATGGGGCAAGAGTGTTTTCTCTCTGGTATCTTTCTTGCCTTTATCAACAAGTTACCCTTGACCAAAAAAAAAAAAGCAGACTGTCAGCAAATATACAGCACACAATGCTGTGACTGTGAATTACGAGATGCTGCAAGATACAGAGGGGAATTAAAAGGTCTCCAGAATCCTGGAGAAGATGATAATAAAAACAATAATATCCTGGCAGTCACTACAGAGAAATATCAATTCTCTAGCCCTTCCCTAGAGAAACAATATGAAGTTGTATTTTTAAAAAGTGTTAGTCCCACATATTTTGGGAGTGCGAGTCAAAGATATTTTGCATCTCAGTTTCATGGGGCAGGTTTCACACTGCAAAGCAGCAATAAGATCTGCTTTCCTTTGTTCAACAGTCAGTGCTGCATAAAGTGTAAATAACACTCAGAATATACTATTGCATCAAATGCTGGAAAACAGAAATGGAATACCTGCAAAATCTGCTGCCAGGAGGTCAACTGCCTTTAAAACTTTGACCTGTAAGAAACCAACGTCCTTCATATCTCTAAAGGAATTCTTTATACTCTGCAAAGAGAAAAACATTCAGTTTAGGATACATTAAGTTGTAATTCAGTAAGAAACAAATTGAGGAGCTACCAAATGGCTTGAGTAATATTCATTCACTGTTTCTACAGCATTTCAGTTTAGCAGCCAATATCAATGTACATCCTTCCACTATCCCCTTCTCAATGCATAGCAACCCTAAATTTCATGACATCTCAAACTAGCAGCTCTTAAGAGGATTCCTAGTTCACTTAAGTTGCACATTAATTTCATGACGGAGACTGGAAGGAGCTCCGCTCGCTTATGGAAATATCATCTGCCCATCAAAACAAAATATGGGACAGAGGTAGATCTGGAGAAACAGCATGGGTTTAGGAAGGTAGCACACTAAATCAGGTGTTCTTCAAAGCGTTATCAAGTTATTTGAATTTATCGTGCTTCAGAATCACACCCCATTTTACAGAGAGACAGGCTTATTCCTTCATGTTCAGCTTTAAAGGATTGAAGCATGGAAGCCATCAAATGAATCAGTCCTCCCAAACATGAAAATTCAAAACATATTCCATATCGTCCCAAAGGAGAAAAGAAAACTAAGTACTATTTTCTCTTTCCATGATATTCAGAGTCTCTCATTCCTCGTGATAAGGTCTTAACATAATTCGAGTTTTCAAAGGAAAGCATTAGCTTACAACTCAACAAACACAAGCATCCAAATTGCTCTAGTCTATCCGCCCTGCCAATCTACTTGTCATTCTAAAGACAATAACTATTCCAAGTAATAGTTTTCTGTGGTAAGAGACATGTTATTATGACTGGACAAATCTTATTTCTTTTTTCCCTTCTCTTTTTGTCTTTGTTTTGGTCACAGTTTTGGATGGTTTGAAAAATGAAGCAGAAAAGGGGTTAAAAAAAAAAAAAGAAAAGAAAAAAGAAATGCAAACTCACATAGCGCTGTGCAATCTGTTTTCTTTCACTGGGGTCTCCCAGAGGGCAGACACACAGATCAGAGATGGACACTCCCGTACAAGGGGTGACAGCAATCAGCATTATCAGGGACCCCGGATGTTTTTCCAGAGGCAGCTCTAAGTAATTTGTCTGCTTCATTGGCAGGGCAGAAATGTCAACTTTACATCTAGAACAACAATGCCAAGGGTTAATGAATAAGAGGAAGTAAGTAAAATAAAGCAATATTTAATATTGATTTCAGTAGCAAGCAGGCAGCAAAAGCTTCGTGGAGGTATGCACGTGTGTATGCCCATATGGAACTAAACATGGAAAACAAAGCAGCCAGTTTCCATTGTACCTAATGTTGGTTTTGCTTTCTGGTTCGCCTACTGGTAAAGCAAAAGGTAAAAGGTTTGGGTTGTACAGTAGAAAACTTAACTCCGGCCTGCCTCACTTCCCCTCCCAAATCCCCTGGTGCTTCGTGATGGATTTGAAAGAATTTTATTTCACCCTGGGGAAAAGGAAAGGGGCAAACACAAAATTTAAAACATTAGCCTAAAATAGATCTGTTTCTTTAAAGTCACATACTCGATTTTATGCTACATTATACTGTATGCCCCAATCTCTTTTACAAGCCTTACTAGAGTTACGTTTTCAGTGTACTGTTATATTTCCCAGGGGAAAGGGCTGCCTTGAAAGCTCCCCCCACCCTCAGCACATTGTATGCATCATTAATCTGATGTAAAATAATAAAATAAAAAAGAGAAACATTTATGAAGAGACAATAATAAAAGATAAGGATGGGCTAAAGGGGAGATCACTAGACATCCAGTTGCATGTGAAGTCTAATCACCTTGCTCGGCTAAATGCCTTCTATTTAGAAGTCCAGTAAATAGAGTGGAACTTTTCTGAACCTCTCTGGGTCTTGGCTTTCAAGAACAAGCTAAACAAAAGTTGCAGATGATGGAAGAAGAAAAAAAAAGCAGGAAGGAGAGGCTTTGTTGCCACAGTGCAAGGGGAGTCACATTCCTCCAAGGGACGGCAAGTGGATGATGGAGGGAGAGAGATTTGCTCCGCTTAATGCCTGCCGACAAGTTTTTATTTAAACTAAACTTGTTAAGGTGTTGTCTTAATAGGCTAAAATTCCACAGGGTTCCCCCAGGTGGGTTTCTTCTGGGTAAATGGTGCATGTAGTGTTCCTGATTGATCCCATTCCAGTAGTAGAGCTGGAGCAGTTTATACCCATCTGCTATAAATTGCGTGCTTTCCGCTTCTTAACAGCCTATTTTCTGTGAATGCTAAGAGAGGTGGGGAAAAAAAAAACAAAAAAAAACATTTCAGCCTGAAAACCCAACAAGCTATGTTACGAAGTGGAACTCATTGCTCTGATGAGTTTGTAAGTCATCCAGTAGCTCTGTGTGTTCAAACACGGCCCTGTGCGTAAGCTTCTGACCAGAGTCAATGGGGATGACTTTGCTCTGAGTGTGCTCTTTGCTATTCACCACATCGAGCACACAACAGGTTGCAAGTTTACTCTTATTAACTGCTTTCAAGTAGCTTTGAAAGAGAAGGAAAATAAGCCAGGAAGAGTTCCAACACAGTCCTGCGAGTAGGCTCTCTCTCCACAATTTCCAAGTGCGAGAGGTCACACTTCAAGCTCACTGCTATACCTAGACTCTTCTCAAAGATACGACAAGAGAAAACGCACAGAAAACAAACCAAAAATAAAAGAAAAAGGCAAGCATTTCAGAAGACCTCATCACTTTGACTCCTCAGTTCAACATCACCTTGGCTGCACTAACAGCAGTTACTGATACCGTACGTATTCAGTGCAAAGGGGGACTGTACAATTATCTTGGTTTTTTTTTTTTTAATTATTTTCATTTTTTACAGATGAAGAGATTGAATTTAGGAGAGAAGAGAAATTCAGGGTCACCCAGCTGGCCTGTGGTCCAGCTGGCCAGAGAGGCCACATCTCCCACATCAGCATTTCATACACCCACTCAAACACAATGCAGAACTGGGAAAAGCTGCATTTGCTTTTTAGGTTAAGAACAGTCCATGTGAAAAGAGTGAGGAAAGACAAAACTTTCAGAGAACAGTGCAGCTCCCACCAGAAGATAACCTTAGAAACTTCTTGTATCTCAAAGACAAAGTTAAATATGATTCCAGTTTGTTTTGGCAAATTGGAATTCTTTCACTTATTCAAAGAATTTCATTAGCCAAAGGTCAAAGAAAAGATTGAGTATAAGGGTGTGGGGGTAGGAGGGATGCACATGTGGAGGGGAAAGCAGCAGGAGATGGAGTATAAGCATTTCTTCCTCAAATCATGTCTGATTTCCGTGCAAGCTAACTTCCTAAAAACATCTGTGTTCACTCAAGGTGATGGCATGCTGCTGTAGTTTCTTTTGAGGAACTGAAAAGAAAATCCACATTTGCACTTGGCAAATGGCAAAAGGCTTAAGAAAAAAAGACAATGTTTCGTTTAGGTTATAGAAGGCAACTGATCAGACTATAACGGATGCATCTCGGTGAAGCAATCAGACGTTCCATTTACGATGTATACACTCAGAAATTTTCACACAAGCACATCTACACTTCTAAACTGAGTCTAACTATTATCTCCCACCCTCCTGAAAGAGAAATCCTCCATTTTCCATCTCTCAGCTTAGTATCTGAACGACCGTATATAGATAATTATTTCACAGGAAAGCAATAAGAGACTATGAGGATGACCACAGCATAAAACTAATGGAGGCATTCCACAGGCTTTGCTGAAAATTAGCCAGATCTAAATGCAAAGAGCAAACTCCACAGATTATTTAGACCTGAGGCGATGCAAATGATCTCCTGAGTCAAATTCACAATGTAGAAACCTTATTTCAGAACAGAATGGCTCTGTTTGTTGTCATCCTTCCATAAATCATGGAATTAAATTCAGGCATATTTCACACGTGGCCATATGCATGTTCTATAGAGGATAGAGGTCTGTTACCTCAATTAAACCGTTTTCTTCCTTCTCTTGATCAATATAGAAGCTTAAGCCTCTATACCGACCTCTAGTCCTGTAGAGAAATATGCCACAGCTTCAGTTTTCATTTAAGATTGCTCTTTTGACATTATGACTTACAGCCCTTATATTTATCCGCCATATCTTTTTTTCACCCTTTTCCAATTAATTTTGCAGAGAAACTTTACTTGAGAACAGTATATACTAAATTTGTTTTAATTTACCAAGGAATAAAATGTTAAGATTTCACTAGGAAGAGCTGGGTGTAGGCACTTCCCAGCAGTCCATCAAATAACAAGTATCCTTACATACACCTAAGTATATATGATAATGCAAAGACAAATGATTGCCTTTTTTCCTCCAGAATCCTTGGAAGCCCTTCACAAAAGAGGTCAGAATCATCATCGCTATACAGTAAGATGTGCCTAAGTTTAATATTTGGGAAGGGATTCCAGATGCCACAGGTACCAGAGAGATGGGTGACACGGTCCTATTCTGACGTATACTAGACATAAATTCAGTGAAATTTAATTACAAGGTTTGGCTCCAGTCGTCGTAGATTTTAGCACTAAATCCCAACTGTATGGCCTTTAGAACAAGTTGTTCCTGCCTGCAAATGCACTGCTTCCCTGAGGCGTTCCTCATATCGGATGCTTTCCCACCATGCTGCTCGTGGCCTTAAGTCTTGTGATTTGTGTAAATCCTTTTCCTTGATGCAAACTTGTGGTGAAAAGAACCGATTTTTTTTTTTACAATATCGCTTTTTCAAAACATATTTCTTAATGCAGAAACGCTCACTACTAACTTGGCATAAACAATTTAACATAGCCTGGACAAATTCTGCACACGTTAACACCTTTGTTTATTAATATACATTAACATCATCTCCTGTTTATAGCGTGCCTCCTATCCCAAAGGACACAAAAAGCACTCCGTAAACGTTAGCAGCAGCTCCGTGCAGACTAAATAGTGGGATTATTTCATCCAGCACCAAAGAACAGCCACCCCCCCAGTGTGAGACTCTGGCAGCTGAACCCCTCAGTGCTGCAGTATATTACGTGAGAAATTGGATCCCAATGGAAATATAAGGACAATGTAGGTTGGCTGAATGTAATAATTTAGGTTGCAGTGCACCCTGACAGTGAGGGTTCATTGCACAATAGGAGAAGGGTGACATGAAATCACAACTTTGCTAATTCAGAAGCAGATAAATGCCCCAGGTGTTAGCGTTTAGTACTGAAGGTCCAATGCATTTCTTATTCGATATGTTCCATAAGCTTCACGGACACTTCAGGCTCTGTTTCAAGAATATTTTACCTTAAAACCAAATTACGCCTGGGAGAGACGTTCCAGGGGCTTAAAGCATTCATACTACACGAAATTGTGGGCCTAATGGAATGAACAGAAGTCTTTATTCCACAGAAGTTCAGCAGCATGTGACAACTCATTATTTTAACATCAAACCAACAGTCCAACCTATACAGCCCTGAGAGAACATAATGAATTCCACAAGTTAACCACAGAATGATTAAGATCCAGCAGATTTTGCTTTTTCCTTAAGATTATGAAAATAGGTGAAAGCAGTTGGGACGTAATGCTGTAGGTAATGACTGCGTACAAGCCACGGATATTCACTTAAGAATCTTTTCTTAGAGCAAAGTTGTGAAATCCAGAGAATTCAAAACTCAACTTGGAAGTCATGGTGACAATAAACACGGCGCTCACAATGCTTTCTTCCCTATGAAAACCTTTTCCAGATTAGACTGCACTTGAACCACAGATTAAAAAAATATTTATGGGGTTTCAAAAGTTTCTACGCTGTGCAAACAAGGCTGGTCATTACGCATTTGGTATTCACCTACACATGCAATTGCTAAATCTCACATATTTTTTCCTGTTTTGGTGCTACAGTGAAATCGCTGCGCTTAAGGCAACAGCAATATTTTCTTTCCACTGACAGCAAAAATAACTTTAAGGTAAATCTGGCAGACACAAGGTTTCCCATCGCTGAAATCTTTAATAACGCCACTGTTTATAGAATAAGCTGATCACTTTTTGCCACACTGAACACCTGCCTGAAAAGGAAAAAAAGAAGGGGAAAAATACAAGGAGAAATTCCTCCTGCATCGAGGAGACTGAACAGAGGCAGGCCACAAACACTGCTACATTTCTTAACTCTAAACAGAAAATATCAGAAGGAATAAAAGTAACTGTGAGAACTGAAGGAACAAATTCATCTCAGCCACTTCTCCATGTGATGAACAACAGCATTCAGCCAGAAAGCATTTCCTGCTTTCCAAAACCACAAACATTTGTAGAGCCAAAGGGGATTGTTCTTTTCAGTGAATAGTTTCAAACTATTTTAATACTTAAAGCAAGAGGATGTTCTTATTAGTTACTGCTATTTAGTCAGCAAGTTGTGAAATAATCGACAGGTAAGAATGCAAACAACTGCAGATGGCGCCCCTGAGAGTTTAGAGGCTGGAGCACTGATCCAGCTGTACAGATGCAGTCTGGAGAGACAAAAGAATAGATGAGGGCAATAGGAAGAAAGTTAACGTTATCTCTAGGGAACTAAGACTGTGCTAGGACTGTACAGAAATGGATGGAATTAGACAGACAAAAAGAAAATTAGGACTTAACAGTAGGAACCATATTCCATTTCTACTAAGAAATTAAAATGAAAGGTTCGACTCATTAGCCCACAAAATGTCTGCTGCTAATTTCTCATGGGAAATCCCATGAGATTGGGAATTTGAACTTATAACGTAATATTGTAGCAGGACAAAATCTGGTATCAGTAAGGAGAGAGACATTACCTGAGAGGTCACCCCTGCAAACGATGCTCTAAATAGCAAGAGATTGTGCAATAAGTTGGGGTACCAACCTAAATATAAATGAATGTAACATAAATTAGATTAGTTTTTGCATTTAACCCCCCTCCAAAAAAGAACTTACGTTCCCAAAAGCTCCTCGTGCTTTTTGTTATCCTTTCTCCAGACCTCAATGTCCAACATATCCTTCCTGTCAGAGAAGTAGTGAAAATCAAACTGTTCCCTCCACTGAGGATTTGCACTCTTACACAGTGTCTAGAAAACATGCAGTTATAATATTTACTTTTCTTAAACGGCACGTATTTCCACAATAAAGCACATATCATTTCTTCTACAACAAAGCCAGACAAATGCTAAGAAGGTCATTCAAAGTAAAGCTTCACAGTCCATCAAACAGAGCCTCATCGCTCTTCCTCACAACAATACTAGCTATTCAAATGCAGTGTCAATGAATGGCTGGAAAAACACAAGGTGGATCCTCCAGTTCCACTCACTGAACTGCAGTCATCATTCAACACCACTCATGCCAGAAGAAATCAGGAATTTGCCTTATGAAGATGATCACCTTAAAGCAGGTTTGAATTAATTCAAGCTAGTATTCTTCATTCTTTAACGTTAAGATATTAGCAATGAAGCAGCAGCTTTGGGAATATTAACATGCCGCTCATTTGATATCTATAAATTGTCCTTCTGAGTTCAGTGCTATCTCTCACACTTTCGGGTTACTCTGAGAATGCAAGTATTCACCGGATTGAGACTTAAATCACTTGCAATTCATATCACACTACACTAACCACCATCAGCATGGCCACTGAGAGAACAGGAGATAGGATTAGCTGGACCATGACTGAGATTTCCTCCACCCTGGCTGCTTTTCTGGACCATGAGATTGTACTTCATAAGTTAAATAAACTCCAGGAAAGAACATGAAGTACAGACGATTTGAATTCCTACTGCAGTGTTAAAGCTGCGGTCCCCAACTCTTGCTGGACTCCAGACAGAAGTACTAAGCAATTAATTCAGTGCAGGCAACATTGGCCTGAACTCCCTCTTTTAAACTTTTCAATTTTCTGTGACTGCAAACAATGGAGAGTCATTCAGATTCATAACACAAGCTATGGACCATAAAGAGAAACATAAAAAGAGATCTTAACTAGAATACTGTGTATTTATTCTAAAATAACTAAACCATTTGTAACTTTCCAAAGCTGCTTTTCAAAATAAAAACATTATATCATGGCCCTGGTTGAGGTCTTTTGTAGAGGACAAGAGTGCAGGTTTCAGTCTACATCTGAACGCAGTGTTCTGTGAACTTGCTCTGCACAATTTGTACAGGAGGGATTTTGTTTGTTTCCTCCTCCCTCCACATTTCCAGTTCATGACATATGGAGCTTTTGCTTTCTCAACAGAATAGTATTTTAATTACTGTTTATTTCCTTATTAGACTTTAGAGATGAAACACGTATCTTTGGGAACCCTACTCATTAATTAGTTTCCTACGAAATGGTACTGTATACCAGTAAATACAGCCTAAAGGAACAAAATTGTAAAGCGAAACTCTGGAACGTTCCAGGTGTTCTGTGGTTTGGTGGTGGGCTTTTTCCTTTCTTTTTATTCCCCCTGTTAACGGTAACGTTTCTTAAAAAAACCGCTTCAAAAAAAAAAGCCCAAAACATTCCCCTTCAGCAGGAACCATTTCAGGTCTGCTTTCCCAGCATACCTAACACTGCAAACCTGACTTCTGTATTGGCAGAGAAGAAAGAACATGTGTGCTGTATGTAGCCTTGTTTCATTTCACATTAATGTTGAGCATCCATCAATATGATGAGCACATTAAACGCACAAAAACAGATACAATGCTCCCAATTTCCTTATTTCTGTATTGCTGTATATAGTAAACATCAGCATCCTCGACGTGGTCTCCTGCTTTTGATCTCACTTATATTAAAAAAAAAAAAAAAAGATTCAAGAATAGTTCCAAACTGGAGGAAATTCTGAGTACTTACCTTACTCTTGTATCTTTGATCTCCCAGTTTCAGGAGAATAAAAACCTCTGCCAAGCCCCCTAAGGGGATGTTCCTCCCTTCCAGGAGCGTGATGGTGACCTGCCCATTCCACAGCTGGTTCTTGCGCAGAGAGTCAGAGAGCCGCACGCTCCGCATGAAACTCGACTGAAAAGCAAGTTGGAGACACAAAAGTCATACACTCGAAGCCAGGTTTTTATGCACACGTTGAAAGTGATATGAAACCATCAGAAGTGAGAGAGGTACCAGCACTTCCTCACAACAAGCAAGGAACCGAGGGCACAAAAAAGCTAAGGGTTTTCTGCTTACTCCATGCTACAGCTGACTCTGTGAAGGGACCACACTCTGCATCAAAACAGCATCAGCACATATAGTTGAACTACCAGAGAGATCAACACCAGCTAACGTGGCTGAGCTTCAAAAACAGCAGAGCTGGAGCGCACAGAGCAAACTGTTACCTCGTGTCAGGGAAAGACACAGGAGAGTGATGTGAAGAAGGGACAGAAGAGGGAAGAAATGAAAGCAAACTTAAATGTCTCTAGCTACACCCATAAATCCGGGGGTCTGTCGGTCTGTCCCTTCCTGTGAGGCAGCCCACAGCCATACACAGCCTATAGCCAGGTGAAGAACTGAAGCTACATCTTCCACCACTCATTGTCTGCCCTCCGTGTTAACTCTCTGCCTGCAGACCTTGGGAGCTGCAGCTTCCAGAAACCCAGCTCAGGAACCGAAAGCACCGACGCCTGCTGAAAAGCACTGACACGACTGGGCTCTTTATCAGGAGTTATGGTTACCTAGTAGGCACATTTGTTACCTTCACGATTTCCTCCTACAAAGCATGGCTGCACTAACAGTTTGCTAACTGGCAGTATTTTATTGGACAGAGGATGATTAAATAGGCCTTTATTTGGAGGGAGTAAGAGTGAGAGCTGGAAACATTAAAACTCAAGGCTATCCTCTTCTTCTGGCAGTAAAAGCCCTACCGTATTTTATTCTTGGGAAGGAACTTTTAACTCGCCACACTTCGGAGCTTCAATCATATCATATACAGGTGGGAGCAAGACAGAGGAGATTTCACAAGTCACTTTAAAGCAGGACGTGTTGGCTTTAAAAGCAAGCAAGAAATGTTGTTGCTAAATAAAACGATTGAAAAAGCACCTGATGTCGGAAGATTATTTTTTATGGATCAATTACCCAGCTACAAAATTCTTAAATCACGGGTGGTGAACTCACAAATTTTTACTCGCTTCTTATTTTAAAACACCCAACTCTTTGGATCCCACAAGCATATTAATATAGTTCTATTTAAACACCCTGTTTGGCTTTCCTGGCACACTGGAGAAAAATTCCTACCTTTGAAAAGAAAATGAGATTTTGATTCATAAATCCAGCTGCAATGTAGGTTTTCTTTCTTTTTTTCTTTTTTCTTTTTTTTTTTTTTTTAAGTTTGTCTTTTAGGCCAAAAAACTAAAGCATGACTGTTCCCATGAACATACTTCAAAGACCCAGCAGATATATTCCTCCCTAAACACTGCAACTATTTCAAAATCCTTTTTATAAAAAAGGGAGTAATGTCCACAAGGGATCAAAGGGCATTCTGCAGTCTGGCAATCGCCTTAGAAAAATGGCAGTGCTTCCATGAAATATGCCCTAAAATAATTTTGCAGCTTGGTATGTCCTAATTTCGAATTGGATGTTTATCTTGGAAAAGCTTCTATCTAACTTGTCCATAAAACAGCTCCACTTAGCTCTATGAGCCCTGTGAAAATGGAATCCAAAGCTGGCTATTAAAGGGGCCTGGAGATTGCTTCCATATGGCGTAACAGCATGGGAGTGGAGGGCTAAGGCCTACAGCAGGCGCTGCTTGGCTTGAGCTCCCGATCTATCCATGGACACTCGTTGCATTACACCATAACATCTGGATTATTGCTTGTAATGTCCCTGGGAAATATCCACTTCCCATCAAAGCCTTTATCTATCTCAGTTGTACTTTGAACATTTTAGTATATAACATAGTCATGTTTGATGTGATGTACTTGCTGCTTGCGGACCAAGGATTTTCTCTCCTCCCCCCCCCCACCCTTCCTCGGAGGAGGAAGAGGTATTTGATGTTAGTCCACAAAAACAACAGACAAAGTTTATAATTCACGTTACAATTTCTTTTAAAAACAAAGCATCCCGTTCTCTTCAAAGCTTCCAGGCCGAACACGGAAAGAGTTGTTATCACTGAGTTTGCAAATCAAATTTGGATTCTTTTCATTTTTTAGCTTGTCAGGTATTTTAGGGAGTCACTCAGTGCTGGGGAAGAAGGGGGTCCTCCTACCCAAATTCAGTCTAAAATATAACCCTGCCTTCTCAGCCACTAACTCGATAGATCAAAGGAGAGCTGGGAGGTACTCAAACCATTCCCGGGAAACATCAGCACCTGCAGCTCAGTATTATCAGAGCACATTGCAATGCTTCAACTCTGACCTCCCAAAACAGCTGACCCTGAGCAAACAAGCCTTGTGCAGCCCTACTGTATGCTGCAAAGCATTCTGCGCTGGGGTGCTGAGTCCAGCTCAGGAGTGGAGTATGTTGGCCACAAGCTGTGCAAACAGGACCTGACTATTTTCTGGACAAGATCAAACATCACTTAAAAGCACCACACTTTTAGAGGAGCAAGAATGTTTTCAGCTGGTTCAGGATATAGTGCTAATCTGCACCATCTCAGCAATGTTGTCCACTTCCACAGTACAGCAATTCTGTCCCTGTAATCCTCCCTCTAAATGGAGCAGCATGATGTCCCAGGAAGGCTGCTTCCCTTGGGGCCCAATCACATCAGCAATGCTTTGGGTTTCCTGCCCTTAACCATGGCTTAGCAGGTCTGAGAAGTCTCCCGTGCCTCATATTTTCTATGTGAGCACTGAAGACCTGAACTGTGCTCTCTCTGCAGCTCCCTCCTCAGCATTCCCACACAGCTGGCAGGCTATTCCTCTGACCACCCTGATCTGATCGAAACCCTGGCCAAACAGGCGATGTCTCAGTTTCCTCTCCATTTCTGGAAGGAAGCATGTTCAGGTAAAGCCAAATGTGGTACACCCAAGGACCTGAACCATCAATGAGTCAATTTTAATGTTGCCTGGGGAAGGCTGCACTACAGAAAATGTCTCCCAGGTGAAAAGAAATCCATACTGTATTATTTATTTCAAAAGTCCCAGCTCCTCTCTGATACTCCACGTATACTTATTTCAAACAGATTTACACAGTTAATTGATTAAACTTCACAGCCTCACTCCGAGTTTGCAAAACTATTACAGAACAGAGCACAGAGCACTGCAGTCATTAGCCTGCATTAGTCCACCAAAGTTAATAGCAAAACAAGCACTACAAAACCCACTTCCCATTCCCCTAACCGTCACTACACTAATCTGCCTTCACACCAGGAAAATCAAAGCCCCTGTATGCCACCCAGCAAAGGTGGCTTGCTCACTGATAATTAGAAAACATTTTTAGCTATTCAGCTCTTTCCTTCCTGCCGCCTCCCAAGCTGCAGACAGCTCTGCACATGGGTGCTCCAGCTCCTCCTGTCCCTGAACCCTGCTCTTTCCAGCTGTGCTCCCCCAACCACATGCCAGGCTTCAGGCCTCCTGCTGCATTTTCCCTTCAAATGCTGCAGTCAGCCAGTTCACGCTCTGGCTACATCCCAAACCAAAATCAAGGTGCTTTGCCGAGGTACAGAAAAGTTGGCTGCAGCTAGGATTTGACTAGAGGGATGAAAATTAGGAAACACATGCTTTATGATGGCAGTTGGCAGGTGTCCCAAGCACAAGATATTGGATAAGTTCACTTTCATTCCCCCTCCCCCCAGTCCAGCATCCGTCATTCAGAAATTAAGCTTCTGGCCCTGAGATCAGAATTTGTGGGGTCGCCCCAAGAGCTCTGACTTCATCTGAGCTCTCCACGCAGTGAAAAATATTCATACATGCATCTAATGTGGGTGTTGGCTTGCAAAAAACCAGCGACACCATAAAAGTCATCTTTCTGAGCAGCTTGATGCTCTAAGAAGTGAAACAAAACGTTTCCCACACAAGCACGACAAAGAAAAGGAGCACAAGAACATCCAAGAAAGCTGTACTGTAAAAACAAACAAGGCCCAAAACACGCAGAGGATTTAAAGTCTAAGCACTCGTGTTTATTGCAGATTTAGGGACTGCAAAACATCAGGTAAGCAGTAATATTCTCTGAAGCCCTGTCATGGAGCAGGACCCTGTCACATAAAGAACAAAGGTGGTTCTTTTCCATACACTTTCTTCCTGGAAAAGACCACATCTTTGAACAGGAAAAACCATCAGTGCTGACAGTAGCATTTCCAAAATTTAGTTGCTGATTCCAAAAATGAGTAGAGAAGCTTCTCACGTCAAGTTCCAGTTTTTTGCTACTTTCTAGTCTTGGTTTCAAGAAGAAAGCTGGATGAGAACAAGCAGGTGAGCCACGCTGCCTTCACAGAGGCTAACACTAGGGATGAGCGAGAGTGAGTTTTGGAGGAGAAAGAAAGGACTCATTGACCCACCGCTTCACAAAACCCTTTAGGAGCTTGATTCTCCCTGTGAAAACCATTGGATATAATGTCCCTCCGTAGGCACCCAGTGAATCCCCTCTGGTGCATCAGGAGCGCTTTCAAATCTGTCTCTTTTCCTGACACACACATACATGCCCCAAGTTCAAACTTGTTTTTGAAGCAATAAAGAGATGCAGAAAAATTGTACATTTAAATGACACGGCGAGGTGGCCAAGTGTGAAGTGAGCCCATCTCTCACATCTTTCATTTAAAAGGATGAGACAGGACAACAGAAAGCCTGCTGCAATCCCTGTGAAGAGGTCAACGTAGAAACTGGGCCACATAATTTGCCATTTGAGAAAACAACAACACGCAAATAGAAGACTCTTTGGACCTCTCCTCATTAGGCAGGGAAACCATTTTGCAGAGGCAGTCTCCCCCTGGGATAGAGGAGAGGGCAGCGAGAAAGACAAGTGAAGCGACACGAGATTGCCGCCACGATGCGTGACCCCGTGGCAGCCGAGTCCCCGCGCTCCGCAGAACGCTCCGAGCACGCCACTGCCCACGGGGTATTGTGGGAGAAAGGCAAATAGAATGAGGCAGGCCAAAATGAAAACTAACAGCCCACGCAGAAAAAGCAGAGCGAGGGATTTTCCCCTGCGATGAGATGCTGAGGAGCGCTTGGGTCCGGTCAGCCTTTCAACCAATTTATTCAATCAGCTTCGGCTATCAAGGTGGCAATTGCGTCGCTTTTGTTTCAGGACTGAACTGCTGCAGGTCAATCCACCCCAAGCAAACCTGCTTATTTGCTTCAGAGATGTTCAACACTTAAAGGTTACTCAGCTGTACAAATGCTGGAAATAGCACACAGGGCTCTCGGGGCGAGACTCAAACCACCCGGGACAAACAAGGCTACTGAGCATCACCACATCAGACACTGGCAGAGATGGTTACCAACTTCTTCTGCACCCCAGATAGCTCCAGAAAAATAGAAATAAAATCATAAAAGAGGGGAGAGCTTGCCAATACTCAGATATGAGCTCATATGTTAATGCTATTTAACAGCGTCCCCTTCCCTTTGCAACGCCACTCTCCATGAGAAAGAAGAAAGATGCGCTCTTGGAGACAGCTCCTGCAGAGGACAATGCAATTCTCAGCTCTTATGAAAAATGAGGGATGTGCTGCTCATGTCTTGGGGTGCTGCCCAAATGTGCAATGATTCCCTCTAGCAGCAGTGAAGGATATATGCTGTGTAATCAACAGATAGCTAAATCATCCAGTTTAACAGCTCTTGCACCCAAGTGATTTAAAAGACAGTATTCAGTCGTTGAAATCCTTCCTGCATAATACTTGTAAGACTGAAACTACTGTAGCTAGACTGGATTAACTCGTCCTGCTGCTGTTTCTATTGTTGTCTGAAATGCAGCTTTTTTCCCCTTAAAAAGCAAGGGAGTATGGAGAACACACATGAAAAGTATGCAGTATCCACAACAGCCCAGGTGAGTCCCTTCACCTGTCTGACACAGGGTGACATTGGGCATTAATACTACCAACATTAATACTACCAACGGAGGTACTACATATTTGGGGTGAAGCCAGCAAGAAACCCACAGCTAATGTAACAGTTCATTTAAAATACTCATGTTCCAAACCTGCCAAGTGCACTGAGAAAACACAAAATGGCCAAATCAGAGTATAGCTCAATTTTTCTCATATAAGGGAAAAAATGAGTTATATTCATTTTTGCCCATCCTCACAGTAAGTCTTTTTCCTTGCATTTTTTTTTTTAGGAAAAGCAAAGCTAAGTATTACAATACAGGTCAGCTATAGTTCACTTTTAATGAAGTCAAGAAAACCATTCCTAATAGAAAACTTTTATTTGCTTAAACCTGAAGAGATGAAATTCAGATCTGTCTCAGTTCAGCTGCTCAAATGGAAAGTATATGGCCTTTATTCCTGCGACAACCAACCGGAGGCAGCTGAGGAGCCAAAAAGGAGATGAGTTTGTGCATGCATTACAGAGCTCTTCCCATTTCCCCTGCCCCCCTTATTGCTATATCTTTATCTCGTCCAGCAACATTGTTTTCTACCCCATCATACTCTCTGGCCATTCTTCCATAACCTCTTGTGCCTTCCCTAGACACCTATATTCCCCACGCACACCATTTTTCTTTCTTGCCTTTATGTTCTGCCACAAACTGCTAGTACTGCTTCCACAGCCCAGAGTTTCCTAACTAAAGATGGTTATTGATGTACAGTACTAGTGTTTTAGTGCAGTAGCAGAATCAATAAACTAGGAAATACTGCTTTGTCAGATTTTGCCACTGCATGCTGGGAAATATTTTTAGTGCCTTTGGATGGTCACAGAGCTTTTCTTTAGAGATCACACTGGAGCATGAACTATGTCTTCGCTTGGAAGAACTGAAGCTCTCCTACCCTCTAGTGACTGTAAATGAATAGAGCACGAGTTTGCAGCTTTCCCCCCTCCTCTTTTAAACAACACTTGCATCTCTCGTAACTTGGTCCCGTGCCTTAGCATCTCAATTTTATATAAAAAGATGCCACGGCACAAGCCAGAGTCTTGAGAAGTGTCAGACCTGACAATATGCCTTATAGCTGAAGGTCTAAAAAAGCGTGTATATAAAATAAGTGTTCAAAATGCAACGAGATACAGCGTACAGTAGAGAAAAATACATGAGCAACCAAGACAGAAGTTTGGCTATTCTGCTCAAAAAGGAGCAGAGTTTAAAACCTGGCTCCCTTTCCTGGGACCCAAAGGCAACCAGCGCCAAGAGACAACTGCGTGTGCTTGCGTGAGGGGGATCGAGCCACACCAAGTGAATGAGGGCAAAGTAATTTCAAGAGCCTTACCTAAAAACTGAAGCACTGAACTTTTCAGTTATTCCATTGCTTTCTGTTGTATTGAATTCAGGGATGTCTGGCAGCCTCTGCAGGCACAGCACTACAGGTCTGTGTTATCTCCCCAGAACCAGGACTTGCTGAGCCACCAGTCAGCTTCAAGAGCTCTACTCTGCATCACTTCTTTACAGAAATATTTTTGCTGGGACAATACCTGAGAGAATAGGCTCTGCCACATACCACAACACAGTTATGATGAATAAAACAAGAGGAGGTTCGTTGTTCAATTGATGTAGGCACAAATGGATAGTTATACAGGGAAAATATCAAGATGCATAAGTGTTCTCACAGGAGCCAGATTTTGATTTTCAGAAGGTCAGTCTTCATGGCTCTCAAGATGACTACTGGGCAGTTTCTGTATCGTTATTATTTACTTAATAGCAAATTAAAGCTTTACAGAACAAATGAAAAGCCACAAGTCGGTTTTCTGAATCAGTTAAAATCTCATGCAAAGATGGGATATTGCAGGAAAGCAGATGTAATGGCAACCTTCAGGGCTACTGGAAAAGACCAAGGAAAGCATGTTCCATACATATGTAACAACACAAATCTTGAAAATCCTATTACATTGCTGGTAATGAAAACTGCCTGCTCTTTCTCTATCCCCAGAGCAAAAGGAATTTGCAAACCCACAGAAGTAACCAGAAGACATAAATACTGTGTCTCAAATTCCTCCAGTGGCAAGACGCACCCCAACCAATTCAACTGGGAACTAGCAGACCTGTTTTCAATGCCAGTGCTTACTACTGGCCACATTCAGGTACTCCTAAACAATTCAAATCCTCCACAGCTTTTTGTTGCTGTTGTTTTTGAAGCATAGAATGGTTTAGGTTGGAGAGGACATTAAGGATCATCTAGTTCCAACCCCTTGACGTGGAAAGGGCTGCCAACCTCCAGATCAGGCTGCCCAGGCTCCAGGATGAATTTACTCCCATTTTCAGTTAGTTCAGACTCTTTCTACAGTACTTTGCCAAATGAGGCCTTCCTCTCGTTTGCTGATAGATGCTACCATAGAACATTCTGTAAGAAAACCAAAGCAATTTCTCATCACACTAAAAAAATCAAAAAAGCAAAGGGAATGGCAACTACCACACTTAGGTTGCACCAAGACTTCCAAAGTTATGATGCTTTTCAGTTTGTTACAGAGGAGAGCACAAAGATTTGGGAAATAGGCCTTTTTGAAAAGAAAAAGTATGGATTACCTTGGATGAAGATCTCTTCTTCCGACTTGACCATCTCTATTTGGGAGTCCCCAGCATTGTACCAAAGAGAACCCAGAGAGGGGAAACCAGAGAGGGGAAACAAACGAGGAATAAAATGGGGAAAGTTGTTCAGTAAAGTAATTCAAACATCAGCTTATAAAACTTACAGGAAAAGCACATTAATGAGGAGGGGCTTGGCTCTAACTACTGCATTAATTTACCTTCCTCCTACATGGCACGATCAAAAACTCAAAATACCTGCATTGCACCAAAAATAAGAGGACATAAAAAAAATCAGGAAAAATAATCTGAGGGACAGAGAGCCATTAGTAAGAAACATGGCTTATACTTTTGGTGCCATCTGGTTCTACAGTAAGCTAATTTAAAAAAGAAAAAAAAAAAAGAATCATCTTGCTGTTAAGTGCTAATGTGGACAGAGCCATTTCACTATTCTGATTCCAGTGAAAATGGCTGAGCAATTTGCATTTGAAATACGAGGGCTTAAAACATCATCTTTTAAAAAAATTACAGCGTGCACCAACTCCTCTATCATCCGCACTCTGAATGTTAACTAAGCACCCCAGAGTACCAAAAGCCTCTACTTTAAACCAACGTATTTTCTGTCTCACTGGCTAAGTCCACTTTATTCCATGTCTTCCTAAAAATCCCAGAAGAATTCCAAAGGTTCTTCTGGCTAAATTACTCTTCCCTAAAGACGCTACGTCTCTGCTTCACCCCTTCCTTTAACCCAGTGACACTTGCCAACAACACTGTCTTGTACAAGTTCACTGGGGAATTCACATCTCGGATTGAAGCCATTGTCTTATAATATAGACATATAAATACAGCAACAACGCTTTGACGTCATTAAGTCTTTCAATAGTCACATACCAAAGTAGAAGTAAATGTACAATTATCATAAAATTAACACAGAGGATTTTGTATTTTTAAAAAAAGGCAACAATCTGAAAAATTATTGAAGAGCAGGCATCCCACGTCAACTTTTCCTCATTTTGCTTTCAAACCCTTTGAAACACTTACATTTCTGTAAGTAATCCCATTTACTGTAATTTCATACCTGTAATTCAATGTGCTGTAAACAGCAACTTCCATACTAGACTATGCAGAAGACTGTAGAAAGATTTTTCTATTTATATTTCTGTCTCATATTTAAAAGTGGGCTAGCTTGAAAACCAGTGCTAAGAAAATACCAAATTTCACCCCCTCCCATTTCAAAGCTGCTCTGTGGACAGCAGCAACATGAGTTCACCAATATGGCACGCTGTATCCAACACTGGTAGTAATCTTTGAAGTTTAAAACAACAAAATCAACATATGCACAGCATGAAATTTTAAAACTATCATCAGCTTTGAGTTGTTCACAATATCTGCCCTGTTTTTTTTGTTTTGTTTTGTTTTGTTTTTTTTTTTCCTGTTTTGCACCAAAGCTGCACCATATTTCAGCATCAGGAACCAAGTTCAAGTGAACTCAAGTCAAGAAACTCAGTAGCAAGATCAGTTTTTATAAGAAATCTCCTCCTCTCAGCCAGTGTGCTCTTCCTGCTGCATTGGTGCAGTTTAATCTTGATTTTAAATCCCTATTTTCAGACGGTTTTGGGGGGGTTTTGTTGGTTGTTTTTTTTTTCCCCCATCACTAGCATGAGAAAAGAATTGCATTCAAAATGTTGGGCTCTCAGTGTTAAAATCTAAGCTCTTTGACAGAAATCAGAAAAGAGCGTGCTCTGGAATAGCAACTGCAAGAGTGGAAAATAACACGCATGTGATACATGGAGAGCACTGACACAGTGCACTTCACAACTACAAGAGAAAAGTGTTTAGCTACAGATGTCTAAGCATCTATTACTCAGTTAAATATGGAGTTGTTTGTTGCCTTTTGTTTGTTGGTTTTTTTCCCCTAAAGCCATCATCTGTATCGATTTCAATATAGAGTTCTCTGAAGATGAAAATAAAGGTGGCATTTTGAAGTAAATCAGATTAGGTCCAGTCTTTTTTTTTTTCCCCTCACCTCAACACATTTCAGTTATAAATTTGATTTCCTAAGCCACTTACATTTCTCTTGAAGTCTCCTTGCTTGACTGCTAGACTCAAGTTTAATACAATCACTCCCATGTCATCTTCTAAACTGTTGGGATCTTCCAGTTTTAAAACCTGTTCAGTAGTTCTACAAGCAAAAGAAAAAAAAGAAACAAGAAAAGATGTGGATTTGTTGTCTTCAGTTAACTCGAGTTCATTCCTAAAGGTCACTCTGAGCTGTGCAAATTTCAGCCTCTTGTCTGAATTCCCAATATTGAGTTTAAATATGAAAGCAGGAAGTCTGAAGGGTTCACTGATCGTCCCGACAAAACACACAACCCTTTTAATAGCACATCCTATCACGATGCTACTATGTTATCTGCATTTCTTCAGATGTGGGTACAAGCTGAAGTAAGTTTCGCCTGCCTCCATTTCTCAGGTAAGAAGAGTGACAGAAACTTATCCAAGTGAATTTTCCGACATTAATGGCTGAGACTTGACTCAGGATATGGATTCTACCTTACGTCCAAGTGCATTTAATCTCCCTCTGTGACTCAGTTCCCTCTCTGAAAACGGTAATGCTGACATTTACTTGGTGGCACTATCTGACAGATAAATTCATTAATGTTTCTGGAAACACACAAACAACAGCCGTGGGAGCTATAATACACCCGCACAGGGAGAACTCATTTTCTCAAAAAAAAAAAAGAAAAAAGAAAAAAAAAGAAGTCACACAGTGAGCGAGTATAAAAGAGAGAAATAAAACTTGAATTCCTGGCTTCCAGCTTCACATTCAGACCAAGCAGCAGTAGACAAAAGGCGAAGGGCTTTGCCTCTGCACTAAATCAGGGCCAGATGCGGATGCAGCAGGGCTGGGTGGCTGCAGGGGGAGGATGGAATTGGGGGACCTCGCCGGCAGCAAGGCAAACCACTCCCCAGTCAAATAACCTACAAGAAAAATGCACCCGGCTCTATAGGGGGTTCATAAGGGGTTCTCAGCTTTCTACCCCTTCTGCCATAAATCCACCTCCATAAATTATTCTGGCACAGCTAGAAAGAAAATAATCCCCGCATATAAAAACTTGTTCTTATTTCTAGATACTAAAAGAGCAGCTTCTTCTGTAAAGGGCTCCATCCAGGTAGAACTGCAATCCAGTACATGATGCCAGATAAAACCACGCCTGTATGGGATTTATCTGAAGCTAGTTTCTCATTTTTGAAACATGTTCCTCAGCCTTCAATCAAAAAAACCTTTCCACGAACGGATAAATTCCAAGCTATAGCATTTCATTATTTTATCACGTCTCTCAATTAAAGTGCAATAACAACATTAATTAAATAAACGTGTTACCTATTGAGTTCAAGTTCAGTGAGCACGACAAATGCCGAACCCATGAAGTCAGAAGATGTTAAGTCTCGATCATACACCTGGTGACAAAACAAAATTGATATTTTGAATGTTCACATCATAAGGCAGATTTATCCAGCTGATAGAAGAACAGATATTTTAAGGCTTTTCAGATCAAAGCTTAAACATAATTCAGGGATAATTTTCCATTTCCCTGCTTTAATTTGTATTTTTAGCTAAATATTTAAACAGTGTTTTCAAAGTATCATCTTAATGTTATGTAAACAAAGACGTGTGCTGCTACAGACTGCGCCTGTCCCTTTATGCTCTATGATGAAACGCTGCACAACATCAGGTAGTTCTTGCTACAGATGTTTTAGCAATTAGTGCTCACAACTGGTAGCCTGCAGTTCTGGTAACTGTAATGGTACTCATAATGAGAAAAGGCTTTGCTACTTGTCACGGTTGCATCCCAGGCAATAACTCTGTTCAATCCAGCCAAATTGCACTCTTAAAATGAGCGTATGAAACCTCTATTGATTTCACAGAGTTTGCCCAAGCACGGTAAGTTACAGCAGAATGGAGCTCTGTAGTCTTAAATATATCCAGTCAAGGAATTTCATTTCAACTTGAATTTTCAGTGAAAGAAAGCAAAACATTCAAGTGAAATCTGGAAAAGGAATAAGCGCATTTTAATTTGAAATTGCTGAAACCCTTAAACCAGATCGTGTTTTATATTATGCTACTATGGTGAATTAAATAATCACTATGTTTTCACAGCAGAAAACAATTGCTTAAAATGATATTTATGTATCTTACACAAAATTTAAAACCAAGACTTACCTTGACCCAGAGTTTTTGATCGAGGGTCTGTACGGGCAGCACCACAGTCTCATCCCAAACTGGGTTTAAGTTCTTGTAGACTACCTTACTTTTGTATAGAGTTTTCCCATTCAGTTTGAACTTCACATACGGGTCACTTGTACCTGTGATAATTATAAGGAAATAGATCAGCACCGCCCCCATGTAAGCCCACAATCTTAAAATATGATTTAATAAAACCATACCTAAGAACAACAATAAATAGTAATGTCTTTAATATGCATTCATATGTAGAAATTTCTAGTTTGTACAGGAAATCAATTGAACATAACCAGAAAGTTCTCTGAGAGCAGACAGCAACATCTTCATAGTTTATTTGATCTCTTCCTTGTTATTCTTATGGAGTGTTAATTATTCTTCAATATCTTTGTTAGTATTTTGAGCAAAGAGCAAACAAGGATGAAGAAATATTTACAGGCCAATTAGGAACGCAGACAGTAAAAGAGAAAATGCGATCCTGAGACAATAAATATTCAGACCAAAACTAAAAGGCATTATAACCCTGGATAGGAGTGCCAAGGACACCAGTAACAATAGCTAAAACACCCATCAGGATTTCATCACTGGTGTCATTTGTCCATTTGCTTAAATCCAAATTTGAAGTTCCGCTGAAAAAAATATTGACATTATTCACCAGCTCAGGATAGAATCACACAGAGAACAGATTCTATAAAGAAAACCAACAATATTCAGGTAACACATTTTTTAATCCAAGCAGCACATCCTGCCATGGCAATAATGTCCCATATTTTTATGGAGCAGATGTCCATAGACAGACCACGAGGCTCGTGCCACTCGGCAGCATTAGACAGACTTGCAGCTGTCAGAGAAAAAGAGAAGAGGGAAACTGTATTGTTATTATTAAAACAATGGTTTCTGCACTAACACCAATCACTATGCAGGATAAGAAAAAAAAAGGAGTGAGGTATGGAAAATATTTAACTAGATGGTTGATTTAGTAAGGTGTAGACTACAGAAACTCCCAGTTGCCATTAAGTGGAAGAATAAAATTGAGGTGTAGCATCATTTACAATTAACCGATCCCAAGTGCTGCTTATCTGTAACATTCAATATTGTCTGCACTGTACTTTACATTTAGAATTCCATTTCCCTGCTACCAGTTCCATAACAGCTAACCCAACAGATGCATCCACACCGGGCACTGCATGCTGCCAGTGCAGCCACCACCACAAACACTTCATTTCAAAGCGCTGCTGCCAGCACAACTTCAGACTTCACAGCTTCAAAAATAATCTGAACGTGTCTTCCCAGGTCCCCACCGGTGATGAATGAGAAGATATGCTCAATGCTATGTGAAGAAAGATGCAGACTTGAGAAAAAATAGCTAAGTAACAGCATCTGTTTTGGCACTTGGGGACAAAGTGGGGACGAGTGGAGGTTGGACTTAATGATCTTAGTGGGCTTTTCTAACCCTAACAATTCTACGATTCTATCTGGAAACCAATAGTAAATACCAAGAAGAATGGTATGTCTGGGAATACACAGAATGTTTTTTTAAGAATTATAGAAAGTTTTTATTCTGCTTTCACTTCAAAAGTGATGAATCAGAGTCCTGTCCAGTTCTGCACGTAAGGGATGTTTCATTCACAGAAGGAAAATACTGATTAGATTTCAAATACTACCCACAGCCAATTCTTTTTTTAAAAAGTAATTGCTGAAATCAACTGTTTTGTTGGGAAAAACATCACACACACATACAAATTTCTTTTCCATCTCCTCTGAGAGAGGATAATAATAAAGTGCTGATCTAAAGGCCAGGGAAGTCAGAGGTCAGCTTCCCATTGGTTTTAGTGGGTTAGGAGTAGACCTTCCACCAGGATACCTATCAAAACTATGATTGAAGTCCCACATAAAGCACACGGCTTAAAAACAGCACACTTTACACAATGAATGGAAATAGTAAGATAAAACACAGCTCCGCTATGTGGGTAATGGCCCTCGGAGGATTTACGGGTTGAGAAATGACATCATTGAGCTCTGGGGTGTTAGGTTCTCCCAGCTCCAAAGATCCCAACTCCGTTCTGCTTTAAAAGGAAAAGAAAGGATGGATAGGAAGAAACTGCACGCTCAAAAACAATAACAGTAATAATGACGTCCAGAACCTATCCTGTGCACAAAATAGTAACCAGCTTAGATAAGGAAAGCAGTTGATGAAATTAAAGCATGAATAGGATTGAAGGAGGTCTATGGCTGTAACTCAACTGGTTTTGGCACAGAAAACCCATGAGAGAGGGCAAAGCCTAAAAAGAGAAAAAGAGGAGCTGGAGAAAGCAAACAACCAGCAAGTTCAATATCTGCCAGCACGAAACTCCAAGCCCTTTCTCCAAGGATGGGAAGCAAGAGGACCATATCTAAGTAAGCATCCTAATTGCATTATTGCTCTGAAAGCTTTCCAGATCATTAATAAAGGGAAATAAAAAGAGGGGGAAAGGCTGCCTGGTGCTGTTCATGTGAATTAGGCTTTAGCAATCTTTCTTTTTTTAAACGTATACATAAGAGGAAAAAGAATACATACAAATATATATATATAAAACAGCGGGGAAAAAGCTATAATAAAAAAGAGGCCTTTAATTAAATAAGATTGCCACACTGGGATCAGGCCTTCATGCTTGTCAGCTTACTCTCAAAATAAACATCTCAAACCCGGGCCTCAGTGGTGTCACTTACTCCGGCAAGGCACACTGGGTAATCCCTCGCTATCTTGACAGCTACATAATGTTCAAACTGTTTCACGGGTGAATGGCGGCACTCGCGCAAAAGAAAATATTAATGCCCGGAATTAATAGAAAAAGGGATGATGGCTTACAAAAGCCAAACAAGGGAAAGGTGTCAAGTTAGTGCGGTGTTAATTGTTAGGGAAAATAATTGTGAGCGGGCATGGGTTTCGGCAACGCTTGGCTGTCGGGCTGTCAGAGGGGTAACATCTCAACTAGGCAGGCAGGGGAGCGGGGCCAGCAGTGCGGGAGAGCGGCTCCGACATCCTACAAATGACAGAATGGCACCTCTGTGCCAGCAGGCAGATGGACCTCAGCCTCTGAGGTGGCAGCTGGACACGTACCGGGGCTCGGTGGCATTTCCTTGGGCTGATTGAGTTAGGCAGCAAGGCTGGATGGAGGGGGTAAGGCACTGCAGTCCCTTTTGAGGCTTTCAGGGTTTCCCTAGGATCATGTTGGCAATGCTGCTGTGTCCCCCCAGGTCACTGCACTTACTGCTGGTGGTCTTTAAGATGCCCCAGATTGCTTTCAAGTGGTCAGCACAGGCTAAAAGGAGACAGGGGATGAAAAGCGGGGCAGGTGGGGTAGCCAAACCTGATGGGATGAATAGCATAGGCTGCAAGTTATAATTAACTGCAGCCAAGTTCAAGGTTTGAAGCCTTCTGGATTAAAGATCAGACAGACATTTGCATCTTTTAAATGCTATTAATTAAGGACAATCTACTGTCTATCCAAACAGTAAAGCTTTTCAAATCAATGAATGGTGATTTATGATATGAACTGATCTAAAAGGAGAATGTTTTAGCTTTCTATTAGACAAAACAGGTGCTCAAGAATACTCTGCAGAAGCCAGGCCATTAAGAAAAGCATTTGAGAAGTGACGCCCCAGCAAAGGCAACCAAAACAGCAGAAAAAAAATAAAAGAAAGGATGACTTCCAAACAACAACCAGCTGATCATTCTATCAGCTAGACCTGTTTTTGCACAAGAACATACCAAAAGGGATGCTCACCTCCATTCTTTTGCCTCTCTTATCTCCCACTACCACTACAAAGCCACAAGTGCAGGCACAGCGAGCCCCAGCTGAAACCTGAGCAAACTCAGGGAGCCAAAGGGGCTGAGACACAGAGGCTGAGCAGCAGGACAGGGTTCAGCAGCACAAGAAACTGTTAATGGCGTTTTTAAATGGATACTGCTGCCCTCTAGCAGCCAGCAAGAGATGTGCCACATCAGCCATATTAACAGTATATTTGATTCATAATGATTATAATCAGAAAAAAAAAAAACAAAACCAGATCCCATATGATTTCAAACCACACTCCATTTTACAGGAGTAAACTTACTGGAAATACAGCATATGAAACAAGTTTTGTTACATAAATTAAAAAGTTATCAGTTAGTTGTATTAAAATCCTGAAAGCTCAAAGCAAAAACAAAGTGAAACATAACCCAGACCATTTCAAGGTTTGGTTAAAATCCTACATTTGCATCTTCAGAAGGAAATGAAGGATTTATTTTATATGCACATAAAGAACAGATTTCTTATAATCTTCCTAGAAATAGAATTATTGGAGTTATTTACAACAAGTAGTAAAAGACATTTTATAATGGAACACACTTTTTAAATGGAGAACCACTGGCCTTGTAGTGAAATAGCTGAGATCAAGGCTTGAAGGGGAAATCAGGAAGAAAAAAAAAAAAACAAACACGTAAGCTGAGAGCAGGAAATCCAGGTAATTTTGGAAAGTTCCGTGCACAGCAAATTTTAAGTGACCAGATGGAAACAAAACATTTCTTGAAAACAAGCATCACCAATAAGCTCCAGGGGAAAATAAACCAAAAAACTCAACAACGTATGAGAAGAATGCATGCAGATCTGTACATGAAGGAAAAAAAATAAGGTAAAATTAAGGATATATCCAAATGATAGTTTGGAAAAAAAAAAATCCTTGCAGAAATTGGATTCAGCACAGCAGCACCAACCACTGCAGCACAAGTTGCTGTATGCAGAGCCATGCAGAGTCCAGAAAACATCAAAAATAAGTACTGAAGCCATTCAAATCCGCAGCGTTTGTAAATTAGTCATGATTAAGCCTTTCAAAAAGAAGTGTGAAAAGTTGCCTAATACATCTGAATAATTAATAAATCTGAAGAGCTAATGATCTAATTGCAGATACCCTGAAAACAGAGAGAATTTAAATTAATCAGTGTGTTTGCAGGGAGTGATTCAGCCTAATTGCTCCGAGCATTTGCTTTCCAAACAATGGATTTATTCTGTGCAAGCCAACGAACCCCCAAGTCTTGTGCAAAGCCATCCAGCACTGCCACCACCGCAGAGCTGGGCAGGAGACAGCCCAGATCTACAGCTGGAGCAGGTGTACAGCAGGTGTGTCAGTGCTTAAAGAAGGAAGTGTGTGCTATCCTGTCCCCTTTACTCTCCATTTTCTTTCTTACAGCCCCTTTAGGTCCCGTGAGGCAGCTCTCAGGCCTCCCCAGAGCCTTCTCTCCTCCAGGCTGCACAGCCCCATCTCTCAGCCTGTCCTCGTATGGAACGTGTTCTATCCCTTGGATCATTTTTGTTGCTCTCCTCAGGATGAGCTCCACAGGTCCACGTCTCTCCTGCACTGAGGACTCCACGTGAGGTCTCTCAGCAGACTAGACAGGCAGGATCACCTCCCTTCCCTGCTGGCCACGTTGCTTTGGATGAAGCCTAGGATGCATTTGGCTTTCTGGGGTGTGAGGGCACAGTGCTGTCTCATGCCTGCCCTCTGAGCAGGGATGATGTGATGCAGACAGCAAGCAGACAGACCCTTCTGCACTCCCTGCAACCTGCACTACTCCCTTTGTGCAGTCCTCACACACACTTCCCACATTCTACTGTCTGGACCACAAAAGGAAAGAAATGAGAACAAAACCAAAGCATAGCAGCAGGAAATGGTCAGGGAAACCTGGGAGGAAGAAATGCAAAAGGACTGCCAGGGTACAAAGAACTTGTAAAAATCTAGAAAATGCAAGACTGTGCAGAAAAGAGAGGAAAAAGTCTGTCGAAGCAATGCAACTGAGGAAAAACAGTAAGGAGAACCACAGACACTCACCAGCTGACATCACATCTGAGAAATGTATTTCTCATAACCATGGTGTGTAACAGAAGTAAACATACACTCCAAGCCTGGAAGTATGGAATTTAGAAACATCAGGAGCTTCTCACCCTTAAATGCAGTCAAAACTATGTGTTTTTTTCTCACAATAGCATAGTATAGTGGAGTTTGTCAACGGATGGAAGGCAACACCTCCCTGCTGCTGTGGCACCATCTTACTGCTCGTTGTCGCAGTGAAGCTGTCCTGTGGAGGTGGTTGGTTGTACAGACAGTAACAGGCACAGTCAGAGCATCCCAAGGCCAGAAGGGACCGTGACATTTCAGAGTTTGTTAGACCAAATCACACAAACATCAGGCATCCCTCTGCCACAGCAAAGTGGAGGAACAAATAGAAATGGGCTTCACCTCCTGCCAGTTCAAAGCACACAGAGCTGGAAGTCGTGAGCTTCACAGAAATGCACTCAAGGAGGCCATAAAGCTACCAAATGCACAACAAGCTAGCAATATTTAGAACTGGTGGCTTAGAGTGCTTAATATTTTATCAAAGACAAATAAAATGTACAGTAATTTTCACTCCTGCAGAACTGAGCAGTGCTTCCCAGATATGCACATTTCAATAATAAAATGCATTTTGCTTCGGTACCATTTACAGTATTAAAACTACACAAGTTACAAACTCCTCACCATTACGTTACCGAGTTATTAGTAACAAGAACATTATACAAAGTGCAGAAAATGCAAAATGTTGGCATTGGGTTGGTATCCACACACATTCACAGTGTTTGGTTCATTAGTTGCAGCCGTAAATATGGGAGGACCCACACAATCTGCCATGAGGCACAATGTACACACAGGGGGTGTGACTGCCACTCTCCAAGCACACCTTCCTGTCTGCTTAGGCAGTCTCTAATGATGATGGCCTGTATCCCAAGAAGCATAATCGAGAAGCAAATAAAACAGATTCCAAGCAAGCTGACTGTCAGTGAGCCCCTAGGAGAGGACACTGCAACACTGATCAGGAGAGGGATATATCTGGAGCATCTCTCAGTTCTACTGAGATCCTGCTCTATAGTACTTTCCTCCCTTGGCTTGGATACATATAGACACAGGCAGCTGAAAACAATGGGAGAGGCAAAAGGTGAAGAAAAAAGCAGCAAAGAGTAGAAGTTAACAGATAATATTATGAAGGTAAATAAAGAGTGAGAAAAATCTGGCAAAGCGAAACCAAAGGAAACGCGTCCCTAAAAGAGCAGGATGCAGTGAGTGAGAGTTCAGAAGAGTATCTGCAAGGTTTAGGAAAAATGAAGTCATACCAGTCTTA